>NC_142310.1:22375238-22685000 GCF_054855325.1 Carica papaya | reverse complement strand
GAGAAGAGAGGGAGAGGATAGGCTCATTACATTAAAAAAAAAAGACATGGGAATGAAACTCCCATAAGAAATTTTGAAGTAATTGAGCGTGAGAGCCAAATGAATCGAAAGATTCATGTTTGGTTCGGGAAGGGGTCATGAAATTTTTTGAAATGAATGTAAAGATAATCTACTTTCATTAAGTGATTTATTAGATAATCGAAAACAGAGGATCTTGAATACTATTCGAAATTCAGAAGAACTACGGGATGGGGCCATTGAACAGTTAGAAAAAGCCCGGGCTCGCTTACGCAAAGTGGAAATGGAGGCGGAACAGTTTCGAGTGAATGGATACTCTGAGATAGAACGAGAAAAATGGAATTTGATTAATTCAACTTCTAAGACTTTGGAACAATTAGAAAATTACAAAAATGAAACCATTCAGTTTGAACAACAAAGAGCGATTAATCAAGTCCGACAACGGGTTTTCCAACAAGCTTTACAAGGAGCTATAGGAACTCTGAATAGTTGTTTGAGTAACGAGTTACATTTACGCACCATTAATGCTAATATTGGTATGTTTGGGGCGATGAAAGAAATAACTGATTAGTCCTTTACCCTTTTTTACTATAGGCATTATTTTTTTTGCTTCAAAAAAAGAATTAGGAAATACTCATGGTAACCATTAGAGCTGACAAAATTAGTAATATTATCCGTGAACGTATTGAGCAATATAATAGAGAAGTAAAGGTTGTAACTATTGGTACCGTACTTCAAGTGGGCGACGGCATCGCTCGTATTTATGGTCTTGATGAAGTAATGGCAGGTGAATTAGTAGAATTTGAAGAGGGTACAATAGGCATTGCCCTAAATTTAGAATCAAACAATGTTGGTGTTGTATTAATGGGTGATGGTTTGATGATACAAGAGGGAAGTTCTGTCAAAGCAACAGGAAAAATTGCTCAGATACCCGTAAGTGAGGCTTATTTGGGTCGTGTTATAAATGCTCTGGCTAAACCTATTGATGGTCGGGGTGAAATTTCCGCTTCTGAATCTCGGTTAATTGAATCTCCCGCTCCAGGTATTATTTCGAGACGTTCCGTATATGAGCCTCTTCAAACAGGACTTATTGCTATTGATTCGATGATCCCTATAGGGCGTGGGCAGCGAGAATTAATTATTGGGGACAGACAGACCGGTAAAACTGTGGTAGCCACAGATACAATTCTCAATCAACAAGGGCAAAATGTAATATGTGTTTATGTAGCTATTGATCAAAAAGCATCTTCTGTGGCTCAGGTAGTGACTACTTTACAGGAAAGGGGGGCGATGGACTACACTATTGTGGTAGCCGAAACGGCGGATTCCCCAGCTACATTACAATACCTCGCGCCTTATACAGGAGCAGCTTTGGCTGAATTTTTTATGTATCTTAAACAACACACTTTAATCATTTATGATGATCCTTCCAAACAAGCACAGGCTTATCGCCAAATGTCTCTTCTATTACGAAGACCGCCTGGTCGTGAAGCTTATCCAGGAGATGTTTTTTATTTGCATTCACGTCTTTTAGAAAGAGCCGCTAAATTAAGCTCTCAGTTAGGTGAAGGAAGTATGACTGCTTTACCAATAGTTGAGACCCAGTCGGGAGACGTTTCGGCTTATATTCCTACTAATGTAATTTCCATTACAGATGGACAAATATTCTTATCCGCCAATCTATTCAATGCTGGAATCAGACCCGCTATTAATGTAGGTATTTCCGTCTCCAGAGTAGGATCCACATCTCAAATTAAAGCTATGAAACAAGTAGCTGGTAAATTAAAATTGGAATTGGCTCAATTCGCTGAATTAGAAGCCTTTGCACAATTTGCTTCTGATCTCGATAAAGCTACTCAGAATTAATTGGCAAGAGGTCAACGATTACGTGAGTTACTCAAACAATCCCAATCAACCCCTCTCATGGTGGAAGAGCAGATAATGACCATTTATACCGGAACGAATGGTTATCTTGATTCATTAAAAATTGGACAGGTAAGGAAATTTCTCGTTGAGTTACGTACTTACTTAAAAACAAATAAACCTCAGTTCCAAGAGGTGCTATTCGATAATGTCTATCTAGCAGACTCCCTGCTAACCCAAGCGAACATTCAAATATCTGTCCTACATTCATTCGTGATGGTACTCCTAATGGGTTGAAGACCATATCAACTGGTCTTCCGTCTTGCAAATAAGGCATATCCCGTCTAGGTAGAATTTTGGAAATGATACCTTTATTCCCATGTCTTCCAGCTACTTTATCACCTACTTTGATTTCACGTTTCTGTGAAATATATACACGAATCATTTCTGGATTATAACTAGAACCCCCTTTTTTCTGAATCCATCTTACATCAATAACCCGACCTCTACCACCTATAGGTAGTTTTAGACAAGTTTCCTTTGAAGTAGATACCTGAATGCCAAGTATGGCCCGTAATAATCTATCTTCCGGAGCATACGATGATTCTTTCGCCACCTGAGGCGTTAATTTACCTACTAAAATATCGCCTGTCTCGACCCAAGATCCCAGCCTCACAATTCCATTTTTGTCTAAATTGCGGAGTAAATGGCCTTCTAGATGCGGTATTTCATTAGTGATCCTTTCGGGACCTTGGCTTGTCACATGAGTCTGAATTTCATATCTCTGTATGTGAAAAGAAGTATAAATATCTCCATATACTAGACGCTCGCTAATGAGTACCGCATCTTCAAAATTGTAACCTTCCCATGGCATATAAGCTACTAATACGTTTTTCCCCAAAGCGAGTTCGCCACCAACTGTAGCGGCACCGTCCGCTAAAATTTGTCCTTTTTTAATGCATTTCCCCCCCCGAACTTGGGGGGTTTGATGCATACAAGTATTTTTGTTGGAACGTTGATACATAACTAATGGAACATTTAGAGTATCCCCATTGCCCGATAAAATGATCTTGTCAGTATCCGTAGAAACGATCTTTCCCTCGTGTTCGGCTATAGCGGGAACCCCTGAATCTAGAGCCACTTGGCGTTCCAACCCAGTTCCAACAATGCACTTCTCCGACCGAGAAAGGGGAACTGCTTGATAATATGATCTGGATATTGATCCTGAACCGATCTTACCTGGGATCGCAAATCCCAAGTTTGTCTATGAAGAGCAGATCTAATTGTATTAGTGTCTATAATTGATTTCTTCTGTGTAATACTAATCGATAGGGCCTCATTGGTAAGTGCTACAAGATCTCGTGCATTGGAACCCATGGTTATGGACTCGAATCCATTAGTATGGAACATTTTCTTTTCCAAGTGAAATCCCCAACGAAAAATAGACACTATTCCTTCTTTTCTATCGAATCGATCATAACCATTACCCACATTCCACAAAATTGTGGACCACAAATAGGAACTAATAAAGAGACCCGCGATCCCATAGAAAGACATCACAATCCCTTGCGGAAAAAAAACTATTTGCTGAGACGGAAATAAAGATATCGAATTCCTACCAAGATAACTGGAAGTTCCAACCAATAAGAATCCTAATGAACCTAAAAAAAGGATAAAGGCCCAGCAGAAATTACTTGTTTTTCGAGACCCCGCTATAAATTCTATCCATATAGATTCTGATCGCCAACTCATACATATTAGATCCAGTTGCATTTTATTGGAATTGAGAGAATAACCAAAAGTTTACTTTACTTTTTTTTGTTTCCGAAGTAACTCTCATCAACTAGCACTATTTTGATGTGAACCTTTAGGGGTAATTCATAGATCTTCATTTCTTCATATAGAAGGAAAAAGTATAGATTACTATGTACCGATCGAACAATGACTATTCATGATTCCAAAATTGAATCAATTACATACTGGTTCCAAAATAGAGGAATGTTATGGTAAAACTTCGTTTGAAACGATGTGGTAGAAAGCAACGTGCGACTTGAATTGAAGGACATGATCTGCTGTGGATTTTGACCTCCACCACTTTATATTATACAGGAATAAAGGTGCTCTTGGCTCGACATTCTTTGTTCTACTAGAACCCTCTTTTTGTTGGGTTGTAATGTAAAAAATAGTACAGGATGGAGCTCGAGGAGAAAGTATTTAGGTAGGAGCCAAATAGAACCCATCATTGATTTGAGATATTGATAGGGTGAATACCCAGTCTATTCAATGTTAGGCATAATGAGTATAAGGACCTCAAAAATTCTCTTTTCGTCCTATGAATCTTAAGGTGTATGAAGTTTCATGTTTGATTTTTTAATTAGGATGATAGAGACTCCATTTAACTTAGGTTGATCTAGGCCAGAAGCAAACCTACGTCAAGATAACCCTTCTTTGAAACACTTTGGTAGTGCTCCTGTATTGTATTAGAATTCAAATAATGAATCAGGGCACGTGGAGCCATTTTCTTATTTTTTCTTAAGAAAAAATATGGTAGACTAACTGAGATTTATATCAGTTAATGAAAAAGCCCAATGCAAAAAAAATGCATGTTGGGTCTTTGAAAGGGTTCGAATCATTTTGATAATAATTAGTTCGATTTCTTTTACCGAGAAGGTCTACGGTTCGAATCCGTATAGCCCTACCTATCCTATATTCCTATATTAAATAATTAATTAATAGTTTTAATTAATAGTTAATTAAACTAAACCTATCTTTATTTATTTATATATAAATAAATAAAGATACATAAATAATAAAGAATATTCAAATACAAAAAATTTTATAGGTTTTTCCTCATTATTGTTATTATATTCTTTCTTGTTTGTAACTGGTCCCTTCCGCTCGCTTGGTTCATCGAAATAAAATAATTCCCATAACACAAGCCTGCTCGTATGGGGATCGTTCAGAGCAAAACTTAAAATAAAAGCTCATTTCATTTCAAATAATAAATATTCTTTTTTAGGCGGTCTGCGAGCTGCTGCTCAATCAATTAGTTATGAAATACCATTAACTCTATGTGTTTTATCAATATCTCTACGTGTGATTCGTTGAAACATAAACTTTTCTTTTCCCTATGCCTTTCGTTCTAGAAAAATAAGTTAAATAAATTGAATAAATATCTTCATTATTCATCTTTGGGATTAATAAAGTAAATTAGATAGTTATATGAGTAAAAGAAAACAGCTTATAAATTGGCAGTAAAAATAAAAAATTGAGTCTCATTTTCTACGTACAAGAGTTAAGCGGAAGTAAACATAAGTTGAAGAGGCACTTTACCCCAAGATTGGTTGATTAGTCATCCTGACTTGAAGCGGGTTCAAAAGATCCTCCGCATGGAGTTTTCGCTCTCGTTTGTATAGATTACCATACATGTAGTACCAAGCGGGGGATTGAGCAAAAACGAGTGGATGATTAGGAACACCAAAATACACAAAGGATTAGTAATGGAGATTACATACAGAAATTTGTGAATTTAAAAGAATGCTAATTGGGGCTTTAATTTAGTAGAAATGATGAGGCAGTACTCCCCATGATTCCGATCCAGAGTATGCTCCTATCCACCGATTAAAGCAATGACTATCAGAAACGAAATAATCCTTTATTATTTTAGCCCACCAACTTTTTCACTTTTTCTCAGAAAGAAGAATAGGAACGAAAAAAAAAAGAGATCTTTTTTATTTTAGTCTTTCTTTCATATATTTCGAGAAATCAAATTGACTAATCCGTCCACGGATTCCATTATCAAGAAGTGTATCCACGGCTTCTTGTACCAATTTTTCCTGACACATTACTAATTCCCCTGGCGTAGATCTACTTGTTGTTAATAGATCGGTAAGAGTATTGTTACGATAGATAACTCTTCTATAGAGTTCATTAATATCAGAACTCATTAGTTTACCCCCATCTATCTGAATGATCGGCCTCAACTCGGGAGGAAGAACCGGTAAGAGACATAAAACCATCCATTCTGGTTCTATATTTGTTCGAATAAAATGCTTAGCTAATTCCATGCGTCTAACTAAAAAATCCTTTCTTCTTCCAATTTTTCGATCTTCCCATTCATTCCCTGTGGGACCCTCTTCTCCTAATTCTTTCCATTCTAAGAACAAATAATCTATAATAATTTGCAAATCTAGATCGGCTAATTGTTCTCGGATAGCACCCGCCCCGGTAGAAATTTCTCGATTTCGAAATGTATCGAAACCTTGGGTAGTAAAAAAAAGTGGGATGCTGTATTTCCAGGATTGGATTTCATATTCGAATGAACCTCATAATCGTAAGAAAGTAGGTTTTTTAGTTATGGGCCTAGCAAAAGAAAAATTGGGATAGGATCCTATAGGATCTCCTCCCCCCCTTCAAAACCGGACTTGAGAGTTTCCTCTCATCCGGCTCAAGTAGTTATACCAAATAAAGATAAAGAAAGGGGATCTCACTTTCAAATGAAATTCTAGAAACCCCCCAAAAAATCTACTCCTTACTCAAGTCCCCAGTGAAGACCAAACAACATTTCATTGATTCAATTCATTCTTTTCTTCTTTTATTTCGATTTAGATTTTCTGAATTCTTTATTCAATTATACGACAGAAATGAAATGTGAAATTTTTGAGTAGTCTACTTCCCTTCGAATGTCGAATCCCCTTAAATGAAAGGAGTGTCGTAGAATTCATACGGGATTTACTTGTCTATGTATCGTTCCATTCGATCTTTTAGGTCCTGCATCACCTCGATGGTTATGCCGCGATAAAGCCTATATGCAATGTATAGACTCCTGCAACCATGACATATTTGTTTCCTTGTTTTGTTGAACATAAAAAAAATTGCATTCCTTTCTAAAAGAAAGAGGAATGGTTAATTCCACAAAAAGAAAGAAGGGTTTTTCACGAGGTACAACTAGAAATTCCTATTTATTTTTTACTGAATCGACTATAGACCAATCCCCTTTTTTCTTTTTTGGAGAATATTGAATACACCCATAACTCTGAGCTTCATGTTACTCCTCCCAAGAGACATGTCAGATCCAGGGCATCCCAATTTCATTGATTGGGATGACAGTTTCTCATTCCTAATCTGTAAAATAATAATTTCGATCAAATCACACATCGCAGTATACTAGGCCCTCTAATTCTTTAAGGGGTTTATCTAAAAGATTCGCAATATAGCTAGGAAGACGTTTCAAATACCATACATGGGTTACTGGACATGCCAATTTTATGTATCCCATTTGATATCTTCGTATCCGAGAATCAACAAATTCAACTCCGCATTGTTCACAAAATTTCGGGTCTTCTTTTTCATCTCCGATCACTCAATAATTTCCACAAGCGCAAATTCCACTCTTTATAGGCCCAAAAATTCTTTCACAAAATAATCCATCTTTTTCCGGCTTATTGGTTTTGTAATGAAAAGTATAGGGTTTTGTCACCTCTCCAACTATCTCTCCATTAGGTAGGATTCTATTGGCCCAAGCACTTATTTGTTGAGGAGAAAGTAATCCAATTCGGAGTTGTTGATGTTTATACCGATCGATCATAGAAGAAAAATTCTGATTCATTCTGATTAAACTTCCTTCCTATTAATCTGGAAGTTCTTCTCAGATACAAGGAAATGATTCAGTTCTAGAGCCAAAGATCATAGTTCTCGAACGAGTAATCGAAAGGATTCTGGAGCATCCTCGGGTTTAGGTATTATTCCCCCAATGATCGCAGTACTAAGTACTTCTTGGCGAGCTCTAATATGATCAGATTTATAAGTAAGCATCTCTTGTAAAATATGAGCAACACCAAATCCCTCTAGAGCCCAAACCTCCATTTCTCCTACCCGCTGCCCCCCCTGCTTGGACCTGCCTCTAAGGGGTTATTGTGTAACAAGTGCATAATGTCCACTGGAACGCCCATGTATTTTATCATCAACTTGATGAATTAATTTCAAGGTATAAGGCTTCCCTATTATAACAGGCTGTTCAAAAGGATCTCCCGTTCTTCCATCAAATATTCTGCTTTTTCCCGGATACTCGGGTTCAAATACCCATGGATTCGCGGTTTGCTTACTAGCTTCATATAATTCAGAAAACACTAGTTTTCTCGAAGACTCTTGTTCATATCTCTCATCAAAAGGTGCTATTCGATAATGTCTATCTAGCAGACTCCCTGCTAACCCAAGCGAACATTCAAATATCTGTCCTACATTCATTCGTGATGGTACTCCTAATGGGTTGAAGACCATATCAACTGGTCTTCCGTCTTGCAAATAAGGCATATCCTGTCTAGGTAGAATTTTGGAAATGATACCTTTATTCCCATGTCTTCCAGCTACTTTATCACCTACTTTGATTTCACGTTTCTGTGAAATATATACACGAATCATTTCTGGATTATAACTAGAACCCCCTTTTTTCTGAATCCATCTTACATCAATAACCCGACCTCTACCACCTATAGGTAGTTTTAGACAAGTTTCCTTTGAAGTAGATACCTGAATGCCAAGTATGGCCCGTAATAATCTATCTTCCGGAGCATACGATGATTCTTTCGCCACCTGAGGCGTTAATTTACCTACTAAAATATCGCATGTCTCGACCCAAGATCCCAGCCTCACAATTCCATTTTTGTCTAAATTGCGGAGTAAATGGCCTTCTAGATGCGGTATTTCATTAGTGATCCTTTCGGGACCTTGGCTTGTCACATGAGTCTGAATTTCATATCTTCGTATGTGAAAAGAAGTATAAATATCTCCATATACTAGACGCTCGCTAATGAGTACCGCATCTTCAAAATTGTAACCTTCCCATGGCATATAAGCTACTAATACGTTTTTCCCCAAAGCGAGTTCGCCACCAACTGTAGCGGCACCGTCCGCTAAAATTTGTCCTTTTTTATTGCATTCCCCCCCCCCCCCCCGAACTTGGGGGGTTTGATGTATACAAGTATTTTTGTTGGAACGTTGATACATAACTAATGGAATGTTTAGAGTATCCCCATTGCCCAATAAAATGATCTTGTCAGTATCCGTAGAAACGATCTTTCCCTCGTGTTCGGCTATAGCGGGAACCCCTGAATCTAGAGCCACTTGGCGTTCCAACCCAGTTCCAACAATGCACTTCTTCGACCGAGAAAGGGGAACTGCTTGACGTTGCATATTAGAACTCATTAAAGCCCGATTTGCATCATTATGCTCGATAAAAGGAATGAGGGAAGCTCCAATAGAAAAATATTGGAAAAGAAAAATACTTCGAAGATGAACCTCTTCCCATGCCATAGTCAGGAATTCTTGGCGGTATCGAGCTGGAACAACCTGTTCTTCCTGAATACCTTGATTCAGAGCCAAAGAATTTCCTGCCGCTGCCATATAATATTCATCCTTACTTGGGGATAAATAAAGCATCCGTGCTTTTTTTGATTTCTCAAAGATTTTATAAAATGGACTTTCTAGAGACCCCCAATCCCCAATCCGGGCATGAATCGCTAAAGATCCAATAAGCCCAACATTGATTCCTTCAGACGTGTCAATGGGGCAAATGCGCCCATAGTGACTAGAATGGATATCTCGTATCCGAAAATTAGTAGTTCGCCCCGTTAATCCTCCAGGGCCCAAATAACTCAATTTTCTCCCATGAACTATTTGGGTCAATGGATTAGTTCGATCCAAAACTTGAGATAATGGGTGTAATCCGAAAAAAGATTCATAAGTGGTTGTTAATGGAGTTGAAGTTACCAAATTCTGAGGAGTCGGTATCAATTTATGCCTAATTGCTCCGCATATAGTTCCCTTAACTACATTTTCTAAACGAACCAGAGCCAATCCGAATTGGTCTTGTAAGAGATCCGCTACAGAACGAATACGTTTATTTTTCAAATGATTCATATCGTCAAGTGTACCCATTCCAAATTTCATTCCAATCAAATGATCTGCAGCTGCCAATATATCTCGTGGTAACAAAAATGTATTGTTCTGAGGTATATTAAGATTCAGTCTCCGGTTCATATTTCGTCGACCAATCCTTCCTAATTCACATCTTTGGTGAAAGAATTTTTTTTGTAATTCCTTACATAAGGATTCAGAAAATATTGGATCTCCGCCTACACAAGAAAATTGTTGATAAAACTCCAAAATGGCATTTTCTTTTGACCTAATTTTTTTTTTCTCCTTATCGGTTAAGAAAGACAAGAAAATTTCAGGGTAGCAAACATTCTCTAGAATTTCTCTTAGATTCGAACCCATAGCTGATGATAGAACTAAAATAGATATTTTCTGTTTCCTACTCACACGAGCCCATATCCTTGCTTTTTTATCAATCTCTAATTCTAACCTTCATCCCCAATCTGATATTATAGTGCTGGTATAGACCGAAATTCCGTTATGACCCAATTCTGACCGGTAATAGATACCAGGGCTTTGTAATATTTGATTAATCACAATTCTGTATAGTCCGTTTACTATAGAAGTTCCAAGGGAATTCATTAGAGGAATGTTTCCAATAAAAATTGTTTGTTCTTGCATATTCCTACTGGTTTTCAAATTAACCCCGCGGATACATATAATTCAGAAGAATATGTGAGTGATTCATATACAGCATCTCTTTCTTTTATCAACGGTTCTACCAATTGATATGTTTCCACAAATAATTGAAATTCAATTTCTTGATCTGTATCTTCAATTTTTGGAAACTTATAAAGTTCTTCCGTTAAGCCCTGATCAATAAACCTACAAAATCCTTCAAATTGTATCTGATTCAACCCAGGTATTGTAGACATTCCCTCATTTCCATCCCCGAGCATTTTTTTTTTGAATTTCCCCCATTTATCGAAAAATCCCATTTCTCATTCTTTATGGAATCATACGCATATAATTCCATAAAGAAAGAATGGAATTTCTATTCTGTTTACTGAATCACATGAAATTTTACCCAACTACATATATATATATGTAATGTATGAAATACGTATGGTATGAACGGAGGAAGAAAGATTATACTCAAATTGCAAGTTATAACAGACAGATACAAATGGAAAAGAATTGATAAATGTCACTTAGACTCATGGGTTTTTTATAGAATATCAAAACAAAAAAAGTAATTCAATTTCTACCATTATTATGATATTACATATTCCAGTCCGATTGGATCCGAGAAAAAGAAATGTATTTATGATTTGATCTGTTTGCAAAGATAAAGACATAATAATAAGAAAGAATAAATAGAAAGTTGATTTTTCTAGCACTTGACTTTTTCGTGTATTCCATTGTTCGAAAAATGATTCGCAGAGAAAAGATATATTTTGACCTTTTTTTTAATAGAATTTTTAGAATATCATTGAACTGCGTAAGAAAGCTTGTATTTCTTTTATTTATTAAAATGTGCAGATATTTACGTCTTTCTTTCTTCCTTTATTGCATTACAGTTCTATTCGGGCCAGCACATGCCGTACTCTACCAAAAATTCCTATTTTCTCTTCAATCTATTTCAATTTATTCAATGCAAAATTGAAGCACGACAATGAATGGGCAATTACATATTGTATACTATACAGAGAAAATACCCCATTAGGTAGCTATAGTTATATACCAACTTATACTTCGGGGTTTACATATACTCATAATTGTTGTTATAATTGAAATTGAGAAGGATTTTTTGATTGTGAAAATTGAAAAAAAAAAATGAATACTGATTAGTTATGTTATATATCCATTTTGGATTTTCTTATATCATTAGGTAAACACAATTTGAAATTCAAATACAAGAACGGTCATGAATTTACAGTCAAGAGTTAATGGTTCCAGTTTGTCCTGAAGTTTTGCTTTTGTGACTGAAAATCCACATTTTATTTTTCAATAGAAAAAGAGGGGGAAGATTTTCATCTAGTTTGTATCGTTTTGGCGATATGGCCGAGCGGTAAGGCGGGGGACTGCAAATCCTTTTTCCCCAGTTCAAATCTGGGTGTCGCCTGATTAACAAAAGACTCGAAATCCCCTATCCTGTTTTGCTGATATAACTCACAAAATTTTCCCCAGCAAAAGCAAGCGCAGGAAAAAGACTTCTGATATTTTCTTGATTCTAAACCTATGGAGGTTCTGTTCTCTAAAGTGTTGTAAATTCTTGCGTCTAGGATTCAAGGAAAGCTTAGAGTAGTGGAATGGAATCGGTAAATCCTGATATGCTCGCCTTTCTACTACTAATGTAGTGTCTATTGCCTTACGTTTGTCTGGTGGGGATCATATTCACGCTGGGACCGTAGTAGGTAAACTTGAAGGAGAAAGAGACATAACTTTGGGCTTTGTTGATTTACTACGTGATGAGTTTGTTGAAAAAGATAGAAGCTGTGGTATCTTTTTCACTCAAGATTGGGTCTCTCTACCAGGTGTTCTGCCTGTGGCTTCAGGGGGTATTCACGTTTGGCATATGCCTGCTTTGACCGAGATCTTTGGAGACGATTTCGTACTACAATTTGGTGGCGGAACTTTAGGACACCCTTGGGGAAATGCACCGGGTGCCGTAGCTAATCGAGTCGCTCTAGAAGCATGTGTACAAGCTCGTAATGAGGGGTGTGATCTTGCTCGTGAGGGTAATGAGATTATCCGTGAGGCTAGCAAATGGAGTCCTGAATTAGCTGCTGCTTGTGAAGTATGGAAGGAGATCAAATTTGAATTCCCAGCAGTGGATACTATTTAATCCAGTAATTACTGTTCGTTTTATTATTTATTAGTTGAATTACAATTAAACTCGGCCCAATCTTTTACTAAAAGGATTGAGCCGACCTTACCCTATTTTATGTATTTTGGATAGATACATACTTATCTAGATATACAAGATCTTAAATACAAAAATATAAGATTAAACACAACTCAAATTTTCTATTGTTATTATTGTGTTGTGTTGGGTCCACAATTAATCATATATATGATATGGATTCTTAGGATTGGTGTATTCTTTTCTATCCCGAGTTTCGACTCATGAGTCGAGCCAAGTATCATAACTTCTTCTACCTATCCTGTATGTTGTCCTTTTCATTCCGCGTTGAAATAAAAACTTATTAGTTTTTATATTAGTATACGAGATTTAACTACGATATTTTACGAAAAAATGGTTCTTCATATTCATAGAGGAGAACAAATATTTCTTTTTTGAATGAGAATTTTACATAACCGGGGGACCCATTATTTATAATTGAAATTGAGAATTGAAAAAGGGGTTCCATTAGATATAGTGAGGTGATATTCCGGGTTCTCACAAAGAGAATCATTTCTTTCAATATTCACTCATTATTAGTTAAGAATTATTAGTTAATAATCCTAACAATTGTATCTATATGCTTATTCTGATAGGAAATGAACTATTCAAATGATTTTTTTCATCGAATGACTATTCATCTATTGTATTTTCATGTAAATAGAGGCCAGAAAGCTCTATGGAAAAATCGTGGTTCAATTCGATGTTGTCTAAGGGGGAAGTGGAATACATATGTGGGCTAAGTAAATCAATGGATAGTCTTGGTCCTATTGAAAATACTAGTATAAGTGAAGACCCGGTTATAAATGGTCCGGATAAAAACATTTATAATTCCATTTGGGGTGAGAGTTCTAGTTATTACAGTAATGTTGATCATTTAGTCGGCGCCAAGGACATTCGGAATTTCATCTCGGATGACACCTTTTTAGTTAGGGATAGTAATAGGGATAGTTATTCTATATATTTTGATATTGAAAATAACAATTTTGAGATTGACAATGATCATTCTTTTTTGAGTGAACTAGAAAGTTTTTTTTATAGTTATCATAATTCTAGTTATATGAATAATAGATCTAAAAGTGACGATCCCCACTATGATCCTTACATGTACGATACTAAATATAGTTGGACTAATCACATTAATAGTTGCATTGACTCTTATCTTCGTTATCAAATCTGTATTGATAGTTCTATTTTAAGTGGTAGTGACAATTACAATGACAGTTACATTTATAATTACATTTGTAGTGAAAGTGGAAAGAGTAGTGAAAGCGAAAATTCCAATATAAGAACTAACACGAATCGTAGTGATTTAACTATAAAAGAAAGTTCTAATGATCTCGATATAACTCAAAAATACAGGCATTTGTGGGTTCAATGCGAAAATTGTTATGGATTAAATTATAAGAAATTTTTGAAGTCAAAAATGAATATTTGTGAACAATGTGGATATTATTTGAAAATGAGTAGTTCAGATAGAATTGAACTTTTGGTTGATCCAGGTACTTGGAATCCTATGGATGAAAACATGGTCTCTCTGGATCCCATTGAATTTCATTCGGAAGAGGAACCTTATAAAGATCGTATTGATTCTTATCAAAGAAAGACAGGATTAACTGAGGCTGTTCAAACAGGTACAGGTCAACTAAACGGGATTCCTATAGCACTTGGGGTTATGGATTTTCAGTTTATGGGGGGTAGTATGGGATCCGTAGTAGGCGAGAAAATCACCCGTTTGATCGAGTATGCTACCAATGAATTTTTACCTCTTATTATAGTGTGTGCTTCCGGAGGAGCGCGGATGCAGGAAGGAAGTTTGAGTTTGATGCAAATGGCTAAAATATCTTCCGCTTTATATGATTATCAATCAAATAAAAAGTTATTCTATGTATCAATTCTTACATCTCCTACTACCGGTGGGGTGACAGCTAGTTTTGGTATGTTGGGGGATATCATTATTGCCGAACCTAATGCTTATATTGCATTTGCGGGTAAAAGAGTAATTGAACAAACATTGAATAAGACAGTGCCTGAGGGTTCACAAGCAGCTGAATATTTATTCCATAAGGGCTTATTCGATTCAATTGTACCACGTAATCCTTTAAAAGGTGTTTTGAGTGAGTTATTTCAGCTTCAAGGTTTTTTTTCCTTTGAATCAAAATTCAATCAAATAGAGCAAAGTAGTTAGGTTATCAGAATCAAAGTAAACCCCGAAGAATGGATTTTTCGTTGGTGACATAAGATTGAATTGTAGAAAGAATCATGCGAATAATTATTTATTTTTTGTTTACCGATATTACTGCTTACAAATCAGTAAACCCCTATCAACAAGATCAAAAGCGAATTCTTCCTTCCGTGCAATTATAATTAATTAGTCGAGGCAAATAAAAGAATTTCATCTTCCTCTTTTACGTATGTATATATAATTCAAATAGAGAAATATAGAAAATGAAAATATAGATATAGAGTCTTACATCTTTTTACAATTCCATGCTTATTAATAAAAATTCTGTTGTTGGATCAGATTCTAATAAATCTTTCGGGAATTTGTAATTGAATTAAATTCTAATTCAATATAATGGGCGTGAATTGATGTAGGTACAGATCCAATTATTGGACAATTTCCTTCTTTTTTTTATTCAAAAGGGTATTTTCAACCTATATATTTCAAAATAATTACATTACAGATATATTAGATTAATAGAATAGCTTTTCAATAAAAATTAAGTCGTAAGTCTCCTCAACCAATTTATAGTCGGAATTTTTAGTTATTGACCAAGCAAAGAGAAAGACCTCATTCTTTTCTTTTAAACCAAGGATTTAATCCTTTACCTTTCAATAAAAGATTCGAGGAAGAATATACATTCTCGTGATTTGTATCCAAGAGGCAATTATAAATTGAGAAATTGGATTATGAAATTACGAAACATAATTTAGGAATTGGCTCACTATTTCCAATTTAATAAGTATGAGAAAAAGATCCATGGATAAAGAGAAAAAACATAAAGAAGTATCGTTAATTTCTTCATGCTCGTTCCAAGTTCGAAGTACCATTTGTACAAATAAGAATCCCCTTCGTTACATGATTTCTTCTTCATATAGATAGATATAGGATCTATGGGGCAATTACTTAGAAGTACATTTTGTGCAACAGCCCTTCCTATCTGATAGAAAAGGATCCCATGATCCTGAACCGATCTTACCTGGGATCGCAAATCCCAAGTTTGTCTATGAAGAGCAGATCTAATTGTATTAGTGTCTATAATTGATTTCTTCTGTGTAATACTAATCGATAGGGCCTCATTGGTAAGTGCTACAAGATCTCGTGCATTGGAACCCATAGTTATGGACTCGAATCCATTAGTATGGAACATTTTCTTTTCCAAGTGAAATCCCCTAGTATATGAAAGAGTGAAAAAGTGATTTCGTTGTTGTGGAATAAGAAGCCTTCGTATCTTAATGCATGTATTTAATTTATTCGGGGCTATTAGAGCGGGATCCACTTTTTTGGGAATATGAGTCGAAGCAATAACAAGAATATTTCTAGTGGAACATCTTTCACAATCCCTGGAGAGAGAGTTCACTAATAGACCGAGGGATAAGTAATTCGACTCATTCACGTCCAGATCATGAATGTTTGGAATCCATATTATGCAAGGAGACATTGCTTTTTCTAATTCGAATTGAAGGGTGTTTTGTATACAATAAATTGAGGCAAAATGGCTATTAAACGATAACTTTAGTTTACTAGAGGGATCGACATATTATATTGTTTTAGCTCGGTGGAAACAAAACACTTTTCCTAAGGATTCTATTAAATAAAAATAGAGAACGAAGTAACTAGAAAGATTGTTATACTCCCCCTCTTCTAGAGGGATCATCTAGAAATCAAATTGTTCTGAATTGAATGCATCCAGAATCCTGAATACTGAATCCTGAATCCAGACAAAAAAGCTAACATAGATGTTATGGATCAATTTTTTCAAATGAACGATTTGAAGACCTATTGATTCTAACAACTGATTGCACAGTTGATCGTTCGGACCTTTCAATTCATAGATGTGGATCTCAGACCTATGAATGGGGATATTCTCGAAACTCACAAAGAAAAAAGGAAGTGAGTTAGACAAAAAGAGAAGTAACTTGGACAAAAAAAGAAGTAACTTGGACAAAAAGAAACGAAGTGACTTAGACAAATCTTTTTTGTCAATAACCTCAGACCAATCAATCGAATATTGATTAATACGTAATCGATCGAACACTACTTGAAAACGGCTCTTCTGCTCAGAAACGAAATGTTCCAAATGCTCCTGGAAATTCTTGCTCCCATTGGACCATTTGTATCTATATGCATTAGGATCCCGATTTATGGATCTCTCGGTTCGAGAAAGAAAAATAAGAGGATCGAACCATTTCTTCTGACTCGTTTTTAAATTCGATAAATGTTGGTTGATCGTATATTTCATTATAGTTCTATGATTCAGAGTATCATTTCCTATTTGATCCCTTTGAATTCCATATTCGAAGTTGCGATCGGATCTATTCATTAAAAAGAATCGATTCAATACATTTCTTATGTACCCATAGGTGCTATATTGGATTTGAATCAGATTTCGGATCAATCTATATTGATTGACTGCCTCCATTATGTTGTTGCTAGCAAATACCACTCTTTTTGGTTTTGGATCTTCCAAATCATTCCCGCAGGAGATCCAGACCCATTTTTTTCTGATCCTTCGATAAAAAGATTCATTTTCTTCATAAAAAATAGGAGGTAGAACCAATAAAGATTTCTTTTTCGATTCATCCCTGGAGTTGAATACCTCATTCAAGAATTGTTTTTGATCCAATCCGTAGGAATCAATAGAAAAGGCAAATCCCTTATGATACACCAGATCCGGCTCGGTTATTGATAGAGTGAATAGATCTGCCATTTCTTGAAATCTCTCTTCTGATTCAAAATCGTGGTGTAACGTGGATCCCCCCCTGTTCCGGTCATGGAATATCTAATTGTTGGTATGAAAAAAGAAATTTCTAATATGAAAGACTCAACTCTTCTTACACATGCATTTTAAAAAACTCTTTTCTAGTTTATTTAATTTCTCGAAATTATAGAAATCGCTTCATTTATTGGTGTCAAAATAAATAGGATATGTGGTATAAAAATAGAGAATCTATTCTCTTTTTTCCAAAAATAAAGATAAGATCTTGGAGATTGTGTAATGCTTACTCTCAAACTCTTTGTTTACACCGTAGTGATATTCTTTGTTTCTCTCTTCATCTTTGGATTCCTATCTAATGATCCAGGACGTAATCCTGGACGTGAAGAATAAAAAAATAAGGGTTTTCTTGCTTTTTTTCTATATTGATTTTTAGAAATGTTATAATCTTATTAGAATTTGATCTATTCCACATCATCAAAAAAGGAAACGGAAAGAGAGGGATTCGAACCCTCGGTACGAATAACTCGTACAACGGATTAGCAATCCGACGCTTTAGTCCACTCAGCCATCTCTCCTAATTGAAAAGGGGTAATTACTATGTTACATTACACAAAAAGTAATGCTTAAAAAAAAAAAAGGGAAAGCCCTTCTTTACTTTTTTATACTTTACTTTTTTTTGTATAGATTATTATTTTAATATTATATTATATATATATAACTTTTATCAGCAATTCCATTTCGATATAGGTATAGAAAAAGCTCGAAAGAGATATATCAAATAAAAATATAAAAAAGAAGAATATTTCTTTGATTTCGTCTCGTCAAAAAGGGTCTTTTTTTATTTCCATAGCCTGGCCTGGCAGTACCCAGCCGAGCCTTTTTTTTTGTACAATGAATGATAGAAAAAATGATTCATTTGATTTGAAAAAAAAAATGGGCTTGGTATTGGAGTGAAACAAGAATCAGAAGCATAAGAATAAGAATAAGAAGGACAGGAAATTTCTCGTTGAGTTACGTACTTACTTAAAAACAAATAAACCTCAGTTCCAAGAACTCATATCCTCTACCAAGACATTCACTGAGGAAGCAGAAACCATTTTGAAAGAAGCTATTCAGGAACAAATTGAACGTTTTCTACTTCAAGAATAATTCTAAATAAAATAAATAAATAAATAAAAGAAACGAAATTGATCATTCTTTAATTTAATTTAAATTCATTTCATTTTTTACTTGAATTTAATATTTAATATAATAATTAATAATTATTCATAATATAAGTTTCTAAGTATAGAAAATAAGTATATACTATATATAACATAAGCAAATACAACATAAGTAAGCATCTCTTATTCATCAGATCATTCAAAATTTCTTTCTTAACTTTCTTAACCTTAACATAGAAATATATATAAAATATATATATTTTATATATGGATATGGAAATAAATTGCGTCCAATAGGATTTGAACCTATACCAAAGGTTAATAACTAAATAACTGAAATGAGTCCTCTTTTACTAATTTCATTAGGTTTGTTGACAAAACATGTCAATGCTCAAATTTTCGGGATTTTTTCTGATTCTATTTTGATTACGCCGGATTACCTTGTTCGACAAAAAGTCCATTTTGATACAATAATCGCATTGTAGCGGGTATAGTTTAGTGGTAAAAGTGTGATTCGTTCTATTAACCCCCTTAATAGTTAAGGGGTCTTTTGGTTTGATTCATCTTACGATCAAAAACTTTATTTCTTAAAAGGATTTAATCCTTTACCTTTCAATAAAAGATTCGAGGAAGAATATACATTCTCGTGATTTGTATCCAAGAGGCAATTATAAATTGAGAAATTGGATTATGAAATTACGAAACATAATTTAGGAATTGGCTCACTATTTCCAATTTAATAAGTATGAGAAAAAGAGCCCACTTGAAGTACGGTACCAATAGTTACAACCTTTACTTCTCTATTATATTGCTCAATACGTTCACGGATAATATTACTAATTTCGTCGGCTCTAATGGTTACCATGAGTATTTCCTAATTCTTTTTTTGAAGCAAAAAAAATAATGCCTATAGTAAAAAAGGGTAAAGGACTAATCAGTTATTTCTTTCATCGCCCCAAACATACCAATATTAGCATTAATGGTGCGTAAATGTAACTTGTTACTCAAACAACTATTCAGAGTTCCTATAGCTCATTGTAAAGCTTGTTGGAAAACCCGTTGTCGGACTTGATTAATCGCTCTTTGTTGTTCAAACTGAATGGTTTCATTTTTGTAATTTTCTAATTGTTCCAAAGTCTTAGAAGTTGAATTAATCAAATTCCATTTTTCTCGTTCTATCTCAGAGTATCCATTCACTCGAAACTGTTCCGCCTCCATTTCCACTTTGCGTAAGCGAGCCCGGGCTTTTTCTAACTGTTCAATGGCCCCATCCCGTAGTTCTTCTGAATTTCGAATAGTATTCAAGATCCTCTGTTTTCGATTATCTAATAAATCACTTAATGAAAGTAGATTATCTTTACATTCATTTCAAAAAATTTCATGACCCCTTCCCGAACCAAACATGAATCTTTCGATTCATTTGGCTCTCACGCTCAATTACTTCAAAATTTCTTATGGGAGTTTCATTCCCATGTCTTTTTTTTTTTTTAATGTAATGAGCCTATCCTCTCCCTCTCTTCTCTATTCATATTCAAAAAAAAATATCGAATATGATCACTAATCCAAGACGGGAATATTCGGAGGATTCTTCTGACCAACCAAAAATAGATAATTGTCAGCAAAGTTGTTTTTTTTCTTCAAATCCAAAGAATTCTTCTTACTTTATACTTAGGTCATCAATTCAGCATTCGAAAAAAAAAAATTCGAAAGGGTGTTTGAAATACCCATTTTTCCATTTCCAATAAAAAAGGGGGGCTCAAATCATTTTATCGACATGAGTGTTTTATATCGAAAAAAAAATTCTAACTATTCGTTTTGAAATTTTTTCTGTATTAACTATAGTAGTAGAAAGAGTACCATGCTGCATCTGGACTTCAAACGGTTTAGCTTTAACCATGTTAATGATCCCAGATTTTTTATTTTTGGTTAATAGAAAATCAAAGTAAAGTAGATTTACCAATGAATCACGAAATGCTATGGTTCTTAAATTTGATTTTTTTGAATTTATTCAGAAGTAATTCGCGGGATCGTGCACCCTTTTCTTTCCTAGTTCTAGCGAATGCAACTGGTTGGATCCAGCCTATTCTTGAAATAAACAACTCGCACACACTCCCTTTCCAAAAAAGATCAATACACCAAGGACTACACTTAGATTTATTGGATTTGTTGCTAAAATATCGGTATTAAACCCGAAACTCCCGGCGGATGGCCAGTGACCCAAGTCAGTATTCTCTATACTATCGCAAACTCAGTTAGAAAATTATAATGACCAGCTTATGTGGAATTTGAGAAAACGAAGGGATTTCCCAATGAAGAACTTTCACAAGCATTTGACTAGGAGGGAAGGGAATGATTATGATCTCTTTATGAAAAAACAGATATGGAAGAGAAGGCTTCCCCAAGTGTAGCTTTTTTTGCTAGGGAGGCGAGTAAGAATAGTATATTAACTATCAATAAGTTGATGTGGAGAGGTAAAATTATTGTTAATCGATGTTACTTGTGTAAAGGGATGTGGAATCCTATAATTACATTCTAATGTGGTGCCCGGTGATTTATAACATATGGATTATGGTGTATAGTCTCCTCGGGATCAATTGGGTAATTGCAGGCTCAGTGAAGGATGAATTATGGGCTTGGGTGGATTTATGTAAAAAGATAACCTATTTGTTTTTAATTTCTCTATCTATCTTTTGATTGTTTGGAAGGAAAGAAATATTAGAGCTTTTGAGATTATTGAAAAAGAGATGATTAGTATCAAGGATAGATAGTTTCATGTTTTTGGTAATATGATCTTGGGTCATGACATGAATCGGTTCGAAGATTTTGGGCACATTATTGATCAGTTAATTGAATTATAAATATTTTTATATATGGGTAGTACTCCCTTTAGTGCCTTTGTGAATAATACTTCTATATAATTTTATTTCAAAAAAAAAATAGTGTCACTATGACATTCCCAAGCAAAATAGCCAAGTTTATGACAATTATAGACTTTTCATACCTCCTTCCATTTGAATTTTGATAGTAGCCTTGTACTCTTCCTCTTGCTTCTCCACATCCTCCTAGTGATGGTTGGCTTCTTTTTGATTGTTTGAATAATCTTTCATTGACTCTTCCTCACCCACTATGGCTAAGACCACTTCCTCTTCCTCATCCATGTCCTTTAAATTGACTCTTTTCTCCTCCATCATTTTTTAAAATAGCCTTAGATTTAGGAACTTGTTCCAATGACATTTCTTGTCTTCTCTTAATCTTTTCTTCATATGCTTATAGAGAACACTTTAGTTCTTTAATGGTCATTGAGTCTAGATCTGTTGACCCTTCAACAATACACATTACATAATCAAACTTGGAAATTAAAAATGAAGAATCTTCTCCACTACATGTACATCTTCTATCTTGTCTCCATATCTCTTTAATTGATTCATAATTGCCTTCTCCCTTGAACATCCCAAGACTAATTTGAATCCTTCATCCTTAAAAGCTTCAAATTCTCTTTTTAGTAATTGAAGTTTCACCTTCTTCACTTTTTCTACACCTTTGCGAGATTTTTCTAGAATTTTCTAAGATTCCTTTAAAGTGGTAGCATCTATCACTTTCTTGACATTTAATCATTTAAATATTGATGGATGAGAATGATGGCTTGTTGATCTTTCTTTCTTGGACTTGGACAAAGCTTCCTTCTCATTTGGAGATAAATCTTCTTCATATTGAGGCTTCTCATAGCCTTTATCTACAACCTCTCACACATCTTGAGAGTCAAGTAAAACTTTTATGCATAGACACCATCTCTCATAATTCTCCTTTGTGAGACGAGAGAACTAGAAAGAAACTGCATTGTTAGTCATCTCTCAATTTTTTCACACTCTTCTCTCAATTCTAAGGAATTTGGCTCAAAAACCACTTTGTTAGAGAAATAAAAAACTAAAGAAACTTATATGAAGAGAACTTTTCCCTGACATGCTTTCAAATGCAAAAGACAAGGGGGTATTTATAGGTACAAAAACAAACAAAGCAAGAATTTAAATTATTCCTAATTAATGGGGCATACCCAAAAGACATTTCTAAATAATTACTGTACTCCATAAAACTACTTAGTTGCTAGGAATTCTAATAAACATAAAAATTTCATAACCTACATGCATCCTAAGGGTCAGATAATAATTTCAAATTATAATTTCTAACATAGACATTTTAATCTGTAAATAGTGAATCACATAGTTTCCTAACATTTGGTTTTCATATAATTGAGAACAATCTCTTAGCATTTTAAACAACAAGAAAAAAAAAAAAATTGTCATGTGGTTTACAGTGAGCCTAGTGCTTTGGAAGATCAATTTCATCAGGCATTATTCTATTTCTACATTTCAGTATACAAGCTTGACTGCTTAAGGGAATTTATGTCTTTTGAAGTGAAATTGTACATTGCAATCCATAGTCAAGATGAAATTTCTACTGGAGAGAATTATAAAATAAAATCAATACAACAGATATACCAATGATGACTGGAAAAGCTGTCACTAAGTACAGTGCTCCATAACCCTGAAAAAGATCAACTTCCCTGGTTACAACAACTAATAATGCAAAAAAATGAAGTTTAAAAAAGTAAGTAAGAAAGAAAAGCTCTATGCAAATTAATTTTTACTTATAGAAATATAAATTAAAAGCATCTTTCGGATCCTACAGGGCAAACTGTATCTCTATGTTTCTCTCAAAGGAATGGTGATGAATGTGATCTCACAGTTGAGTGAAAAAATTTTGAACAAATAACTAGAGTAGAGTTACAATGGTGTTTTTTGGCTTCTTGTTTAACATCTATGTTCAAACTAATTTTATAAGGAAAAGCTATTTGTCTCCCATAAATACTAAGCATTTTCGTCTCACTGGTAAAATGAATTATTAATAAAACAAAGCGGGGTGCAAATTTAAATTGGAGGACCTTGGAATAACAGTACACAATTTTATATATTAAGTTAAACAAAATCCATTACTTTAGAAGAACGATAAACATTTCAGCAATAAACTAAGCAAAAAATTATTCATTCTACAATCTTGTGGAACACAATAATTGTAAAAGATATTGCATAAGACATTTGGCCAGTGAAATCACTCCATTTACATCTAAAATTGTTCAACAAGGGTCTAGCTCTCTGCGATCTATTAAAAATTTTAGATGTACCTTCCTTAAACCTTTGAAAAAGATTTTTTTTTTGGGTGATAAATGGCATTCAAGAAACTCACATCTAAACAATGATTTTAAAACTGTACTAACTGGAAGAAGAGATAAAAAAAATAGCTGGAATATATAAAGGGCAAAGGCAGCAGCATAAAAATAGGTCCATTTCAGAAGTAGAGAAAATGAAATAGGATATGATACCAATAAAAGATATAATTGTTAAATTGAAAGCAATCAAATGAACAAACCACAGCTGGAGGAACTTCTGCTTCATCGCTGGCAGTGTCATCATCATCAATTTCAGCAGCTGAATCCCAATCGATATTGAGTCTCTTAGCAGCTACTTCAGGATTTACTCCTGTGTCTGTCGCTTTTGCATACAATGATTTACTTCGTTTTTTCTTTGGGACTTCCACCTGTTCAAGGTCAACGTGTTCTCTTTATGTTGATGAGGATGGTCCTTAGTCATTACGGAAATAGAAAACAAATGATGAAAAATGAAACAAGCAAGAAAAGTTGCAATTATTGTAAAAAACATAAAGTAAAAAACAGCCAACTCAAGATGCAGTAAGCTTTTCAGAACGAGTACAGGGAAGTTTGAAATATGATCTAGGAAAATACTACAAAATCTCCCCAAGAAGCTACTAAGCATCAGTGATACCATCTACTCAGTTTTTGACAACACCTCTAAATTGGGCCATTGCATCATTTCCTCAGCTAGCATCCGCAGAGCAACACGATCTTCTGGAACTTTTCCTTCATTGACCTGGTTAATAGGGAATATACTGTTAATCAAAGTGTTGAACTCCATCTCCTCCATAATTAAAATTTTGAAGTGTTCCCAATCTTTAAGAAAAGATCTCAAATACCCATTTGCCAATGCATATGGATGATACTCGACCATCTTTTATAAAATATAATTTATGCTTTACATCTAAAATATGTTCAAATATTCCCTAAAATACTCACATATTGGATGTGTTACCGAATGTATGGTATGTTTAGAATCACAAATGGACAGCAAATGGCTATGGTAAAAGTTTACATGTCCAAGATGATGAAAGCTATACATTGCATATAATATAATGGAGGAGCAGAATTGAGGTAACTAACCCATAGTTGACAGGGGAAAATAACTTAAAGCATCTACCTATATGAGCAGAAAATACATAATTGTACCTCTGATGTGAATGAATTAAGAGAGATCAATGTATATGAAAAGCATGCATAAACCTGAAAACCAGAATTTCATATTTTCAGAAATCTGTAAAGAAGTGACAGGTAGAAGAATCTTAGATTAGTTTATGTACTTCTTTAACTAACTCATTGGTCCACTAGTAATACACAAAATGATACTAGGAAATTATTGCTGCAGTGGATAAACCTAGGAGGAGAAGCAAACAAAATACACAATACATCCTGATGTCCCCAACCCTATATATGATTGATGATAGTATGAATTTAACTCTTGGCATCGCAAAACAAAATCTTCATATGTGCCAACAATTGTATCATCCAGCCAATTCCGGGCAGTCAAACTAGGGCTCTTCATAGACTAACATCACCATTTTTTTAGGGGTTGATTTGAAGCAACTAATTCCACAGAAAAGGTGGAAGTTGTTTGCAAATTTTAATTTTCATACTTGCAGTTTTCAAACATAGAAGTTCAATTTCAAAGAAATTTTGAGTGGAGTTAAAACAATACATTTCAAATTCATCGAAATTAATGAACTTTAAAAATGAATTATGGAGATTCAGAAGAGCAATAAATACATTTGAGTACAAATAAAAACTAACAAATGCAACTGAACTAAAAATTTAGTACAAAAAATGCATTGAGTTCCATGAAATATTTAGTAAATTCATGATTTATTTAGAACATAAGAACTCATTTATAAATCATTCCATGTAGAATTCATTGGACAGTAAAATGAACTCTACATGGCCTTTTCGGTTTTTTTTTAATCTTTGGCACAAAAAAAAAAAAAAAAACCATAAGTCAAATTGATGCGACCTTGTGTTCATTTATGGATAATTTAGTTGAAAAAGGACTAGATAAAAATAGTTTAAACTTTTGAAATGTATGGAGCTGCTGGAAGACAAAGCTTATAGAGTTGTGAAAAGAAAGGAAAGAGTCACCTGCTCTAAAGCTTCTGCTAAATCGTCTCTGGTTGGCGCATCAGGATCCTCAATTCCTAGTAATCTTCGTCTCTCAACTTCTCTGGGATCCTCAATCATTACGGTGAGTTTAACCTTAAAAATTGGAACAAATAGAATTACGATACTTGATCAAACAAATATAGAAAGGAGTAAGTGACATTCCAACCTCGCTGAAGAGCATGTCCCTATTTTTCCTAAGTAGCTCCAAGATCTACGCATATAAAGACACAAAGCTTAACGATTCATTATTATGAAAAAATTGGGTAAGCAAGAAATTCATTTTTAATAAACAAAAGAACGAACTTTTTGGATTTGGCGAACATATTCAAGGTCTAGGAGGTCAGGTTCTTGCTGCTGCTGCGGCTGTTGATTTTGGGAAGGTGAGGAGGTGGGTAGTTGTGTTTCTGTAAGATCCTCCTTCCCAACCCGTACAGTTTTTCCTCTGGTTTTCCTCCTTTGAATTATGGTCTGGCTTTTATCACTCAGAGCTAGAAATAAGCATGAATGGGTGCGACGAAAGGAGGATTGGGTTGCAGCAGGTGAAAGTGGCAGTTGACACAGTTGAAGTGCTGTCATTTCTCCTACTGTCTGCTCAATTCCACAGCTCCAGCATCTCTTTCCTCCTCAATCACCTGCAAATTTCTTATTTTTGTGGAAACCAAAAACATGCAATAACTTGCGTGAACTTTGATTTTCGTGGTTAAGAACGAACGGTGATTATCTTCTTGAAGAACTGAGAAAAACCAATAAGAAAGCCAACCTTTGTAAAGACAAGCAGAGGTTTTAGACCCGAAAATTTTGGGCTTCAACCAAAACTTAATTCAAACATATAAGCCCAATCGAAGACAGAGTCCAACCCGTGAATCCTTTCTACAGTTTATTCTCTATATAGACCCCTTCCCACTACATTCCACAGTAGTAACAGAATTCAACGGTTCCCACTTCTGTAAGGTTTCGCCAAATCAAACCTTGGTATCTTCTTTCTTTCTTCAAGAAACTGCTCT
Source organism: Carica papaya (assembly GCF_054855325.1). Taxonomy (NCBI): domain Eukaryota; kingdom Viridiplantae; phylum Streptophyta; class Magnoliopsida; order Brassicales; family Caricaceae; genus Carica; species Carica papaya. The sequence goes on along the minus strand of NC_142310.1, from coordinate 22,657,896 downwards.
TCTTTTTTACTCCCTTCAGTTTATGAATCTCACCATTTTTCTTTGTGTATCTTTCAAAAATCTTTCCGGCATATAGTTTCTGTGTGGTTCTGATGATGAATTACTTTCTTTTTGTCATTTCACTTTAGCATTAACTCTCTCTCTCTCTCTCACTCTGTCTTTTTTAATTCATAACCAGCTGCCAAGAAAACAAGAAAAACTATCATGTCAAAGGCGATCATTTGTGCTTCCTCACCACCAGCATCACAAGGTGCTGTAGCAGTCATGGAGGCAAAGAATAAGGATAAAGAATCAGTGGACAAAATGCTTGCCAAGTTCATTGCTACAAGCAGGGCTAAAGATTCAGAATCTTCAGAACATTTTATGGAGTCACCATTCTTTATTGACTTAATAAGGGCTGTATGGGATTTCGGGTCTCCTTTTCAACTGCCAGACCGTGAAATTCTGGAAACTCGCTTGATTCCACAAGTGGAGAAAGAAGTGGAGGAGTATTTCCAAGATTTGAAGCACTCTTTAAACAAAAGTGGTTGCACCATAACGACTTACATAAAGAAGTTTAGGTCATGGTACGAGATATTTAGAGGCATAAGAGTGTATACACCCCAAGGGATATTTCTGTGGCCTGACGTTTACCCTCAAACTCAAAGGAGCCAAGCTTTACCTTGGGATTCAGAAAAGTGTTAGGTACGGGATCTCAAAGGACAGCTTGATGCCATTGATCCTGCAAATATTGTTCAGTTCTTGGCTCATGAGAAAGTTACTCAATCTATGGTGAATCTTTTCAATGAACAACATCCATGGGTGACTGTCATCAGCAAATGTGCTGCTGGGGTTCTTGGGAAACTTTTAGTGAGCATATTCCAAGTTGGTTTTGTGCGGAATATGGTGAAATCTGCGATGGCTGATGCCAAATTCATAGACAAATATTACGAGCCCAAGATTGTTTGCATTCCACTGGATATGAGCAAATTCAAGAACTTGGACGCCATTGTTGGGTGCTTGAATCATACGCAATGGGATGCTGAGCTGTCCAAAAATTGCAAGCGGATTCTGGGTGTTGAAATCACTTATCGGGAGTTGAACAAGCACTGCAACCCATCCAAGTATTAGTGATCATGTGTTGGAATATGAAGACAAAGAAGCTGCTATTTTCATTAACTTCGGGATTCATTGCAAGGATTTCTGGAGTGGATTGAAAAGGTTACAGATGATTTTATGCCCGCTATTTCAAGCTGTGTCTGCTACTTTCAGTGGACAGTCCAGGTTTGGGATACTTATACTAACTGTTGGAGAAGACGGAGTCTAGCCTTGCTGAATACAATGAGGACAAAAATACACTTGATTCTGCTCATTACCAAATCATATGGGAATTGTTTTCTGAAGCCAAAAAAGACAATCTTTCCAATTCATGAAACTGCAGCTTTTCTTAACCCATCTAACTTGCTTGCTCAGAAATTCAAGGAAGCTGATCTCCAATTTAATCGGATTAAGCAATTTATATCCAACCTCATTTTCTCTATTGATGTGAAGCAGAAGGCTTGTATCTCACAACTGATACAGTACCAGTCCATGGACCCAACTCTATTCACAGACACTACAATAGCGATGGCAAAATTATCCCATCCCAATAAGTATTAACAAACAACATTTACTTTAATTGTTAGCAAGGTATAATGTTGATAATGTTGAGTTGATTTGCAGGAATTTGGTGGGAGAAATGTGGTGATTGCTTTCCTGAATTGCAGAAGCAAGCGACTCGAATAGTGAGCCATGGTTGTACTTTCATTTGCTGTCATGAGTTGGATGATAAGAAAAATGTATGGGGCTGGAGAATGGTGATGATGGAGAGCTGGAAAGCATTTGAAAGACGGGCTTTGAATCCTATTGATGTGGAGAAACTTGATGGAATTGAATGGACAGACCCAGAAGATCTTTTAGGCTGCTACTCAAGTTTTGATTATGAGTAGTCTCTCAGGCCTTATGCCCTTCTGATATCTCAGTTTGATTCTGCTTCCTCAGCAAAGAATCCTTTATTGTTCGAATTGTGGTTCGGTCGGTGATGTTTCTTCTTCTTTGTTCTATCTTTTCAGAAAAGGAAATATAGGAGTCAGTCTGATGATGTTGAAATTGTTTGTGGATTTCTTGTATACTCATGGCCTGTATATATGATATGATCATATTGCATTTGCTGCTCCATCCTCATATATTCCTAATCTTCATGGGTGAACCAAATTTCTTCTATTCACCACTGTATACTCTCTATCTCTTCAACCTGAAACGCGGCATTTTAATTATCATATTTTTACCAACAACTTTTTCCCTGCTTCAATGATTTGGAAGTTAGAGGTTTAATACCTAGAATTGAATCTCTTAGTAATGAGCTGTATAAAAAAACCTAATAGTGTTAGAAATATCTTCACCCAAAATAATCTAAAGGATTGTGAATTAAGTTAAAATGATCATACATTGTGTGATAAGTTGTACAAGGGGTGATTTAATTCATTAAGAATCACACCTTTAATACTTTGACTTAAAAATTTTGATTTATTAATAAGTTTTATTATTTTTGAAAAATATTTAAGATTTTATCTTATTTTAACACTCATAACTTCCTTTTCAAGTAAGATAAATACCATCTTTTAAAAATATGTTACCAAAGAGTAATGATGTTTATCAATTAAGGAGGAATCAATATGTTTATTAAGTAAGTTTAGTTAAAGACATTCCTCCTTATGAAGGATCATATTGGCGTGATGTTTTTCACTAAATGTTATTTACGATTAATTTTGAAGTTTTTAAAAATATTTACAACTTTGTCTTAAGAAATAAGCAAATTCTTTTTAGATATCATTTTATTTAAATATGTACTAAAATAAAAAAGATAATCAATAATAGTATTTACCAACAGAAAAAGGATATTACAAGTTATAGTATTTTTTAATATGAGATTTTGCTTCTTTGGACTATATAGAAGTCATTTCTTTCACTAAAAAATAATTTTGATGTGTAATTAAAAGTTTTAACACATATAAGCTTAAGAAATTTTTCAGGATCCAAACACAAACATTTCTAATGCTTTAAAAAGAATTAATGGTTTTCATAGAGAGGACATGTTAATTTAAATCTGACAAAGATCTAATGAGAAATCATCAAACAGTATGAGTCAGTCCCTCATTTGACTTCCAATTAAATAAGAAATGAGAAAATTCTTAAGCTCATTTAAATTAGGGAAAAAACTCAGGAAATAGGTCCCTATCCTACCTCATTCCATCCTACTTTACTCACTTCATGTATATAATAATATATTTTTATTCTTTTATATATGCACGTAATGTTTTTGTAATACTCGAGCTCCAAAATTTATTCCGAAATTAATTTTTTAAAAAAATAAAAATAAATTTATGTAAATATAATTTTTAAATTTTTGAATTTTTATTTAATGTGAAAATTAGAAAAAAATAGGTGGATGATGAAATTGAAAATAATTTTAGAAAAAGAGGTAAAAATTTAGGTTTTGGATGTATTTTTAAAAGAAAAATCGAAAATTCGGAGTCAAAACGCAATTTAGGAAAAATATACCACGCAGGATCGCCCAATAAGCAGTCACGAGGAACCGGAGCGCCCCACGTGGTAAGACACATTGACTCGATACCACACGGAAGGCCACGCTGGCAATCCGCATACCCGCGATCGAACGATCCGGATTTGTTCCCATCCGCATGGACGGTCCAGATCCATTCGCTCTTCAGCGCAATCGGACGATTGCGATTAAACACAATAAACGGTTCAGATTTGTTCCATCTTTAAATGCGATCGTACGGTACATATCAAATCGCGATCAACGGTTCATATTTATTTCTTTTTTAAACGCGATCGGACAGTTGATATCAAACGCGATGAACGGCCTAAATTAAAAGAAGACATGTATAAATATCTCACTTCATACCGAATCTTAACCCTACCCGCCAGCCCCCCGTCGGAGAAGAAGAACCAGTCGCCGGAGAAAAGAGTTGACCGCTGTCCCTCGCCGCACCAGAACTACCTCTGAACACCAAAAAATGTAAAAATGTTCTAATTTGCTCGAAATTTTATTTTGAACAACCTGATGGTATCAGAGTAAAAGGACTGGCAGATGAGCCGGAAACTGCGGCTAATGCCCAACGGCGCCATTGCGAGAAAAACCAAAAACCGTAAAGGTTCACGTATAATGGGGACATCTCTATAGACCCCCATGGATATTAGTAAGCAGATAAAAATGGAAAGTTGTTGTTTTGGCTAATTGAAAATGAAATTATGATGTTGTTTCTATAAATTAATTTTGAAAATCTCACTATGGTAAGTATGTAATAAATAATTTTATTTATGATAAAGGAATTTACTTAAATTAAGAGCTCTATTAGTTGTTTTTATAATTTTTACCAACATTCATTTCTATATCGTTGAGTAGTGTGACATTCTTACTAGTTTAGTAGAGCTCACTCTTCCATTAACCATTTCAGATCAAGATGATCAAGATTTAGATTCCGATTCACAAGAAGGTTGCGAATAGGATGCCCAGTTATTTATTTTTCATTTATTTCTTTGATTTTTCGTTTGTTCTTTTAGAAGAGTCATTCTCGTAACCCTATTAAGTATTCTAAATTATTGTATAAGGAATGTAAACTGTAACTTTATTATTTCGCTTCTGCATTCAATTTATAATTTATTTCTTTTTAAATCCCGAATTGCTACAGTTTTTTATTATTTACTAACTAAAAAATTATCAAATCACGTTACTTAAAAATAACTTAGATATTTGTTTTAAAACAAATCTATTAAGTATATTGAATTTAAGATTTTTTAAAATAATTTGGTATTTAGATTAAAAATATGTGTAGTTATAGTTTTAATTTGATTATAATTTGAAAAGATGAAAGAAGAAAAGAAATCCACGTGGAAAAGCAAGAAATTCATATTCTTTAACAGTTTAGGAATAAGAAATATAAACATGTTTTCGATGCGATCAAGGATGGGGAAATTGGTGTTGATAAAGATGAGAAAAGTTTTCCATACCCTAAAACCATCCTATTAAAATTTCTAACAGTGTAGATATGAGTTTAGTTCGAGAAATTAGTTTAATCAATCGGTTTTCCAAACAAAATGCCATTCGTATATATCAATCAAATAAATATGTTAGTAGAAAGAATACAAATTATCTTTTGATATATTTTTAATTCTCAACTTCAGGTAATAATTTACATGATACAAAATATTGGTTTAAATGGAGCTTGAGATCTCATGCTCCCATTTTATCAAGGCAATTGCAATTCTTATTAACAATGATGGAAGAAAATTTGAAATTAAAAAAAAAAAAAAAAAAGGATTTTAAAAACTTCAACAATTTTTTAGAATCTATCTTTTCTACCCCGCTAAAGTCATAATGTTTATGAGATATTTTAGACCGGTGCATAATTAGTCTTTACTATTTACCACAGAGTTTGAGCTAATATCGGAGAAATATAGATTGTAATATTCATTAAATACAATCAAGAAAAATAGAATAATCAAAATTCATTTGCGATTAGGTCATCCTTATCCTAATTATGAGTCCAAAGGCTAGGTGCATTTTGGGAGAGATATTAGACACTCTAAAATTTTATGACTTATAAAATCAACCTTTTATTTAATTGTTTAAGTACTATTTAATTATGTTAAATTAAAAAATGTTGGAAGTTTCTAGTCGATGCAAAAAATTTTTATGTATTATATATATATATATATATATTATAATTTGTAAGTAAGAAAGAAAATAAATTGACATTATAAAACAAGGTGTTTGAAACAATTTGTAAGAAAAGAAAATGCAAACCATTAAAAAAGTGGAAAGTAGTAATAGTCTTTACCTACATGCCCATCTACCACTAAAAAATCACCTCACAAGGAGATATGTTTGTGACATACCGACGATCTACTCTTGATTGATAAACATCATCTCTTTTAGTAAATATTTTGACAAAATGGTATTTATGAATATTTTAATTCAAAATACCAAAAACATTACCCTTGCCGTAAAAAGTAGAATCACAATCTCTTTTATTATTTTATTTAAAATTAGTTTTTTATTATAAAAAAAGATTTGAATCTTTAAGTATCATCAAATCTCTTAACTTTCTAAGTCATGGAGGCAGAGTAAAAGTTATAGGTACAAAAAAAAAAAAAATTAAAATTAAAATGTGGGGAGTATAGGAGGATATAAGAACGGCTAATGCAGTATGATCATATCATATATCCAAACTATGAGTAAATGAGGAACCCACAAACATTTTCAAACATCATCAGACTGACTCCTACAATTCCACTTTGCCATAAAAAAAAGAAGAAAAATCACAATTCAAACAATAAAGGCATCGGACAGGTTTGCGGAGGAAGCAGAAATCCAACTGAGGTAGAGACTGCTCGTAAACCAAAACTTGAATATCACCCCATAAGATCTTCTGGGTCTATCCATTTACTCCCACCAAGTTTCTCCACGTCAATGGATGGGATCCAAAGCCCGCCGCCTTTCAAATGCTTTCCAACTCTCCATCATCACCATTTTCCAACCCAGTATATTTTGCAGTATTGTAATATTTTTATAGTATGTAACAAAAAAATATAAAATAATTTAATTTTATTTATCTGCACTTACAAATTAAAAATTAAATTTAAAATATATCTCATAGAAGATTCTTAAACTAAAATTATTTAAAAATTCGAACACTCTGTACTAATTCGATAATAAATTGGTTAAACTAATTTACTAATCAGGATTGGTGTCTAACAATACTTCTCAACGACCGTATAATTTAAAATATACAATTACTCTTAAAAATCTGCTAACAAAAGATGTAATATTTTCTTTTATCATTATTATTCTGGTTTAACTCTAAAATATAATTTAACTGTCAAATCTCCATAGATAACCAACTATATTTCATGTCAATTATAACTGACTAATGAATGACATAAAAAATTATTTTCTTCTTTCATTTACCTGTTCTGTCAAATATTTTAAAATAGTTCTTATAATAAATAATAATATAGAACTTAAACTTATTACTAAAGTTGATAGATCCTCAATCTTGATTAATAATTAATTTTATAAATATTTAATCACACTAAATATCCTTTCAACTATAGGTGTTCAAAATTAAAATATAATAAACGACTTGTCAATTACTGTGATGATTTCATATATAAAAAAATTCTTACGTCTCATCATTCTAAGAGAATAATCTATTGATGGTTTAAGATAATATTAATCATTAAAAATTCTCGATTGAATTGGTTTAATGATCATATCTACATATACATTATCTATATATGTAATTTAGTTAACGAGATCAATTAATTTTTATCTCATAAAAACTATCGCACATATATTAGTTTTTCCAGATCATTAATATTCTATTTTAATTATTCAACGACTAAAAATATTTTAAATTAAATCATAAAATATTTTATTCTCATTATTAAGATCGCTATTTTAATGTAAAATCTATAAATTTAATAAAAAAAATTTATCAAATAAATTAAATAATAAGATGATAAAAAGATTATTACTATATATTAAAATAGATCATTAAATAATAATGTATTCAATATATTACATATATAATTAGCTCGTAGACATAACATTTATATTTCTTACACATTTTTCTTATCATCCAACTTATGGCAGCAAACGGGCTTACAACCCTAGCTCAATATTTGAATCGGTTGCTTCTGCAGTTCAGGAAAGCTATGTCCACATTTCTCCCACCAAATTCCTGCAAATGAACTTAATTATACCTTGCTAACAACAAAACTAAATGCTGTTTGTTAATACTTACTGGGATGGGATAATTTTGCCATTGCTATGGCAGTGTCTGTGAATAAAGTTGGGTCCATGGACTGGTACTGTATCAGTTGCGAGATACAAGCCTTTTCTCCTGCTCATCACTAGAGAAAATGAGGTTGGATATAAATTATTTAATCCGATTAAACTAGAGATCAGCTTCCTCGAATTTCTGAATCTTTAATCCATGGGTTAAGAAAAGCTGCAGTTTCATGAATTGGAAAAATAATGTCTTTTCCGGCTTCACAAAACAATCCCCACATGATCTGGTAATGAGCAGAGTCCATAGCAAACAACCTTTAGAGATAAGTACCAAAAAAGCAGCCCACTCGCACAAATTACCACACAAGAATATCCCACACCAAATACCCATGAAAAGCAAGTCCAAGCTGAAAAGAAAGGGCAGCCAACGAGGTCAAGAAATGTTTCCTAGTGACAATAGAAACTGAATAAGTATCAACTCACATATTACAACCAGATGCAAACTTCTTCTTGTCTATTTACACCAGACTTGGCTACGACATCAACAATTGTGTTCTTTTCTTTGTTTATAATCATAAAAACAATATTTCCCGACAAATTCTTCATATTTTTTTATCTCGTTTCTGATCTTATTCAGCTTCCAAGGATAATTATCTTTCAACATCCACAACATAACCATTGTAGAATCGCTTTCCACAAGAACATTATCCACACCAGCCATAGGATGATTAAACAAGCAGACCGTAAGTCTTTTTAATCGCTATCAATTCAACTATGTTAGAGTCTAACATGCCATAATTTTTTTAAAAGAAACACCTTATGTTTGTCAACCAGCCTCTTAACATGCCACCAAAACCTGCAGGCCTAGATTTACCTAAAAAAAGATTTGTGAACATTAAATTTCCAACAACCAGACGGAGTAGGGTCCCAAACAATAGGTTTGATCTCGCCATTTTTTCTTCTCGCAAGTGGCAACTCTAGAATTGAGATGAAGAGATTATTCAAAGCCAATTGCTTCAATATGGGAATGCATGAATTAATCCACCAAGCCAACCGAATCCTAACCAAATCCATAAGTTCACCAACACCCATCTTCTTTTGTCTGAAAATGCTACCATTTTTTCCAACCATAAACCTCAAATTATAATAAAAAAATAAAAGTTCCCCAAATCTTTTCCCTCCCTTTATCAACCCACAATGAAACTTAATAGGTCCCTAATTGAACCCAGGGTGACCCTTTCAATATCATACCAACCTAATCATGTACCCTATACTTTCCAGCTCCATATACAATGAGGGAATGCATGATCTATTGAATCTGTGTTGCCCTTACAAAACACAAACACTTGGGTTTATCTAACTTAATCCTACAATTATGGAAATAATTTAACATTAATACCCGTCTTCTAATCAATTGTTAGGAAAACATTTTAACCATATGGAGTATTTGTGACTTCCAAATACTAGCCTCAAGAGCTTGTCTCTCCTCAACACCTAAAAGACACCTAGTGTACCCCTTTCACCCTTAACTAAAAAATCTCAACCACATTAAAATTCCAAACAATCCTATCCTTGGACTCCTTATTCAAAGTTACGTTCCTCAAGATATTATTAAAATGGGCCTTAAAATCACTTTCCCAGCCAAAGATGTTTTTCCATTCCCCAAAGGCCGACACCAGACTAGATTTGGCAATGGACAAATAGTTTATTCTCAAGAACCTACAGTAAAGGCTTTCCTCTTCTACCCACAGATCATTCCAAAAATCAATTATAGAACCATCATCAAGGAGAAGTATAAAACAGCCATGATCATTAAAAGTAAAAACACATTCTTCTAGGTTGTCCTTAATGATACCTTTCCAAAAACCTGTCGAACCCATCGGTAGTCTCTCACTCAGTGGGACTAATGCTCACCATTATTATGAATTTCACATATAACTCTCCTCCAAAAAGTTCCCACTTCATCACAACACATGTATGTCCACTTATTCAGTAATGTCCTATTCATTTCAGCAATACTACCAAACCCTAGTCCTCCCTCCCTCTTAGGTATGCAAATTGTTCCATAAGATACTAAATGAACCTTCCTATTGTCTTTGGTGCTATCCACAAAAAGTTCCTAATGATACTTCCCAAATTTTTTCTAACCCTATTGGTAGTTATGTCAGTGACATAAAAAATATGGAATTGATTCCAAAACGGCCTTTACCACATATTTAACCTTCCATGCCGCTAACCTCTTTCCATCTTATCAAAAACTGGTTGCCATGTTAACAGAGGATGGATTAGCTCTCAAAGGGAAGCCTAAGCATATACAAGGTAAGAAGGCTACTTCACGTCTAATTTGCTCTACTATCCTATCCATCTGCCCATTATCTACACCAATTCCATATACCTTGCTTATCAAAAAAACAACCTTTAAACCAGAAATCAACTCAAAACACCCCAAAAATCTCTAAAAATTTATGATATGATCCTCATCTTATTACAAAAAACAATGTATCATCCACAAATTGAAGTGAACTGAAATTGCTCCCTGAATTATTAAAAGGAACTTCTTTTATGAACCCAATTACTCACTGCTCTATTTACATTTAGTTCAGCCTTCTGCTACTATATGAAACTAGAAAGTGGACAGCAAGTCCCCCTCCCTTAAACCCCTTTTCATTCTAAACTGTCCAAAAGGAGAACCATTAATCAGAATAGAGATGCCAACAGAAGAGATACATTTCATAATTCATTTCACCCATTTGTTACCATAATTCATTTCATTCAGAACATTCTAGGAACTTCTAATCAATCATATCATCAGCTTTTCCAAAATCAACCTTTAAAAACACACTGTCCCTATTATTTTTTGCATTAAATTAACCATTTTTAAAGCAATCAATATGCAATCCATCAATTGTCTATCTTTCAAAAAAAGCAACTATGATTCACTAACCAAGCCACATTTTACGTCATATCCTATTCATCAACACTTCTATGATTATTTTATGCACAATATTAACTAGTGAAATAGGCCTGAAATCTCTTAAACCTGTCGGATTCTCTACTTCTCGAAAAAGGGTTAGGAAAGTTTTAAAGAATTTTAAAAAAATTTCATACAGTGGAATTCATCCATAACCTGCAGAATATCAGCAAGCACCTCCAGTTGCTTTATGAAAACCATCTAACCGTGGGGCCTTATCCCCCTTTCCCTCAAAGACAGTGAAATTAATCTCCTCTTCTGAAAATTGTTTCTCTAGCCCTACTTTCTATTCCTCGCTAAATTTATTAAAGTCTATCCCTTGTAGTTGTATACTTTGTCTATTATTGTTTTCAAAATGTTCACAGTAAAAATTCTTAAAACTCTCTTTTATTACTTATGGGTCATCTATTTTAATAACTTTTAAGCCTAAAAATGCAACACTATTTACTCTACACCTAACATTAATCATCTTATGGGAAACCTAGTATTACTTTCCCCTTCCTTAGCCATCTAATCCTCACTGTTCCCCTAGTTATACACTCATCCATTCTAATTACCTTTAGTTTCCAATTCTTTTTCTCTAAAAGCTCCCCAGTCCCTCTCTTCATATGGTTCTATTCTAAGTCTTTGACAATTCTACATAAACATTCTTGTGTTTCTTATATTTCCTCTTCTATTGAATCTACCATGCGACACTTAAAATATGCTCTCTTTAACAATTTGAGATTTTTTTGTGTGATAATTTAGTGCTAGTGAATCTCAAAACTGAGTAATTGGTCCATTTTTCTCTAACAAGCTTCTGAAGACCTTTCATATTGGCTATTGCATTGAGAACCCAAAAAGGCTTAGGACCCTAATTTATATATTTTCTCTTTAACCCAACTGGGCAGTGATACGAAATTACACTACTAATACTAAACTCGTGAATATCTAGAAATCTATCAATAACCTCATCATTATATGAATTGCAAATCATTCAAATGTACTCACAATCACGTGAATACCTTGATAGTGAATGAATCTTGATCAGGAAACACAAAAAGTAATGATTTATTATCTTTAAATTTAAATGAGGGTGAGTTAATTTACAACATTACTAACGATATTAGAGATTTTGCTATGATTGTTTTTAATATAATAACTATTCGAACTTGCAATTTTCAAACATAGGAGTTTAATTTCAAATAAATTTTAAGTAGAGTTAAAACAATACATTTCAAATTCATCAAAATTAATGAACTTTAATAATGAATTATGGAGATTCAAAAGAGAAATATATTCATTGGAGTACATATAAAAACAAACGAATGCAACTGAACTAAAAACTTAGTAGAAAAATGTATTGAGTTCCAAGAAATATTTACTAAATTCATGATTTATTTAGAACGTAAGAACTCATCATGGTGAGTTTAACCTTAGAAAATTGGAACACTGAAAATTATGATATTTGGTCAAACGAACATAGAAAGGAGTAAGTGATATTTCAACCTCGCTGAAGAGCATGTCCTTATTTTTCCTGAATAGCTCCAAGACGTACGCATATACAGACACACAGCTTAATGATTCATTACTATGAAGAAATCGATAAGCAAGAAATTCATTTTAAAAAAACAAACGAAAATAAAAAGAGAACGAACTTTTTGGAGGTCAGGTTCTTGCTGCTGTTGATTTTGGGCAGGTGAGGAGGTGGGTAGTTGCGTTTCTGTAAGATCCTCCTTTCGGATCCGTACAGTTTTTCCTCTGGTTTTCCTCCTTTGAATTGTGAATAGGGTTTTGTCACTAGAGCTAGAAATGAACATGAAAGGGTGTGACCAAAGGAGGAGGATTGGGTTGCAGCAGGTGAGAGTGGCAGTCGACACAGTTGAAGTGCTGTCATTTCCCTACTGTCTCCTCAATTCCACAGCTGCAGCATATCTTTCTTCCTCAATCATCTGCAAATTTTTTACATTTGCGTGAAAACACAGAAGCCAAGCTTTTAGGCCGGAAACTCTTGGGCCTCAACAAAAACTTAAATCAAAATTGCGAAGTCAATCCACAAATATAAAAGCCCAGCCGAAGACAGTCCAACAATTAAACCCTTTCTACAGTTTACTCTCTATATAAACCCCTGCCCCCTACATTCAACAGTAATAACAGAATTCAAACGGTTCCCTCTGCTGTAAGGTTTCGCCAAATCTTCATTCTTTCTTCAAGAAACTGCTCTTCTTTTTTACTCCCTTCAGTTTATGAATCTCACCATTTTTCTCTCTGTATCTTTCAAGAATCTTTCTTGCATATAGTTTCTTTGTGGTTTTGATGATGATTAACTTTCTTTTTGTCATTTCATTTTAGCATTGACTCTCTCTCTCTCTCTCGCTGTCTTTTTTAATTCATAACCAGCTGCCAAGAAAACAAGAAACACTCTCATGTCAAAGGCGATCATTTGTGCTTCCTCACCACCAGCATCACAAGGTGCTGTAGCAGTCATGGAGGCAAAGAACAAGGATAAAGAATCAGTGGACAAAATGCTTGCCAAGTTCATTGCTACAAGCAGGCCCAAAGATTCAGAATCTTCATATGATTTTACGGACTCACCGTTCTTTATTGACTTCATAAAGGCGGTATCAGAATTCGGGTCTCCTTATCAACTGCCAGATCGTGAAACTCTGGACACTCACTTGATTCCTCAAGTGGAGAAAGAAGTGGATGAGTATTTCCAAGATTTGAAGCAGTCTTTAAACAAAACTGGTTGCACCATAACCCCTGATATAAAGAAGTTCAGGTCATGGTACGAGATATTTAGAGGCATAAGGGTTTATACACCGAAAGGGATATTTCTATGGCCTGATGTTTATCCTCAAACTCAAAGTAGCCAAGCTTTACCTTGGGATTCAGAGAAGTACTGGGTACGGGATATCAAAGAACAGCTTGATGTCATTGATCCTGCAAACATTGTTCAGTTCTTGGCTCATGAGAAAGTTCCTCAATCTGTGATGAATCTTTTCAATGAACAGTATCCATGGGTGACTGTCATCAGCAAATGTGCTGCTGGGGTTGTTGGGAAACTTTTAGTGAACATATTCCAAGTTGGTTTTGTGCGGAATATAGTGAAATCTGCTACGGTTGTTTCCAAATTCATAGACAAATATTACGAACCCAGGATTGTTTGCATTCCAAAGGATATGAGTAAATTCAAGAATTTGGATGCGGTTGTTGGGTGCTTGAATCACAAGCATTGGGATGCTGAGCTCTGCAAAATTGCAAGCGGATTCTGGGTGTTGAAATCACTTATCAGATTTGAACAAACACTGCAACCCATCCAAGTATGTAGTGATCAGGTGGTGGAGCATGAAGACAAAGAAGCTGCAATTTTCATTAACTTCGTCATTCATTGCAAGGATTTCTGGAATGGATTGAAAAGGTTAGAGATGATTTTATGCCCATTATTTCAAGCTATGTCTCTGCTACTTTCAGTGGACAGTCCAGGTTTGGGATACTTGTACGAGCTGTTGGAGAAGACACAGTCTAGCCTTGCTGAATACGTTGAGGACAAAAATGCACTGGACTCTGCTCATTATCAAATCATATGGGAATTGTTTTCTGAAGCCAAAAAAGACATTATCTTTCCAATTCATGAAAGTGCAGCTTTTCTTAACCCATCTAACTTGCTTGCCCAGAAATTCAAGGAAGCTGATCTCCAATTTAATCGGATTAAGCAATTTATATCCAACCTCATTTTCTCTAGTGATGAGGAGGAGAAGGCTTGTGTCTCACAACTGATACAGTACCAGTCCATGGACCCAATTCTATTCACAGACACTGCCATAGAGATGGCAAAATCATTCCATCCCAGTAAGTATTAGGAAACAAAATTTAGTTTTGTTATTAGCAAGGTATAATGTTGATAATGTTGAGTTGATTTTCAGGAATTTGGTGGGAGAAATGCGGCGATTGTTTTCCTGAATTGCAGAAGCAAGCCATTCGAATACTGAGCCAGGGTTGTAAGTTCATTTGCTGCCATGAGTTGGATGATAAGAAAAATGTATGGGGTTGGAGAATGGTGATGATGGAGAGCTGGAAAGCATTTGAAAGGCGGGCTTTGAATCTTATTGATGTGGAGAAACTTGATGGAATTGAATGGACAGACCCAGAAGATCTTTTAGGCTGCTACTCAAGTTTCGATTATGAGCAGTCTCTCAGGCCTTATGCCCTTCTGATATCTCAGTTTGATTCTGCTTCCTCCGCAAAGATTCCTTTATTGTTCGAATTGTGGTTCCGTCAGTGATTTTTCTTCTTCCTTTTTCTTTGTTTTCTAGAAAGCAAATATAGGAGCCTGTCTGATGATGTTGAAATTGTTTGTGGATTTACTTGTATACTCATAGTCTGCATATATGATATGATCATATTGCATTTGTTGCTCCGTTATCGTATACACTCCCAGTCTTCATGGGTGAACCCAATTTCTTCTGTTCATCACTATATACTCTCTATCTCTTCAACCTGAAACGTGGCTTTCTAATTTTCATTTTTTACCTACAACTTTTTCTCTGCTTCCATAGTTGGAAGTTAGAAATTTGATACCTCAGATTGAATCTCTTAATTACGAGATCTATAAACAAATCATAATCGGAGTTTTAAATATTTTTACCTAAACAATCCAAAGGACAATCCAAAGGATCGTGAGTTTACTTACAAAGATAATACTTTGTGTGGCAGGTTGTACACTAGGTGTAATACCTGAAATTAAATTTGTAATATTTAAATTTATGTATAAAATTTAATTTTTTATTTTATAAATTATTATTTAATGTAAAATTAGGAAAAAATAAGTAGACGATGAAATTAAAAATAATCTTAGAAGAAAGTGATGAAAATTTAGGTTATGAATGTATTTTTGAAAGAAAAATCAGAAACTGGGAGTCAAAATATATTTTAAGAAAAATGTGTCACGTAGGATACCCAGTTAGCAGTTCCGATGAACCGAAGCACGCCACGTATCAAGGCACGCTGACACGGTGCCATGCGGGAGGCCTCGCTGGCGATCCGCGTGCCCGCGATCAGACAGTTCAAATTCGTTCCCGCGCGTGTGGACTGTTCGGATCAGTTTTGCCCTCAGACGCGATCGGACGGTTGCGATTAAACGCGATGAACGGTCCAGATTCTCTTCTTATTTAAATGCGATCGAATGACCCAGATTAAATCGCGATGAACGGTCCACATTCACTTCCTATTTAAATGCGATCGGACAGTTTAGATTAAACACGATGGACGGCTCAAATTAAAAGGAAACGGATATAAATACTCATTTTCACACCAAACCCTAACCCTATCTGCCGGAGAAGAAGAGCTAGCCGCCGGAAAGGGAGCTGATCGCTACCCATCGCCGCGCCGGAGCCATTTCCAACCACCAAAAGAGGTAAAATTTTTCTCATTTGCTCGAAATTCAATTTTAAACACCCCCATGGCTAAATCGGAGCAAAAGGACTAGTGGATAAGCCAAAAACTGCGGGTAAAGCCCGATAGCATCATCGCAGCAAAAAGTAAAAAACTGCATCCGATGAGACCATTCTTGATTCTAGTTTCGTGTAATTTTTCCACCATTGTAATCATCATTCGTTTTTCTACAAGTTAACCGAAGCAAAATACCCAACCACGAACGTGAGCCGCGAAGCCGCCGTACCGGAAAATTCCGCCGCCGGTAAACTTCGGTTTTTCATTTTTTTTGGGCCAACCAAGGCCCCTTAACATATTTTTTCGCAGGGATGTGTACAAAATCGGCCGAAAATGGCCAACCCAAGGCAAACCGTCGCTGCAAGTAGTGGTGCTGTCGTCGGAGCACGGCGTAGCCACTATGCCAGAATTCTGGAATTGGCCAAAAGGGGTTTTTAACACTGATTTTGGATTTTTTAAGATGTTTTTAGGTACTTGAAATATGTTTTAATCCCCGAAAAAAAATTCAGGGAACCCGGAGACCGTTAGTAGGCAGGACTGAAAGTTTAACATATCATATATCAACTTGTGTAAGAATCCATAAACTTATTCCCGGTTATGGAATTGAAGTTTAATTATGAATAATATGGTATTTTGCGTAATTTAGAAATATCAATAATTAAAGGTTACTAATGGAGCCGGAACCGGTTATCTATTACTATTTTCCATGTTTCACTGATTGATTGATTTTACATTTTCGAATACATGATAATACACTGGAATTGGTATGATAATTTGATTGTGCCCCTTATTTAGAAATATTGATAATTAAATGTTACTAATGGAGCCGGAACCGATTATCTATTATTGTTTGCTATGTTTCACTGATTGATTGATTTTATGTTTTTAAATACATGATAATACACTAGAATTGGTATGATAATTCAATTGTATTCCCTTAATGCATGTATTGCTTGTTTTAGTGATTTATAGTTAATTGAGAAATTAGAAATTAAAGGTAAACGAGAAATTATTTGATTAAGTGAGTGAATGAATGACAGCCTTACTGGATATCGTAGGAGATGGTGAACGAACCGGGTACATAGGGAACCCTACTGTGAATGTTGCCTCATACCGGACGGGGTATCGAGGATTAAAAATTTGGCACTCATATCGGACAGGGTATGGGGACGATCCATTTCACTCTTATACCGGATAGGGTATTGAGGGATAGTATTTCTTAGCACTCAAACTGGACGGGGTATGGGGATGTATCGTTAGTTAAAAATGTTCAAAAAGAGTTCACTCGTAGTAGGGATATTCCTATGGACCCCAATGAATACTAGTAGACTGATAAATGAGAAAGCTGTTATTCCTACTGATCGAATATGAAAATATGATATTGTTTATGTCATTGACTCTATAGGTTGATTTTGGAAACCTCGCTGAGGTAAGCATCCGGTAAATAATTTTATTTATGATAAATAAATTTTACTTAAATTAAGAGTTTCATTAGTTATTTTTATGATTTCTACCAACTTTTATTTCTGTGTCGATGAGTAATGTGATATTTTTACTAGGTTAGTGTAGCTCATTCCTTCATTAACAATTTCAGATAAAGAGAACGTAGATCCAAGGCTCGATTTATAAGAGGGTTATGAGTAAGACGTTCAGTTTGTTTACTTTTCATTTATTTCTTTGGTTATTAGTTGTTTTTTTTAAAAGATCATTCCCGTAACCCTATTGGGTATCCCAAATTATTGTGTAAAGAATGTAAACCCTAATTTATTATTTCACGTCCGCATTCAATTCATAATTTATTTTCTTTCAAGTTCATGGGTCGTTATAGTTGGTATCAGAGCCAGGTTCCTCAGAGCATTCAATTCATAATTTATTTTCTTTCAAGTTCATGAGTCATTACAGTTGGTATCAAAGCTAGGTTCCTCAAAACTATTCCTTACACAAAAATCCTAGGAAATACCAAAGAATGAATCATCACTCAACCATTTCTTATTAAAAATAAGTACAAAGACACAAGGAGATGAGGTCCTTTATTGAACAACGCAGCCTGAGACAGGTCGCTTCGAGAGAATGTCGATTGACTTTTCGAGATTTTAGAAAGACTCATCTCTACCTAGTAGACCAGGGAAGAGATGAGAGAATTGTCTGACCCTCCACCACACTATGAGTCACCCCTACAACGAGAGGATTTAACGCTACCTCGATGCAACCCTGCTCCTCCGTTATATCATCCGACACTGTCACAATACAATTTGGAGCCCCCACCGTATCATCTGGCACCGTTACAGGACACCCGGTCCCTCCCCAGTAATATCTGGCCCCTCTTCTACGGGACTCAGTTTCACCCATGACAGACTTGATAGAGATTGACATGGGGGGACTCTGATAAATTTTCAAGAATGAACTGGTTAGCGACGTATCACGCCACCGTGGATTATTTCCAAGAGAAAAATTATATTTAAGCCTCATAACAAAGAGTCATTTACAAGCTAATAAAATTTTTAAATATTATTATCCCCTAACAAATTTCTTAGTACATAACGCTTTAACTCAGTTGTTTTCTCCACAATATTCAAGATATCCCAGTAGTCCGAGACTTTCCGAATGTATTTCTTGATGAACCTCTCGGACCACCAGTGGACAGGAAAGTTAAGTTCACCATAAACTTTCAGTTTGACACGTAACCTATCTTAGTTATCCCTTACCGAATGAGTCATGTAAAAATGGAAGAGTTGAGGAAATATATCAAAAAATTGCATGACTGTGGGTTCTTCTGACACCGCGTTTCTCTTCAGAGTGCTGAAGTCCCAATTGTAAGAAAGAAGAGATGGGACGTTAAAGTTATGTATTGACTACAGGGGACTGAACATGATCACGATCAAGAACAAGTACACCTCCAGGATCAATGACCTTTTTGATTAGTTGTAGGGTGCTCAGATCTTCTCCAAAATAGATCTACGTTCAGGTTACCATCAAGTAAAGATCAAGGTAAAAGACATTTCTAAAAAATAGTATTTCGAACTAGGTACGGACGCTATGAGTTTCTAGTCATGCTATTTGGATTAATCAACGCACCAACCATCTTTATAGATTCGATAAACAAGATTTTCAAACAATCCCTAGATCAGTTCATCATTGTATTCATCGATGATATCCTGCTATATTAAAAAAGTAGAGAGGAACACGCTCACTATCTTACTCAGGTTTTTCAAGTTCTCGAAGAAAAGAAGTTGTATGCAAAGTTGAGTAAGTGTGAGTTCTGACTCGAGCAGACTACCTTTTTAGGGCACATCATATCAAGGGATGGAGTGTCAGTGAACCCCAAAAAAGTTGAGACGGTTCTCGGCTAAAAAAAATTAACCTCGGTCAAGAAGATTCATAGTTTCCTAGAAATGACAGGTTATTACTATAGGTTTATAGAAGGATTTTTTAGTCTAACTGCTCCTTTGACTCGACTCACACAGAAGAATGTCAAGTTCGAGTAGAACGAGGACTGTGAAAAGAGTTTTTCAGAACTAAAAAAACGGTTGACTACCACACTTGTATTGGCTTTGCCGAGTGGGACAGGTGGATATACCGTTTATAGTGATGCCTTCTACTTAGGATTGGGTTGTGTTCTGATACAGCATGGGAAGGTCATAGCTTATGGGTCCAGATAGTTGAAAAGTCATAAGAAAACTACCCCACCATTGACTTAGAACTTGTTGCGATTATCCACGCTTTGAAGATTTGGCGCAATTACTTATATAGGGAGATCTTTCAGATGTATACCGACCATAAGAGATTGAAATACATATTCATTCAAAAAGATCTCAACACGCATTAGAGAAAATGGATAGAACTCTTCAAGGACTACGATTGAAATATCTTGTATCATACTGATAAGGGCAACGCGATAACCGACGTACTCAGTAAAAAAAGTGCAGGTATATTAGCTCATCTAATAGTTTCAGAAGGTATGACAATAAGGGTCACACAACAGGTACAACTTCAGAACCTGAAGAGCGTCACATGTTTGGGCCACCTGACTGTCCAACCTAAGTTGATCTAGAGAATAAAGGAATCACAATCCATTGATTCCATCCTAGTAGCCGTCAAGAAGGATGCAGAACAGAGAGTTAATTCAGAATTTTGGGTCTCTACTAATGGGTTACTTAGATTTCAGGACATGATGTGTGTCCCATGTGATAGTGAGCTGAAAAGAGACATCATGAACAGAGGCTCACAGCTCAAAGTTTGTCACGCATATCGAAAGTACTAAAATATATCAAAGTATGCGACTCCGATTTTGGTAGAACGGGATGGAAAGAGATGTGGTCGACTTTGTTTTCAAGTGTTTGGTATGTTAGCAAGTCAAGGTAGAGTATTAAAGCTTAGGCGGGTTACTTTAGCAATTACCAATACTGGAGTGAAAGTGGGAACATATCATAATGGATTTTGTGATAGGGTTATCTAGGGCACACTCGGGACATGACTCCATTTGGGTAATTATTGACCGACTCACCAAGTCTTCTTACTTCTTAGCCATCAGGATGACCAATCCCTTGGATAAATTAGCGAGAATATATATCCGAAAGATAATCATGTTACATGGAGTACAAGTGACAGTAGTGTCCGACAAGGACCCCAGATTCTCTTTGCAGTTCTTGTCTACTTTTCAACAAGCCATGGTAATAAAACTGTCCCTTAGTACTGCATTCCACCCTCAGACCGATGGACAATAAGAAAGGACAATTCGCATACCGGAGAAAATACTCCGAGCTCGTATTCTTAACTTCAGAGGCCATTGGAATGATCATTTATCCGTAATAGAGTTTGCTCACAATAATAGTTACGAAGCAAGTATTAGCATGGCTCCGTAAGAGACGTTGAATGGCCGCCCATGGAGATCGCCAATCTGTTTGGAAGAGGTGGGTGATAGAAAATTGTTTGGTCCAGATCTTATAGAGGAGACTACAACCAAAATAGTTAAGATCAGAAAAAACATTCAGACGGCTTAGAGTAGACAAAAGAATTATGCGGATACACGAAGGAGGGATTTGGAATTTGAGAAAGGTGATCGGGTGTTCTTTAAGGTTACTCTTTTCAAAAAAATCAGTAGGTTTAGCAAGAGGGAGAAACTAAATACCTGATTTTATTGGGCCATTTGAAATCTTAGAAAGAATTGACACCGCTACCTACAGACTGACACTACCTCCAGAACTATCCAGGATCCATAATGTGTTCCATGTGTCCATACTACACAAGTACAACCCAAACCTCTCTCACGTCCTGGCCCACGAGCCTCTTTTACTTCATGAGGATCTGTCCTACGAAGAGATACCGGTGGGTATTATAGACCGAATGAGCAGAATACTCTGCAACTAAAAAAGTTCATTCGTTAATGTCCTATGACAGAATCACACACAGGGAGAAGCTACATGGGAGCTAGAAGCAGACTTTAGAGCCTAGTATCTCCAACTACTTGATTGAATGAGAGAGAGACAAATTTGAGGGACTAAATTTCTTTTAAGGGGGGAGTTGTAATATCCGAAATTAAATTTGTAATATTTAAATTTATGTATAAAATTTAATTTTTTATTTTATAAATTATTATTTAATGTAAAATTAGGAAAAAATAGGTAGATGATGAAATTGAAAATAATTTTGGGAAAAATGGGTGAAAATTTGGGTTCTGAGTGTGTTTTAGAAAGAAAAATAAAAAATTGAGGGTCAAAACATAATTTAACAAAAATGTACTACGTACGATACCTAGTCAGCAGCTCTGACGAATCAGAGCGCGCCACTTGGCAAGGCAGACTGATGGGGTGCCACGTAAGAGGCCACGCTGGCAATCTGCGTGTCTGTGATCGGACGGTCCAGATTCGTTCTCGCGGGCGTGAACAGTCTGGATCCATTCCTCTCTCTGACGCAATCAGACGGTTGCGATTAAACACGTTGAATGACACAGATCCACTTCCTATTTAAACGCGATCGGATAGTTTAGATCAAATCGCGATGAACGACTCAGATTCACTTCCTATTTAAACGTGATCGGACAGTCCAAATTAAACGTAGTAGACAGCCCAGATTAAAAGGAGACGAATATAAATACCTCTCTTCACACCAAACCCTACCCTAGCCACCACACCCCCTCGCCGGAGAAGAAAAGTCGGCTACTGGGAAGGGAGCCGACCGTCGTATGTTGTCGTGCCGAAGCCACTTCTGATCACCAAAAGAGGTAAAAAAAAATTTCATTCACTCAAAATTCAATTTTGAACACCCTCATGGCTAAATCGGAGTAAAAAGACCGGCGGATGAGGTAAAAACTATGGATAAAGTCCGACAGCGCTGCTGCGAAAAAAAGTAAAAAATCGCCTCTGATGAGGTCATTCCCGATTCTCATTTCATGTAATTTTTCCACCATTGTAATCACCATTCCTTTTTATATAGGTTGACCGAAGTAAAACACCTAACTGCGAAGGTGAGCTTGCGGAGCCGCCGTATTGGAAAACTCCGCTGCTGGTAAACTTCAGTGTTTTGACTTTTTTCTTGGCTAACCGATGCCTCTTAATGTATTTTTTTCATAGGGATGGGTACAAAACTAGCTGAAATCAGCCAACCCAAGATAAACCGCCACTGTGCGTGGCGGTGCCATCGCCAGAGCACGGCTGAGCCGCCGTGCTGAAATTCTGAAATTGGCCAAAAGGGGTCTGTAACACTGATTTTGAATTTTTTGGGATATTTCTAGGTATTTGAAGTGTGTTTTAATCCCCGAAGGAAAATTTAAAAAATTCGGGAACCGCCAGTAGGCGCAATTGAAAGTTTATCATCTCGAACATCAATTTGTGTAAGATCCCTCACCTTATTCCTAGTTATGAAATTGAAGTTTAATTATGAATAATATGGTATTTTACATAATTTAGAAATATCGATAATTAAAGGTTATTAATGGAGCCAGAACCGGTTATCTATTATTGTTTGTCATATTTCACTGATTGATTTATTTTACGTTTTCGAATACATGATAATACACTGGAATTGGTATGATAATTCGATTGTGTTCCCTTGATGCATATATTGTTTGTTTTACGTGATTTATGGTTAATTGAGAAATTGAAAATTAAAGGTAAACAGAAAATTGTTTGATTAAGTGAATGGATGAATGACAGCCTTACTGGATATCCTAAGAGATGGTGGATGGACCTAGTACATAGGAAACCCTACCGTGAACGTTTCTTCATACCGGACGAGATATCGAGGATTGGTAATTTGGTGTTCATACCAGACGGGGTATAAGGACGACCCGTTTTACCCTTATATCGGACGGAGTATTGAGGGGTGGTATTTCTTAGCGCTCATACCAGAAGGGGTATGGGGATGGCCCGTTAGTTGAAAATATTGAAAAAAAGTTCACACGTAGTGTGGACATCCCTGTGGACCCCAATGGATACCAGTAGGTTAATAAATGAGAAAGTTATTGTTCCTACTGATTGAATATGAAAATATTATATTGTTTATGTTATTGACTCTATAGGTTGATTTTGGAAACCTCGCTGGAGTAAGCATGCGGTAAATAATTTTGTTTATAATAAATAAATTGTACTTAAATTAAAAGTTTAATTAGTTATTTTTATGATTTCTACGAACATTTATTTATGTGTCGGTGAGTAGTGTGATATTCTTACAGGAGTAATATAGCTCACTCATTCATTAACCATTTCAAATCAAGAGAACCAAGATCCAGGACCCGATCCACAAGAGGGTTGCGAGTAGAACGTTAGTTTGTTTACTTTTCATTTATTTCTAGTTTGTTTACTTTTCATTTATTTCTTTGATTATTAGTTGTTTATTTAGAAGAGTTATTCTCGTAGTCCTATTGGGTATCCCGAATTATTGTGTATGGAACATAAACCCTAATTTATTATTTTCTTCCGTATTTAATTTATAATTTATTTTTTTCAAGTTCACGGGTCGTTACACTAGGTGATTTGATTCATTAAGAGTCATGTATTTGGTATTTTGACTTAAATGTTTTATCTTATCATTAAATTTTGATATTTTTAAAAAATATTTAAGAGTTTATCTTATTTAAAATTCATAACTCTGTTTTCAAGTATGATAACTACTGTCTTATCAAGATATATACCAAAAATGGTTATGATGTTTATCAATAAAAAAGGAATGAATATATTAAACAAGTAGTTTTACTTAGAGACGTCCCTCCTTGTGAGGAATCATATTGGCGTGATGTTTGCTAGTAAATGTTAAACTTTAGCATGTGCCTTAAGGGTTTAATTTAAGATCATTTTTGAAGTTCTTAAAAATATTTAAAACTTTATCTTAGAAGGTAATACAAGTTATTTTTAAATACGATTGATATCATTTTATTTAAATATGTACGAAAACAAATAAGACATTGACAAACAAAAAAAGGTATTAGAAGTTAAGGAGGTATTTTTTAGTGCAAGATTTTACTACTTAAGATGGGTTATACATGAGTCATTTCTTTTATTAAAGAATATTTTGGACATGTAGCTAAAAGTTTTTTTTTTATTTATTATACAAATAAGAGTTTAGAAAATTTGTCAAGAAGCTTTAAAAAGTTTTTAATGGCTTTCTACTGAGATGACAAGTTAATTTAAATCTAATAGAGATCTAACGAAAGATTACGAATGAAGATAGGTCAACGCTTCATTTGGCTTTGAATTAAATAGGAAATGAAAAAAATTCTCCACCTTATTTAAATTAGGGAAAAGACTTTAGGAAATGGATTCCAGCCCTATCTCATTTCATCCTTTTTTACTCATTTCACTAATATAATAATAATATATTTTTATTTTTATTTTTTTATATCTATAATATTTTCGTTACTAAAAATAATTAAAAAAATTACTTAGATATTTATTTTTTTTTAAAAAAGAATCTATTCCATATATAGGATTTAATATTTTTTAAAAATAATTTTGTTTTGATATTAAAATGTGTATAGTTATAGTTTTAATTTGATTAATATTTGAAAACGTAAATAAATAAATAAGAAATTCTCTTTTCCTATCAAGTTACAAAACAAGAAATAAAGACAAATTCATGATGGAAAAATCTTCCTATTGGAATTTCTAGCAATCTATATATGAGTTTAGTTCAAGAAATTGGTTCAATCAATGGGCTTTCCAAGCAAGAGATCATTGGTGTATCTTAATCAAATTGATTTCTTTAATATACATTCAGTACCAGGCTTTGAGTAATGGTTTACATGATACAATATATTGACTTGAATGGAGTTTTTATCAAAAAATGATTGCAAGAAAATTTGTTTGAACAGAAAAACCTTATGTTTCTCAACCAGTCTCTTAACATGCCACCAACAACTGCAGGCCTCGGTTTTACCTAAAAAACAATTTGTCTAACATTAAATTTCCAACAACCAGACGGAGGAGGGTCCCAAGTAATAGGTTTGATCTTGCCATTTTTTCTTCCCACAAGTGCCAACTCTGGAGTTGAGATGAAGAGACTATTCAAAGGCAATTGCTTCAATCTGGGAATGCATGAATTAATCCACCAAGCCAACCGAATCCTAACCAAATCCATAAATTCATCAACACCCATCTTCTTTTGTCTGAAAATTCTATCATTTCTTCCAACCATAAAACCTCAAATTATAACAAAAATAAAAGTTCCTTAAATCTTTTCCCTCCCTTTATCAACCCACAATGAGACCTAATAGGTCCCTAATTGAACCCAGGGCGACCCTTTCAATATCATACCAACCTAATCATGTACCCTATACTTTCCCTCAAAGACAGTGAATCTAAACCTCTTCTTCTGAAAATTGTCTCTCTAGCCTACTTTCTATTCCTCGCTAAGTTTATTGTTTTCAAAATGCTCACTGTAAAAATTCCTAAAACTCTCTTTTATTACTTATGGGGGTCATCTATTTTAACAACTTTTAAGCCTAAAAATGCAACACTATTTACTCTACGCCTAACATTAATCATTCTATGGGAAACCTAGTATTACCTTCCCCTTCCTTAGCCATCTAATCATCAAAGGAGTAAGCGACATTCCAATCTCGCTGAAGAGCGTGTCCCTATTTTTCCTGAGTAGCTCCAAGACCTACGCATATACAGACACAAAGCTTAACGATTCACTACTATGAAGAAATGGGTAAGCAAGAAATCATTTTTAAAATACAAAAAAGAGGGAAAAGAGAACGAACATTTTGGATTTGGCGGACATATTCAAGGTCTTGGAGGTCAGGTTCTTGCTGCTGCTACTGCTGTTAATTTTGGGCAGGTGAGGAGGTGGATAGTTGTGTTTCTGTAAGATCATCCTTCCTGACCCGTACAGTTTTTACTCTGGTTTTCCTCCTTTGAATTATGAATCGGGTTTTGTCACTCAGAGCTAGAAATGAACATGGATGGGTGCGACGAAAGGAGGAGGATTGGGTTGCAGCAGATGAGAGTGGCAGTTGACACAGTTGAAGTGCTGTCATTTCTCGTACTGTCTCCTCAATTCCACATCTCCAGCATCTCTTTCCTCCTCAATCACCTGCAAATTTCTTATTTTTGGGAAACCAAAAAACATGCAACGATTTGCGTGAAATGGCAGAAGCCGAGGTTTTAGGCTGGAAAATTTTGGGCCTCAACAAAAACTTTAAATCAAAATATAATCGTAAATATATAAGCCCAACCGAAGACAGTCCAACCCGTAAACCCTTTCTGCAGTTTATTCTCTATATAAACCCCTGCCCCCTACATTCAACAGTAATAACAGAATTCAAACGGTTCCCTCTGCTCTGAGGTTTCGCCAAATCAAAACCTTGGTATTTCTTTCTTTCTTCAAGAGACTGCTCTTCTTTTTTACTCCCTTCAGTTTATGAATCGCACAATTTTTCTCTGTGTATCTTTCGAGAATCTTTCTTGCATATAGTTTCTGTGTGGTTCTGATGATGAATTACTTTCTTTTTGTCATTTCACTTTAGCATTAACACTCTCTGTCGCTCTGTCTCTTTTAATTCACAACCAGCTGCCAAGAAAACAAGAAACACTCTCATGTCAAAGACGATCATTTGTGCTTCCTCACCACCACCAGCACAAGGTGCTGTAGCAGTCATGGAGGCAAAGAACAAGGATAAAGAATCAGTGGACAAACTGCTTGCCAAGTTCATTGCTACAAGCAGGCCTAAAGATTCAGAATCTTCAGATGATTTTATGGAGTCAGCGTTCTTTATTGACTTCGTAAAGGCGGTATCAGAATTCGGGTCTCATTATCATCTACCAGACAGTGAAACTCTGGAAACTCACTTGATTCCACAAGTGGAGAAAGAAGTGGAAGAGTATTTCCAAGATTTGAAGCAGTCTTTGAACAAAACTGGTTGCACCATAACACCTGATATAAAGAAGTTCAGATCATGGTACGATAAACTTAGAGGCATAAGGGTTTATACACCCAAAGGGATATTTCTATGGCCTGATATTTACCCTCAAACTCAAAGGAGCCAACCTTTACCATGGGATTCAGAGAAGTACTGGGTACGGGATATCAAAGAACAGCTTGATGCCATTGATCCTGCAAATATTGTTCAGTTCTTGGCTCATGAGAAAGTTCCTCAATCTGTGCTGAATCTTTTCAATGAACAATATCCATGGGTGACTGTCATCGCCAAATGTGCTGCTGGGGTCGTTGGGAAACTTTTAGTGAACATATTCCAAGTTGGCTTTGTGCGGAATATAGTGAAATCTGCTACGGTTGTTTCCAAATTCATAGACAAATATTACGAGCCCAAGATTATCTGCATTCCAATGGATATGACTAAATTCAAGAACTTGGACACCGTTGTTGGGTGCTTGAATCATACGCATTGGGATGCTGAGCTGTGCAAAACTGCAAGCGGATTCTGGGTGTTGAAATCACTTATCGGAGTTGAACAAGCACTGCAACCCATCCAAGTATGTAGTGATCATGTGTTGGAATATGAAGACAAAGAAGCTGCAACTTTCATTAACTTCGTCATTCATTGCAAGGATTTCTGGAGTGGATTGAAAAGGTTAGAGATGATTTTATGCCCACTGTTTCAAGCTATGTCTCTACTACTTTCAGTGGACAGTCCAGGTTTGGGATACTTGTACCAACTGTTTGAGAAGACGGAGTCTAGCCTTGCTGAATACATTAAGGACAAAAATACACTCGACTCTGCTCATTACCAAATCATATGGGAATTATTTTCTGAAGCCAAAAAAGACATAATCTTTCAAATTCATGAAACTGCAGCTTTTCTTAGCCCATCTAACTTGCTTGCCCAGAAATTCAAGGAAGCTGATCTCCAATTTAATCGTATTAAGCAATTTATATCCAGCCGCATTTTCTCTAGTGATGAGGAGGAGAAGGCTTGTGTCTCACAACTGATACAGTACCAGTCCATGGACCAAATTCTATTCACAGACACTGCCATAGAGATGGCAAAATCATTCCATCCCAGTAAGTATTAGGAAACAAAATTTAGTTTTGTTATTAGCAAGGTATAATGTTGATAATGTTGAGTTGATTTTCAGGAATTTGGTGGGAGAAATGCGGCGATTGTTATCCTGAATTGCAGAAGCAAGCCATTCGAATACTGAGCCAGGGTTGTAAGTTCATTTGCTGCCATGAGATGGATGATAAGAAAAATGTATGGGGTTGGAGAATGGTGATGATGGAGAGCTGGAAAGCATTTGAAAGGCGGGCTTTGAATCTTATTGATGTGGAGAAACTTGATGGAATTGAATGGACAGACCCAGAAGATCTTTTAGGCTGCTACTCAAGTTTCGATTATGAGCAGTCTCTCAGGCCTTATGCCCTTCTGATATCTCAGTTTGATTCTGCTTCCTCCGCAAAGATTCCTTTATTGTTCGAATTGTGGTTCCGTCAGTGATTTTTCTTCTTCCTTTTTCTTTGTTTTCTAGAAAGCAAATATAGGAGCCTGTCTGATGATGTTGAAATTGTTTGTGGATTTTCTTGTATACTCATAGTCTGCATATATGATATGATCATATTGCATTTGTTGCTCCTTTATCGTATACACTCCCAGTCTTCATGGGTGAACCCAATTTCTTCTGTTCATCACTATATACTCTCTATCTCTTCAACCTGAAACGTGGCTTTCTAATTTTCATTTTTTACCTACAACTTTTTCTCTGCTTCCATAGTTGGAAGTTAGAAATTTGATACCTCAGATTGAATCTCTTAATCATGAGCGCTATTAAAAAACATAATTAAATTAGAAATATCTTAATTGAAATAATCTAAAGGATTGTAATTTTATTTAAAAGGATTATATTTTGTGTCCCAAGTTGTATAAGAATTGATTTGATTCATCAAAAATCATGTCCTTAATATTTTAATATAAAAGTTTTGACTTATTATTAAATTTTAACATTTTTAAAAAATATTCAATATTTTTATTTTGTTTAAAACTCATAACTCATTTTTTAAGTATTATAAAGTACTATTTTACCGAGATATGTATCAAATGAAATACAATGTTTATGAATTTGGTGGAAATCAATATGTCAAAGACATCCCTCCTTGTGAAGGTTCATATTGGGATGATATTATCAACTAAATATCATATTTTAGTATACACCTCAAGATTTAATTTAAGACAAAGTCTTAAATTTTTTAAAATTATTTAGTATCTTGTCTTAGAAGATAACACAAAATTCCTTTTAGATAAGGTGGAAATCATTAGAAGTTAATGAGACGCTTTTAGTGCCAGATTTTACTACTTGGGATAGATCATATCCAGCTTCCTTGGAGACCTAAACGGCATCGTTTTTGGCATACCAGATCTAGGCTCAAGAAAGAAGATTCCAGAAGTGATGCGCTGGCGTGACCGTTTGGAAAAAAAGGCGGCCCAGCACGCGAGATTCGCGGAATGAAAAGAAGGAAGAGGAACGCAGAGGCGTGCGGGGTTCGTTAAAGCAAAAGAGAATCGGGAAAGAAAACAAAGGGGGAGTGAGTCGATTGAGAGCCGAAAAAGAGGATAAAAGGGAAGGATTTCGGGGAAATCTTTTTTTCAGGTTTCAATGAGATAGAAACAGGGAAGAACATGAGGTATTTGTTTCTGTGAACTTATTGAGTTTTTGCAAATTTAAATTTGTGATTTGTACTTAGGGTTCTTTAATTAGCATTGAAAATTTTGCGTATTTGATTCAAGAGATTGAAGGTATGAGTTTATGAAATGAAGCTGATTTTCTCTGTGGCTTTCTTCTAATTTGCTTCAAATTTATTTCTAGTGTGTCAACTGTTTAGTTTGAATGACTTTATTCTCGTTATAATGGTTTAGCATGTTCGTTTTTTTTTTTTTTTTTTTTTTTTTTTTTTTTTCTTTCTGCTATTAATATGTTGAATAGGTACCATTATAGTGCTCGTTTATTTTATCTATGATGTTCCTTTCTCTGCTACTATACATTTTTATTCTCGTTCACTATATAGAAATTAGAGTTAATTTCACTGCATTTTGAAATATTTTTCCAATGTTCTTTTTTAGATTAATTGCAAAGAAGATAGGCTATTAGTTAATTTCCAATAAATTCTAATGTTATGTTTGGATTTTATCCAAGTGATTTTATTTAAGTGGGTTTGCATCAGTTTTTATTTTGTATTATGGAGTATATTTATTAGTTATTTCAAGAAAGTTTAAAGTTTAAAGGAATTAAGACGAAACATCACATGTTATATGACATTGATTTAACGGGAATTTAATGTAAACTAGTCAAGAGGTAGAAGAAGCTATAATTAAAAACTGAGAATATTACATTGGGCATTTGAATATTTAACTTTTAATTAGAGTAGTAAATTTTAAAATAATATTACTAATACACAATTTATGGTAAATAGGATTTTTTTTTGTACATAAGGAAGAAAACTCCAACAGATACAACTAAACAATGCACATTCTAGTTTAGGTAATACTAGTAAAGTCCTCCCAAAGGATACTCAGAAGCTCAGCGGGCGGCCGCTGCAAATAGTAGGATCTGAGAGGAAAAGTAAAGGCTAGGTTGGTCAGGAAGTCCGCACAATGATTCCCCCTAAGATAAATATGTTGGATTGTGACATGCTAATCTTTCGTCAGCTAAGATTGAAGAGCCAACACTAGGTGAGTATTCGCATTGGTGGGGATCTACTCGTTGAGGGCACAATTAAGAAGCTGAACAGTAAGGGTATTATCCATATCCAAGATCACATGACGCGATCCTAAATTCTAAACCAGCTCGAGACCATCTAGAGCACCCTAGAGTTTAGCCTGGAGAACAGTGCAGGTGCCAATATTTCTGAGGCAGCCTTCAATCCACTAACCATTGTTGTCTCGGCCAATAACACTCGCACAAGTTGTATCGGTTCTTCCCCAGAGGCGGGGTCCAGTTGATAAGTTTTTCCACTTTACCAGTGCGATGGCCAGATATGGTCGTCCCAATGGTGGAAGCTTGAAATGTGTACTCTATCAACCTGAAGATCTCGTGTCTTAATTCCTCCAAACTGGAAGAACTACCCCCAAACATGAGTGCATTCCTCTATTTCCAAAGGATCCAACAGGTAATGCTAAACATAGTCTTCCAATCTCTTAAGGATGAGCAACAACTGAATTTATTCTATAGTTTGGCGGCATCCTTTGCATTAAAAGTAACATTGAAGAAAGTAGGGGCAACTAACTGAGGAATGATCTTGGTCCAAAGAATATGCGTCCAATGACAACCCCTTAGGACATGGTTGAGGTCCTCAATACTAGTATTGCAGATCGAGTAGCTGAGATCACCTACCATGTGCCTGCGAACCCACTTTTTGCTCGTGAGAAGGCCCTTCTGCAAGACCAGCCAAAGAAAATGACGAATACACTAAGCGCCCGACCACTTCCATGCCAAGTCTCACTTGTTATCTACAAAAAGAGGATAAATATTAGTAAGCATATGATAAGCAGATTTAACCAAAAATTTACCGTCAGACAAAAGGCCCAAATAAGGGCATTGGCCCCCCTATCATTCCGTGGGGGACTAACAACAGCTAAATGAAGTATTGTGAGGGAGCAAGTTTAGCGGAAGAGCCTAGTCCCACTGGCCGGTCGAGGTCACTAGATTCTTAACACGCATGGAACCCTATGTATCCATGAGAGGTTGAAAAGTGAGGAGCTTGAGAGGGCCATAATTCATTAACCAGTTATTATCCCAGAACCTCACTGTATTCTCATAACCAACATGCTAGGCTAGTCCCTGGGAAAACTCGTCCCAAAGACCACTCAATTTCCTCCAAATATGGGAACACGTGGTCGATTTAGGGGAGGTAGGGGGGGGACTTGTTGTAACGCAAAATTTGAACCCAAAGAAGGTGCGGCTTGGTCAGGATAAAAAAATCCACTTTCATAAGGACAACCTTGTTAAGCGCTCTAAGGCTGGGGAGGCCACCCCCACCATGAGAAATGGGGTGACATATCTCCTGCCAACTAACCAAGCTGATCCTCTTTCCCTCTCTAGAAAAGGCCTATACAAATTTTCGTATCAGGCGGTTGAGTTGATCACATAGTGAGTTAGGAAGTGTAGCGGTCTGCATAACATAGGTAGGGATAGACATGAGTACGAATTTGGCCAGAGTGAGATGACTGGCCATGGAGAAGCAGCTAGCAGCCATCTCGGAGAGTTTCGCCCGCACCTTCTAATGGATATACCTATAGGTGTCCTTCATGATTCTGCCATGGAGCAGGGGAACCCCAAGATACATACCCAGATCCGCCGAGACTTAAAAACCAAACTCCTTGCTGATCCTAGTAGCTTCGTTAGTTGCAACATTGTGAGAGAAGCAGATACGCGTCTTGGGAGTGCTAATCTTATGCCCAGAGCTCTCATAGAACTCAACCAGCACCATTTTGATGAGTTGAACCTGTCTAGCCAAAGTGCGGCAAAAGAGAATCAAATCATCAGCCAAAAAAAGATGAGAAAGTTTGGGGGCCCTTCTTGTTCAAGGAAACCGGAAGCCACTCCTCATAATTAACCAGCTGATCAATGTATTGTGAGAAGTGTTCCATGCATAATACGAAGATATAGGAAGACAGAGAGTCACCCTGACGAATGCCACGTGAGAGTATAAATTCTTCAGTGATCTCCCCATTCCACAACAAATGTATGGAACCCGAGCAAACGCATTGCATAATAACTCTGACGAGGGACTGTGGGAAACCAACATCAAAGAGGGTATCCTCAATAAAATCCCAACTGAGTCTATCATAAGCTTTCTCGAGGTCCACTTTGATCGTCATCCAACCAACCTTGCCTATTTTGTGCCTCGTAGAGTGAATTATCTTCTGGATCACAATAATATTGTCCGAGATACTCTGGCCCTCCACAAAGCTAGCCTGTGTGCCACTGATACTAGGCATAGTGCTCTTGAGCCTATTGGCAATCAACTTAGTAATAACCTTGTAGGAGACATTAAGGAGACTAATAGGACGGAAGTCCTTGATGGAAGTGGGTCTGGCTACCTTGGGGATCAATGTAATTATAGTCTTGTTAATACCCTTCTCCAAATCAGCCCCCTGAAAAACCTTCGTCACCATCTCATAAATCAAGTCCCCCACGACCTCCCAGTGGTGTTGGAAAAAGGTCGCATGAAGGCCATCCGGTCTAGGGTTCTTGAGTGGTTTCATGACAACCAGAGCCAGACGAATCTCGTCTTTTGTAACAGGGGCATTAAGCATATTAAGCATGGTCGTCGTAAGGGGCGGGAATTTACCCTTTATCTGATAGGTTGGAGCCTCCATCATGTCTTTGGAGTAAAGTTCTTTGAAGAAATTCACAGCCATGTGTCTGAGATGACCGTCATCAGAAACCCAGTTCCCCTCAGCATCCTGAAGCATGACAATTTTATTATGCCGACGGCGAGCCATAGTACGTCCGTGGAAGTACTTCGTGTTCTTATCACCAAGTGAGATAAACTCACACTGCAATTTTTACATCCAAAACAATTCTTCCTGCAACAACACTCCCTCAACTTTTTTGCGCATGTCCATTTCCTAGTTAATGAGATACCCATAATGGGCTTGTTCCAGCTCTTCTGGATGTTAGCAATACGGGCCAACAAACACTTTTTCTTTATGAAAATGTGACCAAAGACAGTGGTGTTCCAATTGTTTGCTTGTTTGGAGAAGTGCTCAATAGTGGCCTAGAAAGAGCTATCTTTCTATCAGCTGTTATGGACGAGCATAGGGAAGTCGGGATGAGTAAGCCACGCCTCAAGAAACTGAAAAGGTTGGGGTTTTGGGCGTTACATGTGACTCACCCAAGTATTAATCAGGAGTGACCGATGGTCTGACTGAAGATTAGGCATGTGCTGCACTAAAGTCTTAGGAAAGGTACTCAGCCATGCCATATTGGTAAGAGCCCTATCGAGACATTGGAGGAGAGTGCCTTTACGCCAGGTGAAAACAGGGCCAACATAGTCCACTTGGGAGAGGATGTTATGGGTAATAAACTGGGAAAAATGCGAGTACCCTTTACAACTTTTCCTAGTTCCACCCCTCTTGTCTGAACTATCCAAAATCATATTAAAGTCACCAGCAAGCAGCCAAAGGCCATCAATAGTTGTACTAAGTTGGTTGAGAAAGCCCTATAAGTGGTGGTGTTTCTGTCATTGGGAGCTCCCATAGACTGCCGTGAATAAAATTTTACAACCATCCTTGTTTTAAAGGATCTCGCGTGAATGAACTGATTGTTATTAACCAAGATTTTAACTTGATATGGGTCATTCCAGAGGAGCCAAATACCCCCAAAGAACCCAAGAGCTTCCATCCGGTGAGAGGAGTCAAAGCCTATGTTACGAATAATCTTGTTAGCTTTGTTCCTAGCAATACGCAGCTCCATAAGGACCGCAATCCTAGGTCAGTATTGATGAGTAAAAGCCCAGAAAATTCGGTCGAAACCAGGGCATGTTGTACCTTAACAATCCCAGGTCGGTAAAGAGGCACAATCTGGCTTGGCCATATCAGATTGCAAAGTTACAGGCTCGCTGAGCAGGTCGGTGCCAGTCTCCGTCTCCAACCCCTCCTGCTTCTCGCCCAAAAGAGATACAGCTACGAGTTTCGATGCCTTCGTAACCTCTTCACGATGTTTCTTCAATTTCAAGTCACCACGAGAGGTCTTACTAACCCTGATACCAGACATACGCTTGTTTGGTGGGCGATAAGCTTTCTGGAAGGTGTCGCTCAAAAGTTTAGCACCAGAGCTAGAAACGGCAGTTGGTGTGATGCCGCTGCCTTGCCCGACCTGGTTCTTTTCGATTTGGATTGCAAAGTACTTTTTTCTGTCGAGGATAGAGTTGATGTGTTGGATTGTCACGTGCGGGCTAGGGCTAAAAGGTAGGACCATATTAATCTCCTTAACTCGGCCTGCCCGGGTTGAGAGAAATTGGGCCACCACTTGTTGAGTGGAAGTTTGAATCGAGCCCGGGTTTGCCACTAGCCTGCTATTTTGGTCCAATTGGCAATTGATGGGTTATGTTTTATTGGGCCTATTTTGGATTTATTTGGCCCATCACCGAGAGGTCCATCTCTTTTTTCCTCCTGCCTGTATTTAAGGCTCTTCTCCTACTTTCCTCCTATCACACCCGCTTCCAATTCTTGAAAGTCCGCCCCTGTAGAATCTGTCTGCCGGCCGTTGGAGTGGAGATTAACGTCGTCCGTTTCAGCAATTAGATTAAATCTCGATCCAGAGTCGTTTCTTCCATGATTCACAGGAGTCTCCTTGTTTTTAGGTAAGTTTCCTTTTCTGATATCTTTCCTTCCTCGACGGGTCACCTGCATCCAAAGGCCAAACTTATGATGCCACCGTGATTGCTGTAGGTTCGTTGGTCGCTTCCTTCCCCTCTTC
This sequence comes from Carica papaya, assembly GCF_054855325.1. NCBI lineage: Eukaryota > Viridiplantae > Streptophyta > Magnoliopsida > Brassicales > Caricaceae > Carica > Carica papaya. Next base: position 22,621,787 of record NC_142310.1, on the reverse strand, counting down.
CCCTTCCACCGGGCCGTCCTTAGCCATCTTAGGGCAATATTCTTGAAGATGGCCATAACACCCATATTCAAAACAGATGACAGGAAGACCCTCATACTCAACCCATTATAAGTGTCATTCAATCATAATTTTGAATATCAATGGTTTCGTGAGATCCACCAAAATGGCAAGCTTGGAAACTTCCCCCTCTCAGTGGTTTCCATGTTATAATCGATGCACACAACTGTCCCGATTACCTTAACAATTGCCCGCAAAATGCTTTTGTGATAGTATTGGATTAGGAGTCCAGGAAACCGGACCTAAGCAACCACCGAAGCCACATGATCCTTGCAATGACGATGTCCATGGCTACACAATCAGGTAGTGTCTATAGATGACCCAAGGACCGCCGGTTAGAGTGTGCGTGTAGTCATCCGCATCGCTGAACTTGACTAAGGTAGTAGCTATTTTCTAGGTCCACCTGTTGGAAGGTCCCTGTCGGTCGCCAGAGACTTTGAAGTTGGCCAAGCAGGGGCCTGTATCCGATTGTTCTACCCAGCAATCTGATGATCACTGAGTTCTTCATAGATTGAGATAGGTAGTTGTGAACTCTGTCTGAGAATGAGACATTGAAGAAGTCTCCACTCGACACAACCACCACATCCTCCTCCTGGATTTCAAAGTCTTCTTTTTTTTGTTCCTGGGCTTTGGTGTTGATGAGTTTATCCGTGAATGATAACTTGTCTCGTCCCCAAGCTTGGAATTGTCCTACTTTGTTTAGAGCGGTGTCCACTTGGTCACCCTCCTCAAATGTTGTGAAGTCCATCTCGCTTCCCTCATCCATGTTTACATCCTCCATCTGTTCCGCCCTCTCCTCTTTTTTTAGAGGCGGTTCGACGGGTTCCTTTCTTATCTTTACCTTTTTGGTCAACCCGTTGTCATCCGGGCGCGGGGGAGCCTCGCCCTTTTCATTGAGAGAAATATCGTCAAGAGAAATCATTCTTAGTTACGAAGGAATTTTTATTTTGCAAATAGAATTTTAATTTTGCATGTAAATTAAATTAATAATTACTTTTAATTGGAGATAGATGTCTTAAATTTTTTTATCTTATACTATTCTCGAACGTACAATCTCAATATGATTAGTGAGAACTCCAATAATTCTTTAAAATAAAAAACTTCTAATCTGATTTGGAGGAAGAAATTTAGCAATAAGTACTTAAAATTGAGGTTAATAATGATTTTTTTAAAATTGATAGATAATACTTATAAATTGACTTTTTTTATTTATTTTTACAAGTTCTTCTTAATTTTTTGTAATAACTTTTTTATTTTAGTCAATTTATATAGCAAATCATATATTATCCGAAAGCTGATTAAGAAGAGCTTTCGATCTGTGCCAAAGTCGTTGCCAACTAAGCTCTATGGTGAGAAAAAAATTGCATCCAAAGACAGTGGCTCCCAAGTTTTCCTCATGATTTTTGGTCAACTTAGTGGCGCTGGAAAATAAATTTTGGTTACTGATTTAGGTGAGCTTTAGATAAATCTAATAGCCCTTCAAATAAGCTTTCTAGAGGTACTAACGTTGTGTTAAAGTTCATTAGTAGTTAAGAGATACCTCAAATGTGAAGTTGGGAGTCTAATCATTGTAATCTGAAAAAAATTTCCATATCTGGATTCATTCTCATGTCCTGAAGAGTATAATTCACTCTTGTTCTTCCCAAATGAATTTCAAACTGAAATCTTTTATGGATTTTGAAAAATTATATTATATATATATATATATATATATATTTATCTAGTTTTCATATTTTTCTTGAAGTTATATTCTAGAAAAAATTTGTGAATTTTATCATTGTATTGTTTTGGAGAGTGTGCTTGATTTTTAAGGTTAATTTTCTAATTTGTTTTAATTAAATATAAAAATAGCATTTTTGAAAAAAAATTGAGACATGCGCATAAAAATTAGGTTGGCCACCAATTAGAGTTAAGAAGTAGTAAGGTTGAGTGCGAGTATACATTTGGATTTGTTTAAATTAATAAGGAATTATTTTATTTTATATGATAATTTGGTTTAATTAGAGTATTACTTTTAATTGGGTTATAATTGCTAGGGAGATAGGTAGCTTTTATTCTTTTGGGGTATTTCAAGTTTTGAACAATATATACATCTATATTTGTTTATATACCAATTTTGTCAATTATGAATCTCACATTCTAATACTATATGAATATATATTTGATAACTTAAAAAGCTGTCAAACATATAAATATTTTATCCTTCTTAAATTATGCTTCAAAAAATAAAATTATTATCTTTCTACATTTTAGAAGTCAATCATTTTGAGGATTTGGAATTAATATAATTTTATAAATTATTATATTCTTCATAAATTTGAGAATTATATGATGAATATATTATTGTATTTTTTCGTATTGTTGAAACTAATATATTAAGATTTTAAGTTATTTTGAGTAAATAACAAAAATTTTCATTTATGAATACTTACAAATTATAATACTCTAACATTATTATGTGAAATTTTTGATTCTGTCAATGGGGGGTTAAACATTATACATTGTGACCTTATAAATGAGAGTTAAAAACATTGATTGATAATTCATGACCCTATCAATGGAGAGCTATTAACTTTAAGCATTGTAATCCTGCTAATATAGATTAAATAGTAACCATTTTTAACAAGTGCAATAGGAACTAGATATGACATTGTGTTGCCAATGATAAAGTAAGTATGGTTTTAGTTTATAGTAGAGACAAGATTTTCTCATGTATAGGTATGTGTATAACTAAATGATGCGAAGAAATGGAGGTAAGACACACTAAGTTACATAAGAGTTGGTTACTAAGACGAAACACAAGTTCACATGGAAGATCGCATGGGAATTCATGGCAATATGGGAGTTTACATGGATGCTCACGAGCCTCAAGGTGTCTTAAAGTTTAAGGACACTCGGCCGAGTAATTATCCACATGATAGTCATCAAGAGATCAAAATTTTGTACTCTTGGTCAAGTAATCTCTTTGTCATTCACTCCTCTTATCATGGACAACTTGGGTAGAATTATAAAGTATACGGAACACATGGAAGATCAAGAATTCATATTTGAATATGATATGGTAGACTCACTTAGGACAATTCATCCAAAAAGGAGGGCTGTAAGCATAAAAATTTGGCCATCAAATATCCTACAAAGATCACACACAATTGGTTATCAAAAAGAGTCTTTAATCTCTTAAACTCTAGTTTTTTTCTATTCCTTTTATAAGTGGAAGTTAATCATTCACCTATGGAGAGACTTAATGGAACTTGAAGCATCTTTAACATATGGAAATAAAAGATTTTATTCGTTAAATTTGGTCAGGATTTCATATTATCCAACCTGCCCACTTTTTCTATAATACCTGTCACCCACTCTTCTCATCAAAATGGGGATTTAAACTTCACTTTTCATAAGGATTCAAGAATCCTCACTCTACCAAGTATGGGCGAGTTCAAGAGTTCTACATCATCCAAACCAGAAGTCTTCATTAATTTAGAGTCTTTGCCAAGATATAAGAGGAAGAATCCTATTACTTTAAGTCATGGCTGAGATTACACTTCTATACGCTCCATGGATAGATTTTTGTTTCAACTAAATCATGGTTAAAAGTCTTTGTCCCTCGAGATCAAAATTTGGATCTTATTTTATCTTCAACATCAAAAGTCATTAAAAAAAAGAGTTCAAACCCGAACATAATACTTTAAGGAGTCGGTACAATCCTTATAAATTTTCAGTAACTATTTAAGAGATAAGAGTCATAGTTTATGTTAATTTGTAAGTCTTTATTTTATTATTTTATTAAAATCCAAGATAAGAATATAATTAGAGTCTTCTTAAGATTTAATTTCCCAATTCTTGTAGAATTAGTAAGGTTTATGTATATATAAATGCCTTATTCTTTTGCTTATAAACAAATCAATTTAATCAATAAAATTTTTAGTTTATTTTCAAGTAATTGCTTTTGAATTTTGTAAGACTCTTTGGAAGGTTTCTTCAATTGTCTTATTGAGTTAGAAATTGATTCTACTTATTGAGATAATTTTGTGGCGTTTTATCAATTTTTTTTTTTTTAATTATCTTAGTTTGCAATCACATATTAATTGTGGATTAAGTAGAAATGATTTATTTAAATATTTAAATTTTATATGCTGAATTGTATGTGTGAATTTTGAATTTTATTTATTGATTTTGAGTTCTGCATCACTAAATTTTAAATTAAAAATATATATATATTTTAAATCATCTTAAATGAGATTTTGTAAGAAAAGTGTGAACGACTGAGTTTGAAAATTTTCTTTTTATCATTTATATTTATAAATATATATATATATATGTATATTATGTTCCTTATATGAAAGTAACCAACTATGAAATACTGGTCACTTATGGATTGTTGAGCTTATAAAGTTATATTTTTTAGGTTTTGAATAAAGATTCATGCACAGGGAACTTTAGGCTGTGATAGTTAGAACTTGTTCCATTAGTGAACTTTGCATGTTTTTTGATATTTTCTCATGAATCTGCATCATTCTAACATGTTTAAACAAGTTTGGAGCATTACACAGGACGAGTATGAGGCAAGTATTTTTATATACTCAGCCTTATATTTGAAACAGGTAAAAAATTATCTACCAATAACTCATCCCACAAACCCCACATATGAAACTTCATATCCACTACAAGTCTCATTAATTTTTTTCAATGTAAAAAAGCTTGTAAAATATTTGAATAAATAATTAAAATTTAATTAAAACATTTAAATAATATTTAATTGATTCCATAGTAAATATAAAATAACATTGCATATACAAAATATTAAATATTTTTACTCAAAATTTGAGTAATTTGAGGAGAATCAAAAATAAAATAATATATTATTAATACATACTTAACGAGACGAAGGTGTGTTATATATGTTATAAACAAGTATATCATTACATTTATAGATATCTTATACTAATTGCAGATTTATAAATTTTTATTTATATTTACTCAGATGCTCAATCAGTTATATATTTCATCAGTAGGTTATGATGAATTAGTGGGTAATTCTGTAGCATTCCTAATTTATTAAATTATTATTATTTTTTAAAAATTTGTTGTATTTTTTCTAATTTATTAATTTAAGAAAAATCTTTCACTCTAACTCTATTTAATTTTTTTAAAAAATTTCATCATCCTTATTTTTTCTCTTGCCATTCATTCGGATCTCTTTCTTATTTTTTTTATGGTTAATTGTAATGTTTTTTGAAATAAATTTACTTAAATTTTAATTATTGAAACTTAGAGAGAAAATTGTAATGTATTTGTTTTTACAATTTAAAATTAGGACTAAATCTTCTGGCAATGATATTGGGAACTTTCTCAGAAAATTCATCCCCTCCGAACTGCTCTTATCGGAAACCAAATAATGTATTAAATTTTCATGTATAAATTAAATATAAAGTAGTGGACTTCTCTTATCATATCATAGTTAGTCGTTCGTGAGGCTAAGACAAATTATTCGGCGCAAAATATTAGCATAAGAATTCTAATCCAACCAGAGAAATTATTACTGCATATATAAAAATTCAAATCGATGACATAGAGTAGAAATGAAGGGAGAAAAATATAAATGAATAGAGGTTGCACGTGTTGCTATGCATGGGAATTAAGTAAGCATATATTGTTGACACGAAGAAAAAAAAGGACCCAAGAGGTAGAATGGGATAGATTCCAAAAATTGGTACACTAAATTAAGGAAGATATGAATGTATGTTTGTAGAGATGTATGTACAGTCAAAAGGAATAAGCGAATAATTAGACGAAGTGATGGAATGAAGGCGTTGAGTCATTGATTGTAGTAATATATATATATATATATACATGTAGGGAAAAGAGGCGATGAGATATAAGATAGAAAATCTGATTTCTTTTGAAAAGAAAGATAACTAGGGTTAGACACCATAAAATGAAAAAGGAGAAGCTAGTGTCTAGGGTTTTGGCCGGACGAATTGGATCCCACCTAAGCATTCTGTACGGTGATATGTACTGTGCTTGTGCCACATGCGTATATATATAGATACGTATATTTAATTGTATGTTGGGTTTAGGGTTGGAAGTTTGCAGAGGTGGTGATGGGACATCATCATCTTCGATCGTGCATTTTCATTTTCATTTTTGTTTTGATTTAATTCATGAACTCCTCCAGGGTTAAGTGCTATGCAACTGTGCAAGAGCATCTGCTTTCATTTCAAATCATTTCAGTTTTTTTTCTTTTGCTACTGCCAGCTCCCTCTGTAAATATGAATGCATAACCAATCATTCTCACTTTCTTCATATGCTTCATACTGCAAGGCTCTCCTTTTTACACCTGCTTTTTCTTTTCTTTTTTGAAGTTTTAATGTATTCCAATATTAATGCGTTTTCTTCCAATATATGGGCTGGATTATCAGTTTTATATTTATTCTATTCTCTAATTTTTATAATAAAAACTGCAGCTTCATGTTTATACTTCAACTTTCTTCCAATTTACTACATGCCATTTTTTTAATAGAGTTTGGCGGGTACTGTACAATGAGAAAAAGCTAAGGAGTGATTTGCTTTGACTTATACTTTTTCAGCTTTTAACAAGGTGAAGTTTATGAACTGGTAAAATTTCTTGAGATCTTGAAATATAATTAAAAAAGTAATGTGTTTGTTTGACATATGTCTATTACTTTTTTCTTTTGCAAATAGAGATAGAACTAATTTATTTGATAATTACTAATAAGATTGTACTTAACCGTAGCACCCATATACCCTCAAGTGTATAGTCGAAAAACAACAAACCTATTACATACGAACATCAGGACTACTTGAATATTGAATACAACCCACAAATGCGAGGCATGAAAAGAAACCTCAAGAACAATATAGCATACGTAATGACTGAAAAAAATATATTGCTGATAGCTTCTTTTTGAGTGTCTCTCTCACCTACACCATTTCTTCAGTATGTGATAACTTAGTACAGAGCATTGTTACATGGCATTCACCAAAGCTCTCGAATATCATTCACATAGTAGGCTAAATTAGTATATGTGGTGTTCTACCGTCCATATAAAGAATTAGAGAGTGTGGGGTACAAAAATGGGTAGCATTTCAAATGATAAAAGGGTACATGTTTTACTTAAACAGGTAGATTCCATCTTTTCCCCTTCGTTTTTTTAATCTCTCTTCTCTTTGTTTATTTCTCTTCCTTTCCTTTGATCTAAGTTCTTATTTTTCTTATCCATTTTTTATTCTTCTAGGAACAAAAATGGAAGAATTATATCTTTTTTTGTTTACCTTCCTCCCTATTTTTTGATCTCCCTCCTTTCCTTCCTTTTGTTCCTCCTTTCTCCCTCTAATTTCATTATATCTTCTTTCTTTTCTCTCTTTCTCTCTTTGTTTCTTATCTCCAACAATCTCTTCCATTCTCAAATTCCTTTTGTCTTATTATCTTTTATTCTCAACTTCGAAAGTTCTCTATAACAAATTTAGTATCTAAAAAATACACGACTTGCATTATTCTTAAGCTAATACACATTTGAGATATTTTTGGTAAAGTTTATATGTGACAATCTTTAGTATTTAAACATAGAATTGTATATTTGATTTTTTTTAGGTGAAGCTTATATGTGACGCAGCAACGTATTAACTATGAATAAATACATGCATAACCTCCATTTATATGGGCATGACCAGAACACAATAAATTTAATAAATATATCATTAAATTAAAATGTACAACGTTTATACATTGCATGATTAATACATTCCTTTATAGTATTAATATATTAGGCTTTAAAATTTCCAAATAAGTACACATTTAGAATATTCAAAATAACTTTAGTATACTTAGTTCTTCAAAATCTAGCATCCAAAATTCCTCCTAGTCTTAGCCTATTCGTTACTCTTGATTTAAAATGATTATAACTGGAGTAATATTCATAATCTCAATAACATGTTATAATATAATGTAAAGATCCGGAACTTAAAAGAAAATAATGTCATAAATTAAATGCGAAAGCAAAATAATAGAGTTTAGAGTTTACATTCCTTATACAATAATTTAAAATGTCCAATAAGGTTACAAGAATATCTATTCTAAAGGAACAAACAAAAATTAAAAAAATAAACAAAAGACAATATACTGAGCATTCTAGAACGATCGTCACTAGCTTTTGAAGAGAGTTCAGGTGGTGAACTATTCACAACCTTCTTGTTGATCGATATTTAGGTCTTGATTCTCTTGATTTAGAAAAGTTAATGAAAATGTGATCTACACTAACCCATTAAAAATATCACACTATTCACCGATACAGAAATTGAATGTTGGTAAAAATCATAAAAACAACCAATGAAGCTCTTGATTTAAGTAAATTCATTTATCATAAGAAAAATCATTTATTGCATATATTTACCGTTGCGAGATTTTTAAAATTGACCTATAGAGACAATAACTCAAATAACATTATCATCTCATTTTCAAGTGAGCAATAACAACCACTTTCCATTTTTATTTGCTTACTGGTATCTCTTGTGGGCCCATAAGGATGTCTCACTACGCATGAACCAATATCTAACATTGTCAACTAATCGGTCATCTCCATACCCCGTCCAGTATGAATGCAAAAAATATCATCCATCAATACCTTGTCCAATATGAGGGTGAATCAGTCCGTCCTCATATCTCGTCCGATATGAGCACTAAAAATATCATTTCTCGATATCCCGTCCGGTATGAAGTAACGTTCACGGTAGGGTTTCCTATGTACCCGATCCGTCCACCATCTCCTAAAATATCCAATAAGACTAACATTCATTAATTCACATGACCAAACAATTTTCCGTTTACATATTAATTTTTAATTTCACAAATAAACCGTAAATCACGCAAGATAAACAATATATATATATATCAAGGAAACACAACTGAATCATTCAACTATTCTAGTATATTATCATGTATACAAAACTATAAATTCAACAATTAGTTAAACATGACAAATAAATAACTAATCGGTTCTGTCTCTATTAGTAACCTATAATTATTTTTAAAGTTTTTTAAATTACAAAAAATACTATATTATCGATTATTAAGCTTCAATTCCATAACAGATAATAATGTGAGGGATTTTTACTCGAAATGGTGTTTGAAACACCAAATTTTCTCCTACGCCTACTGGCGACAGTACTGCCACCTGCAGCGGCAATTTGGCTCAGCCTGGCCGTTTTCAGCTGGTTTTATACCTATCCTTACAAGAAAACACATTATGAGGTCTCGATTAACCAAAAAAATAAAAAAATAGAAACCTACTAGTGGTGGAATTTTTCTGTGCAGCAGCTCCACCAGCTCACCTTCGCGGCTGGACATTTTTCTTCTGTCAACCTGTGGAAAACAGAATGGTGAACACAATGGAGGAAAAATCACACGAAATGAGAAACAGGAAGGGGCTCATCGGAGGAGGTTACGGGTTTTGTCTGTAGTGGCGCCACTGGGTTTTGTTCGTGATTTTTGGCTCACCTGCCGTTCTTTTTATTCTAATTTGGCCATGGGGTTATTTGAGATCAAATTTGGAGCGGATAGGAGAATTTTTACCTTTTTTTTACGGTTGTAGGTGGTTCTGGCGCGACGGCGAGCGTCGGTCGGCTCCCTTCTCCGACGACTGGTTCTTCTTCTCTAGAAGGAGGCTGACGGCTAAATTTTGGGTTCAGTGTGATACGAAATATTTATATCCGTATCGCGTTAATTTGGATCGTTCATTGTATTTGATCTCAACCATCCGATCGCGTTTAAAGAAGAAATGAATCTGGACTGTTCATCGCGATGTAATCTCGACTGTCCGATCGCGTCTAAAGAGGGAACGAATTTAGACCGTTCATCATGTTTAATCACGACCATCCAATTGTGCCTAAGAAGGAAACGGATCCAGACCATCCACACGCGTGGGAACGCTTTCGTGTCGTCCGATCACGGGGCATGCGAATGCCAACGTGACCTCCCACATGGCACCGAGTTAGTATGCCTTGTCACCCGGCACGCTCCGATTTTTCGAGGCTGCTTACTGAGCATCCTACATAGTGCATTTTTTTTAATTATGTTCTGGGCCCCAATTTTCGATTTTTCTTTCAAAAATATCCTTAAAACCCCAATTTTCTTCCATTTGTTTTCAAAATTATTTTCAATTTCATACTCAACTTATTTTTTCGATAATTTCACATTAAATTAAAATTTATTAATTTTAAAAATAGGTTTTTATACATTTTTTTTGTTGAAATTAATCCTGGGCCAAATTCAGGCCTGGGTATTACTACTCTCCCCCCCAAAAGAATTTTAGTCCCTCAAATTTACCTCTCTCTCACTCAATCAAACAATTGGGCTGGGCTCTGAAGTTTGATTCTAGTTCTCATGTGGCCTCTCTTCGTGTGTGATTCTACCATAAAATCTTAACGAAGGAAAGTTTTTAGTTGCGGAGTACTCTACTCTTTCGGTCCACAATGCCCACCGGTACCTCCTCATAGAACATATGCTCCTGGAGAGAAAGGGGCTCGTGGGCCAAGATGTGAGAGGGGTTCGAGTTGTACTTACATAGCATGGACACATGAAACACATTATGTACTTTGGATAGTTATGGAGGTAATGTAAGTCTGTAGGCAGCGGTACCAATTCTACCTAAGATTTCAAATGGTCCAATAAATTTGAAATTTAGTTTCTCCCTCTTGCCAAACCTATTGATTCCTTTAAAAGGAGTGACCTTAAGGAATACTCGATCACCTTTCTCAAATTTCAAATCCCTTCTCCAAGTGTCTACATAACTCGTCTGTCTGCTCTGAGCCGTCTGGATGTTCTTTCTGATCTTAATTATTTTGGCTATAGTCTCCTCCACAAGATATGGGCCGAATAATTTTCTATCCCCCACCTCTTCCCAACAGATCGACGATCTGCATAGGCAGTCATATAGCACTTCGTACGGAGTCATGCCGATACTTAGTTGGTAGCTGTTATTATAAGCGAACTCTATTAAGAGAAAATGATCATCCCAATAGCCCCTGAAGTCAAGAAGACAAGCTCAGAGTATATCATCCAGTGTGTTGATCGTCTTTTCTGATTGTTCATCGGTCTGAGGGTGGAATACGGTACTAAGAGACAGTTTCATTCCCACAGCTTGCTGAAAACTAAACCATAACCAAGAAGTGAACCTGGGGTCCCTGTCGGATACTACTATCACTCGCACTCCATGTAACCTAACTATCTCCCAGATATACATTTTTGCTACCTTGTTCAAGGGGTCGGTCATTTTGATAAATAAGAAGTGAGAAGACATGGTGAGTCAGTCAATAATTACTCAAATGGCATCATGTCTCGAGCGTGCCTTAGGCAATCCTACTACGAAATCCATTGTGATGTGTTCCCACTTTCACTCTGGAATCGGTAATGGCTGAAGCAGGCTGTCTGGGTGCTGATGCTCTGCCTTGACTTGCTGACACACTAGACATTTAGAAACAAAGTCGGCCACCTCTCATTTTATCTCATTCCACAAAAACTAGGGTTGCATACTTTGATACATCTTAGTGCTTCCAGAATGCATGGCAAACCATTATGTGAGCTAACGTATTTGTATTCTTTCTGCTAAGTGTGTCGGCTACCACGTTGCTCTTGCTCGGGTGATACAAAATATTGCAATCTTAGTCTTTGTGGAGTTCTATCCATCGTCTCTGACGCATGTTGAGATCCTTTTGAGTGAATATGTATTTCTAGCTCTTATGGTCGGTATAGATCTGAAAAATTTTTCCAAACAAGTAATGGCGTCAAGTCTTCAAGGCGTGGATAATTGCAGTAAGTTCTAAGTCGTGAGTGGGATAGTTTTTTCTCATGACTATTCAACTACCTGGACTCATAGGCTATGACCTTCCTATGCTGCATCAGAACACAACCCAAACCCAGATAGGAGGTATCACTATAAACTGTATATCCACCTGTCCCACTTGGCAAGGCCAAGACAAGTACAATAGTCAATTGTTTTTTTAGTTCTGAAAAGCTCCTTTCAGAGTTCTCGTTCCACTCAAACTTAACATTCTTTTTTATGAGCCTAGTCAAAAGAGCAGCTACACTAAAAAATTCTTCCACAAACTTGCGGTAATAACCTGCTATCCCCAGAAATCTACGAATCTCCTTGACCGAGGTCAATTTTTCCCAACCGAGCACTGCCTCAACTTTTTTGGGGTTCACTAACACTCCATCCCTTGATATGATATGCCCTATGAAGGTAGTCTACTTGAGTCAGAACCCATGCTTACTCAACTTTGCATACAACTTCTTTTCTCTAAGAACCTACAAAACCTTAGTCAGATGATGAGCGTGTTCCTCTCTACTTTTTGAATGGACCAAGGTATCATCGATAAATACAATGACGAATTAATCTAAGAATTGTTTGAAATCCCTATTCATCAAATCCATAAAGATGGCTGGTGCGTTGGTTAGTCCAAATGGCATGACCAGGAACTCATAGTGTCCATACCTGGTTCGGAAAACAATTTTGGGAATATCTTCTGCCTTGATCTTTACCTGATGGTAACTTGAACGTAGGTCTATTTTGAAGACGATTTGGTTACTCTGCAACTGATCAAAAAGGTCATCGATCTTGGGGAGGGAGTACTTGTTCTTGATCGTGACCTTATTCAGTCCCTTGTGGTCAATACATAATCTTAAAGTCTCATCTCCATTCCTTACAAATGTAACTCCATCCCAAGGGGGACACACTATGCCGGATGAACCCACTATCCTGTAATTCATTGATTTATTTTCTCAATTCTTTTATCTCAACACGACTCATGTGGTAAGGGGTAACCGAGATAGGCTAGGTGCCTAGCTAAAGATTTATGGTGAATTCAATTTCTCTGTTCACTAGCAGTCTAGGTAGTTCATCAAAAAATACATTCAGGAAGTCTTAGACTATCAAAATCTCTTGAATGTGAATTTCTTTCTTAAGTTTGCCTAGTTAGAGGAAACGACCGAGTTAAAACACTTAGTAATAGAAAAATTACCATGAGGGAATAATATTTAAAAAAAATTTCAATTTGTAAAACATTCTCATTAGGAGGGTTGAATACGAGTTTCTTGTGAAAATAATCTATGGTGGCATGATACGCCACTAGCTAGTCATTCATAGGATGACATCAAGGTCCCCCGTGTAAATATTTATTAGGTCCACAATCAATTTTTTATCTACTATATCTATGATACAAGCTCTGTATATAATCTCCCTTAGTAGTTTCCTACTCCCAGGAGTAGACACACAATACAGAATTAAGTATTTAAGCTAATACATTCAAGTTTGGTGTAAAAGCATGTGAGATAAACGAATGTGAGGCACCAGTATCAATTAAAACATATGCAAGATGATTACAGATAGTGTACGTACCTATATCACGTCTGGGTTGGCTTCTGCATCTTGTTAAGTGAGGTTGTAAGCTCTGCCCTGCATAGGAGGTTTGGCCTAGTTTTAATTCCTCGGACACTCTCTTGCGTAATACGATAAGTATTGTTGAGGGAATTGCAGGGTCGATCCCCATGATCCTTGCCATAGTGCTGGCAAGTCCTACTGCATCTTGTTGCTGGAATTTGAGGAGAAGCCTCAGTTATTAGCTTAGGTCTCTTATTTTGTTGAACAGGTGTAGTGGGTGCTGGTCTGCTGTTTGAAATTGGGGACCTGAGGTTCTCTACTACTGGAAAAAAAATGCAAAGGTTCCTCTCTATTAGTTGTGCCTTAGTCAGAATGGCTGAGTAAGTACTGAGCTCGAACACATACAACTACTGTCTAATCTCAGGAATGAGGCCCCACTCGAACTTTCTTGCATTTCTGCCTTCATCCATCATGATCTCAAAGGAATATCATCCCAACTTTAGGAACTTTTGGGTATACTTTGATACAATCATATCACCCTAGATTAGGTGTGCAAACTCCATTTTGTTCAGATGTCGGAGATACTCTGGGAGGTACTCTGCATTGAAGGCCAGAAACTATTCTCAAGTGACTGAAACGGGCACGGTGGCCTGTTTAAGTTGCCACAAGCAACCTGCCTCTCCCACCAGCATGTAGGTGGTGAGTATAACTCTTTGTTCGGGAACCACTCCAAGAATCATGAAAGTCTTCTCTGTCTCAGCTAACGAGTACTCAGCCTCTTTAAATGAGGATGCTCCTACAAATATATATGAGTTTAGTCTTTTATACCTCTCAATGTAGCTTGGGTCTATCATTGGTGGAACTGGGTCCCGTGAAAGAGGGACTGGATTGTGCTGGGGAGGGACTGGATTGCCCTGTAGTGGTACTAAATGATGCGGTGGAGGCACCAAATTGTGCTGTGGTGGTGTCGAGTGATGCAGTTGGGGCTCCGGACCATATTGTGGTGGTATCGAATGGCATTGTGAATGAGTAGGGTTGTACCAAGGTGGCTCAAGATCTTCCCGTTGTAGGAGTGGCTTAAGCTGTGTCAGTGGGGGAGGGTTAGGTAGCTCCCTCCTTTCCTCCCGGGCTTATTGGGCAGCAATGAGTCTCTCCAGCATTTCAAAGAGTCAGTCAACATCCTCTCAAAGTGAACCCTCCTAGGCTGCTCGGTTTAGTGGCTGTCTTCATCTCCTCATCTACCTGTACCTGCATTTCACAAGGAACGGTTGAGCGATAGGTCATTTTTTTTGTGTTTCCTTAGGTTTTTGTGTAAGGAGTAATTTCGAGAAACACGATTCTGATACTAACTGTAAAGGTCCATAACTTAAAAAGAAATAAAGTCATAAATTAAATGCGAAAGTAAAATAATAGAGTTTAGGGTTTACATTCCTTACACAATAATTTAGAATACCCAATATGACTACAGGACTATTCATTCTAAAAGAACAAACGAAAATTAAAAAAATAAATAAAAGGGAATATGTTGAACATTTTAGACGACTTTCACTAACTTTTGAATGGAGTCCGGGTGGTGAACTATTTACAACCCTCTTGTTGATCTAAATCTAGGTCTTGGTTCTCTTAATCTAAAATAGTTAATCAAAAGGTGAGCTACACAAGTCCAGTAAGAATATCACACTACTCACCGGTACAGAAACTAAAGGTTTGTGAAAATCATGAAAACAATTAATTGAGATCTTGATTTAAGTAAATTCATTTATCATAGAAAAACATACCTTTGCGAGATTTGCAAAATCAACTTATAGAGAAAATAACTCAAATAATACTCAAATTTCATTTTCAAGTGAGCAATAACAATCATTTTCCCTTTTTATTTGTCTACTTGTATCTCCTGTGAGCCCATAAGGATGTCCCACTACGCGTGAACCACTATCCAACATTGTCAACAAATCGGTCATCCTCATACCCTGTCCGGTTTGAGTACTAAAAATATCATCATTCAATACCACGTCCAGTATGAGAGTGAATCGGGCCATCCTCATACCTCGTCCAGTATGAGCGCCAAAAATACCATTCCTCGATAACCCGTCCGGTAAGAAGCAACGTTCACGATGAGGTTCCTTACATACCCAGTTCGTCCACCATCTCCCAGGATATCCAGTAAGAGTACAATTCATTAATTCACATGACCAAATAATTTTATGTATGCATATTAATTTCTAATTTCACAAATCAACCATAAATCACGTAAGACAAGCAATATATGTATCAAAGAAGCACAACTGAATTTTTCAACCATTCCAGTATATCATCATGTATTTAAAGCTGTAAATTTAACAATTAGTTAAACACGACAAATAAATAACTAACTGGTTTCTGCTCCATTAGTAACTTGTAATTATTCTCGAAGTTTTCTAAATTATACAAAATACCATATTATCGATTATTAACCTTCAATTCCATAATAGAGAATAAGGTGATGGATTCTTACCCAAATCGTTGTTTGAAAAATCGAACTTTCTACTGTGCCTACTAGCAGTCCCCAAGTTTCCTGAATTTTCCTACAGAGATTAAAACATGCTTCACGTACCTAAAAATACCCTAAAAACCAAAAATCGGTGTAAAAAATTCTTTTTTGGCCAATTTCGGCATTCCAGCACGGCGGCACCAACGCATGCGGCTACAATTTGTCTCGGCCTACCCGTTTTGATCGGTTTTGGCTAGTTTTATACCCATCCTTGCGAGAAAACACGTTAGGGAGCTCGATTGGCCCAAAAAAGTCACAAAACAGAAACCTACCAGTGACAAAATTTTTTGGTGCGGCGGCCCCGGCAACGCATCTTCCCGCCTGGGTGTTTTTCTTCGGTCAACCTGTAAAAAACAGAACGGTGAACACAATTGTGAAAAAATTGCACAAAATGAAAAAGATGAAGGGGCTCATCGAAGGAGGTTGCGGGTTTTGCCTGCGACGGTGTCGCCAGGCTCTTCCCGCAGTTTCTGGCTCACTCGTTATTCCTCTTACTCCGATTTGGGCATGGAGGTGCTCGAAATTAAATTCTGAGTATATAGGAGAATTTTTACATTTTTTGGCGATTGGAGGTGGCTCCGGCGCTGTGGCGGGCAACGGGCAATAGGCGGCGAGTGGTAATTGACTCCTTTTTCCGACGACTGGTTCTTCTTCTCTAGTGGGAGGCTGGCGGCTAGGGTTTGGGTTTAGTGTGATGCAAAATATTTATATCCGTCTTGCATTAATGTAGGCCGTTCATCTCATTTGATCTCGATCATTCGATCGCGTTTAAAGAGAAAATGAATCTGAACTATTCATCGCGATTTGATCTCGACCGTCTGATCAAGTTTAAAGAGAGAATGAATCTGAGTCGTTCATCGCATTTAATGGCGACCGTCTGATCATGCTTGGGGAGGAAATGGATTTGGACCGTCCATGCGAACAGGAACACTTTCGGATCGTCCGATCACAGGGCACACGAATCGTCAGCATGGCCTCCTGCGTAGCATGGAATCAGTGTGCCTTACCACGTGGCGCGCTCTAATTTGTCGAGACTGCTTACTGAGCAGTCTTACATAGCTCAATGTTTCTTAATAGCATTCTGACTGACAGTTTCTAATTTTTCTTTCAAAAAAATCATTCGAACCCAAATTTTCACTCATTTTTTTCTAAAATTATTTTTAATTTCATACTCAACCTATTTTTTCCATAATTTTACATTAAATTAAAATTTATTATTTCAAAAATAAGTTTTTATAATATTTTTTTGTTGAAATTAATCTTATACCAAATTTTGGGTTCGAGTATTACATATAATGCCAAATAATTAAAACATACACCTTTTCCAGAATATAAGTGAATAGGCACATACATTGTAATTTATCAAGTACTCATTTTTTTTAATATTACTTTCACAATGGTTGCTTAGACCCCAAAAAAGGTTAATAATACAATAAGATTCTTGATAAAAAAGATATAAAAATTTTAATGAGTAAATGTTTTCAACATTATGATGATTTTAGTATAAAAAAAAAGTAAATTTTCATTTTTACCACTTATCATGGAGGGATTGTTAAAGTGGTCATTATTGATTCGGTGCCCTATGTCATGATGAAGAAAGTATTATGCCCATTTGAGTTAGGGTGGGAATACGTGGTCATTCTTACTGACGTAATGTCATTGATGAAGTGAGCCTAATCACGATAAAATTAGAAACCTATAGTGCCGTCCTTGATAATGGTGAAATTGACATCGTACAATGTGTTAAGTAAACATCTTTCTTTTATGTCAAGAAAACACTCAAATTTTTAGGGTTTGGGCTTGAAAATCATCACAAAAGCACAATCAAACTTACAAAAACATAACCATAAATGATAATCCCAACAGGCCCATAATTTCATCAATTCAACATATTTATTTTGACATGACTATCCAAAAACAACATGGTATTGTTGGGATTTTTTCAAAGGCGAAGAAAACTTAAATTTTTATTTACTTCACTTTCTACAAAATTAACAACTTAAAGTGTCTTTAAATAAACATATATCAAATTCAAATTTTTTAAAAATAATTTACCACTATTTGAAAGATAAATATAAATCAAATCTTCTAAAAGATAAACTACCCCTAATAATATGATTTTTTAAAAATAAACATGTTCTAAATCTAATTAAAAATAAATATTATTTAAATTCAAACTAATAAATAAAATAAATTTATAATTTCTACATTTATCTTCAACATTCTCCCTTAATGTAGAAATTATAATCACCAAATTGATTTTGTTGGAGCACTTCTCTCTAATATTTCTTGATTGATTTTGATATTTTGAAGCACTTCTCTTTAATTGATGATGCACTTCTCACCAATCTTCAATTGCACTTCTCATCAATCTTTAATTATTTGATGCACTTTTCATCAAAATCCTTTGAAGCACTTCTTTTCAAATTTTAAAAAAGAGTTTCTTCTTCTTCTTGAGCAAAATTTGCTTGTTTATTCTTCAACCTACAATTTTTTTGTATATGCTCAAATATTTTACAATAAAAATATTGTGAGCATATTTTTTTCTTTGCATATTTCGCATGGTAGAAATGTTTTCTTTTTTATGTTAATGAAGACTTATTTGACATCTTGACAATTAAGACTCTATCTATGGTTTTTGTTTTTTTCTTCTTTTCCTCATTGCTCTTGTAACGGCTCCGAAAATTCAAAAAGAAATATATATAATAATCTGAGTGCGGAAGTGAAATAAAAGATTTAGGTTAATATCTCTTACACAATAACTTAAAAATACTAAACAATATTAAAGAATAAATTCTCTAAAAGAAATACTATAAATGAAAGAAGTATAAAGAAAACTATAAGACATCTAGCATCTACTCGCCGTATTCTTGTGGATCGGGCTCGGGAACCAAGTCCTCCTGATCTGAAATTGTTAAATAAGGAATGAGCTAAACTAGTCTAGTAAGGACATCACACTATTCACCGTCACATAAGTAAATGTTGGTAGAAAACCAAAAACAACCAATGGAGCACAAATTTTAAATAAATTCATTTATCCATAATCAAACCATTTACCATCCACTTAACTCAGTGATATTTATGAAAAACGACCCATAGAAACAATAACATTATAAATATCATGAATTCATACAAAATCTGTAACATAGCACATGTCATACTTTTATATTTCAATCATCAAACAACAGTTGCCCCATTTTCATCAACCTACTAGTATCCATGGCGATCCATAGGGGTCCTCGCTACACGTGAATCATTCCCTTAACAAACTTAATCTCCAGGGCTGTCCCCATACCCCGTCCGGTAGGGACGCCAAACAATAAACCTCAATATCCCATCCGGTATGAGGGTGAAGCAGGTCGTCCCCATACCCCATCTGGTATGAGCACTAAAACATTTAAAGTCTCCATACCCCATCCGGTATGAGACAACTTTCCCGATAGGGTTCCCTATGAACCCGGTCCGTCCACCATCTCCCAGAATATCTAGTGAGGCTGTCATCTTATCCAATTATCAATTCACACCCCTTTCCTATTTTTTCCTTAGTCTTCGTTACCCATTCAAACATGAATATGTAAACAAGTAACGTGCATCCAACAAGGTAAGCATATTTTATATTCACAAAATCAAGCAGTAGTGAAGTAAACAGTAATTCGTGCATTCAAAACCATAGAATAAATAAACCAGATACCATAATGCATTTAAACTGTAAAATAAATCAAACAGGAATTGACAGAGAAATATGTCCGATTCGAGCTCCATTAGAAACCGTAATTATGCATATCTACTCAATTTGTACAAAAAATAGTTTTATCATTTGTTAAGACTTTAATCCCGTTATAGGAAATAGGGTCTTTACCTGATTCGACGTCGAAAATTGGATTTTCACTACGCTTATGGGCAGTCCCTAGATTCCCTGAATTATTTCTGGGAACTGAAACGCGCTTACAGTACCTACACATGTCCCAAACAACTCAAAAATCATACCCAGGGCCTGCTCGGCCAATTTCAGAATTTCGGCATGGCGGCTCCGTCGTGCTACGGCGACGGTGTCGCCGCTCGCGGTGGCGATCCACCTCAGGTTGGTTGTTTCTAACTGTTTTCGGCTGAATTCAGCAAAACTTGCATTGTTTCCATTGAGAAAACACCCCTAGGACCCTCGGTGGGCCAAAAAAACACAGAAAATCAAAACTTACCGGCGGTGGGGCTCTCCAGCGCGGCGACTCCTCCGGCTCGCGTCACGGTTTGGTTTTTTGCTCCGATCAACCTATAGAGGAGGGAACAGTGGTCACAATGGTGGAAAAATTACATCGAATGGGAATCGGGAAGGGTCTCATCGGAGGAAAAAATCGAGACAACCCGCGGCAGCGCGACAAGGCTTTAGCGGTGTTTTTCGGCCAATTGGACGGTATTTTCGTTATGATTTGGCCATAGGTGGGTTTAGAATCGAATTCTGAGCCAAGGGGAGAATATTTACCTCGTTTGGCAGCTGGAAGTTGATCTGGTGCGGCGGCAAGTGGCAGCGGTCGGCTCCCCGGCAGCTGGGCTGTCTTCTCCGGCGAGGGGCTCTGGCGGCGACAGTTAGGGTTTGGGTGCGGATGAGATTATTTATAACCATCCACTTTTAATCTGAGCCATCCATCGCAATTCAATCCGAGCAGTCTGATCGCGATTAAATAGAAAATGAATCTAGGCCGTTCATCACGATGCAATCTGAGCCGTCTGTGCGCGATTCAATCTGGACCGTCCGTGCGCGTGCAATCTAGGCCATCCGTGTGCGCGGGAACGAATCTCAGTCGTTCGATCGCGCACACGCGGATCGCTCATGTGTCTCCCTTCCGCGTGGCCTCCCGCGTCAGCGTCTCTGCCACGCAGCGCGTTCTGGTTGGCTGGGGCTGTTGACCAGGCAGCTGACGGGGTGTAATTTTTTAAAATTACGTTTTGACTCCTGATTTTTAATTTTTCTTTCAAAAATACCCCCAGAACCCAAATTTTCACATTTTTTTCCAAAATTATTTTCAATTAAATCCCTAAATAATTTTTACCCATTTTTATTATCATTATTATTACTATTTCCAAAAAAATAAAAATAAAATTAAAATTAAAAAAAAAAAAAAAAGAGTTGGGGTGTTACAACTCTCTCTCCCCTTAAAGAAATTTGGTCCCTTAAATTTGTCTCTTACTTTTGATCGAACAAATGAGGGTACTGGGCTCTAAAGTCTAATTCTAGCTCCCATGTAGCCTCCCTTGGTGTGTGGTTCTGCCATACGACCTTTATAAAGGTTATTTTCCGGTTACGGAGTAATCTACTCTTTCGATTCGTAATGCCGACTGGTACTTCCTCGTAGGATAAGTCCTCCTGGAGTGGGAAATGTTCGTGGGCCAAGACATGAGAGGGGTCTGGGTTGTACTTGCGTAGCATGGACACATGGAACACATTGTGGACTTTGGAAAGCTCTGGAGATAGTGTTAGTCTTTAGGCAACAGTACTAATCCTGTCTAAGATTTCAAATGGTCCAATAAATCGTGGGTTCAGTTTTTTCCTCCTGTCGAACCTACTAATTCTCTTTAAATGAGTGACCTTAAGGAACACCCAGTCACCTTTCTCAAACGCTAAATCTCTCCTCTGGGTGTCCGCATAACTCTTCTGCCTGCTCTGAGTCGTCTGAATGTTCCTCCTTATCTTAACTATCTTGGATGTGATCTCCTCTACCAGCTCCGAGCCGAACAATTTTCTATCACCCACTTCTTCCCAACAAATCGGCGATTTGCATGGACACCCATATAACGCCTCATATGGAGCCATGCCAATGCTCGCTTGGTAGCTGTTGTTATAGATAAATTCTATCAGGGGCAGATGATCGTCCCAATGGCCCCCAGAGTCAAGGACATAAGCTCGAAGCATATCTTCAAGTGTACGGATTGTCCTTTCTAATTTTCCATCCGTCTGAGGGTGGAAGGCAGTATTGAGGGACAGCTTCCTTCCCATGGCTTGCTGGAAGCTACTCCAAAATCGAGAAGTGAACCTAGGATCCCTGTCGGACACTATTGTTACTGGGACTCTATGCAATATGACTATTTTCTGTATATACATTCTTGCCAACTTATCCAAGGGATCGGTCATCCTGATGGCTAAGAAGTGGGAAGACTTGGTGAGCCGGTCAACAATTACCCAGATGTCTTGTCCTGAGCGTGCCTTAGGTAACCCTGTCACGAAGTCAATGGTGATATATTCCCACTTCCATTCCGGAATCGGTAAAGGCTGAAGTAGCCCGCCTGGGCGCTGATGCTCTGTCTTGACCTGCTGACATATCAAGCATTTAGACACAAAGTCAGCTATGTCCCTTTTCATCCCATTCCACCAAAACTGGGGTCGCATGCTTTGGTACATTTTGGTGCTTCCGGGATGCATGGCAAACTTTGAGCTATGGGCCTCTGTCATGATGTCGCTCTTACTCTCACTGTCATTTAGAACACACATCCTGTCCTGAAATTGGAGTAACCCATTGGCAGAGACTCAGAATTCTAAACTAACTCCCTGTTCTGCATTGTTCTTGAGGGCTACTAGGGCGGGATCAACTGACTAAGTTTCCCTTATTCTCTAGATTAAATCAGGCTAGACGGTTAAATGGCGCAAACATGTGGCTCTCCTCAAGTCCTGAAGTCGAACCTGTTGTGTAGCCCCAATTTGCCTGCATTCTGGGACCATCAAGTGGGTTAAAATACCTGTACTTTTTTTGCTGAGTGCATCGGCTACCACATTGTCCTTACTCGAATGGTACAAGATATCACAATCATAGTCTTTAAGAAGTTCTATCTACTTTCTCTGACGCATGTTGAGATCCTTCTAAGTGAATATGTGTTTCAAACTCTTGTGATCGGTATAGATCTGAAAGTCTCTCCATATAAGTAATGGCGTCAGGTCTTCAAGGCGTGTATGATTGCGGCAAGCTCCAAGTCATAGGTGGGATAATTTTTTCATGACTCTTTAACTGTCTGGACCCATAAGCTATGACATTCCCATGCTGCATTAGAACACAACCTAGGCCTAGATAGGAGGCATTACTGTAAATCGTATATCCCCCCGATCCACTCCGTAAGGCCAGTACAGGTGCAGTAGTCAGCCGCTTCTTTAGTTCTGAAAAACTTCTTTCACAGTACTCATTCCACTCATACTTGGCATTCTTTTTTGTGAGTCGAGTTATGGGAGCTGCTAGATTAGAAAATCCTTCAACGAACCTGCGGTAATAGCCCGCCATTCCCAAAAAGGTACGAATTTCTTTAACTAATGTCAATCTCTCCCAGCCGAGGACTGTTTCAACCTTTTCAAGATTCACTGATACTCCATCCTGATATAATGTTTTCTAAGAAGGCGATCTGCTCAAGCCAGAATCCACATTTACTCAACTTTGTATACAGCTTTTTTATTCTGAGAACCTGCAAAACCTAGGCTAGATGGTGAGTATGTTCTTCTCTGTTTTTTGAGTAGACCAAGATGTCATCGATGAACACGATAACAAATTGATCTAAGAACTCTTTGAAGACCCTGTTCATCAGATCTATAAAGATGGCTGGGGCATTGGTTAGGCCAAATGGCATGACTAGGAACTCATAGTGTCCGTACTTGGTTCGAAAAGCCGTCTAGGGGATGTCTTCTATCCTTATTTTCACCTAATGGTAACCTGATCGCATGTCTATTTTGGAGAAGACCTGCGCACCCTACAACTGATCAAAAAGGTTATCAATCTTGGGAAGGGGATACTTGTTCTTGATTGTGACCCTATTCAATCCTCTGTAGTCAATACATAGCCTCAACATTCCATCTCCCTTCCTGAAAAAAGTGACTACGGCGCCCCAAGGGGACACACTGTGTCTGATAAAATCATTGTCTTGCAATCCAATGATCTGTTTCCTCAGCTCCTCCATGTCAATGCGGCTCATGTGGTAAGGAGCAACCAAAATGGGCTGAGTGCCTCGCTGTAGATCTATGGTGAACTCAACTTCCCTGTCCACTGGAAGTCCGTGTAGTTCGTCCGGAAACACATCTGGAAAGTCTTGGACCACCAAAATTTCTTGAATACAATTCTCTTTCTTGGGTTTGCATAGTTAGAGAAAATAGTAAGGTTAAGGTACTCGACAATTAAGAAGATTTGCCATCAAGGAATAAGTACTAAATGATTTTATTAATTTGTAAATGGCTCCTCATTAGGAGGATTGAATACAACTTTCTTGCTAAAGTAATCTATGGTGGCGTGATACACTGCTAGCCAATTCATCCCTAAAATTACATCAAAATTCCCCTTATCTAATTCTATCAGGTTTACACTCAGTTTCCTATTTGCTATCTCCACGGCACAAGCCCTGTAGACAACTTCTCCTAATAGTGTTTCACTCCCAGCAGTAGATACAAATAACATTGAATCAAGTTTATCAGGTAATACATTAATTTTGGAAGCAAAAATAGGTGAGACAAATGAATGCGATGCACTAGTGTCAAACAAAACATGAGCAAGATCGTTACAGATAATGTACATACCCTATACCACGTCCGGGTCGGCATCGGCATCCTGCTGGGTGAGGTTGTAAGCCTTGCCCTAGATAGGAGGTCTTCCCTGATTCTAGTTCCTTGGGCACTCTCTCGCATAGTGTAGGGCACTACTACATATGCGATAAGTGTTGTTGAAGCGGTAGCATGGTCGGTCCCCGTGATCCCTACCGCAATGCTGACAGATCTAACCACGTCTTGCCACTGGAGCCTGAGGGGGAGCGTGGATCACCGGTCTAGGCCTCTTGTTCTGTTGGACAGACGCAGTAGGTGCTGGTCTGCGGAGTGAAGCTGAGGATCTGTGGTTCCCTGCTAATTGAGGGAGGGTGTGGAGGCTCCTCTCCACTAACTGTGCCTTGGCCAGAACGGCTGAGTATGTCTTGAGCTCCAATACAAATAGGTGCTGTTTGATCTCTGGGCAGAGGCCCCACTAGAACCTCCTAGCCTTCCTGCCCTCATCCATCAATATCTCAGGGGAGTATCGGCCTAACTCCAGGAACTTACGGGCATATTCTGACACTGTCATATTCCCTTGGACCAACTGGACAAACTCCATCTCCTTAAGATGTCGGATGTGCTCTGGGAGGTACTCTGCATGGAAGGCTACTAAGAATTGTTCCCAAGTGACTGGAATAGGCAGGGTGGTCTGCTTGAGTTCCTACCAGCGGTCTGCTTCTCCCACCAGCATATAGGTAGCAAGGGTGACCCTCTGCTCGGGAGTCACTCCTAGGGTCTTGAAGGCCTTCTCCGTTTCTGCCAACCAATACTGGGCATCTTCGAAGGAGGATTCCCCTGCAAAAGTGGATGGATTTAGTCTCCTGTACCTCTCTACGTAACCTGGGTCAATCATGGAAGAAACTGGGTCCCGCGGAAGAGGGACTAGGCCAGGCTGAGGATAGACTGGGGGGGGCCTTGTGGTGGTACTTGCTGATATGGTGGGGGCACCAAATTATACTATGGCTGGGACACCGGATTATACTGTGGCGGTGGCACCGGGTGCTACTGTGGAGGAGCGGGCTTGTACCAAGGTGGCTGGGGATTCTCTCGCTGCAGTGGTGGCTCAACCTATGGCAGCGGGGGAGGGTCAGGTAGCTCCCTTCTCTCCTCTCGGCCCTGCTGGGCAGCAGTGAGTATCTCCAGCATCTCAAATATCTTATCGACGTCTTCCTGAAGCAAACCATCCCGGGCTGCTCGATTTAGTGGGGGTCTTCATCTTCTCATCTCTCCGTACCTGCATTTCACAAGGAATGCTTGAGTAATGATTCATTGGTTTGGTGTTTCTCTAAGTATTATTGTGTAAGGGACAAGTCTATGGAACGTGACTCTGATACCAACTGTAACGGCCCCAAAAATTCAAAAAAAAAATATATATAATAATCTGAGTGCGGAAGCGAAATAAAATATTTAGGTTAATATCTCTTACACAGTAACTTAAAAATACTAAACAATATCAAAGAATAAGTTCTCTAAAAGAAATACTAGAAATGAAAGAAGTATAAAGAAAACTATAAGACATCTAGCATCTACTCGCCGTCTTCTTGTGGATCGGGCTCGAAAACCAAGTCCTCCTTATCTGAAATGGTTAAATAAGGAATGAGCTACCCTAACCCAGTAAGGACATCACACTATTCACCGTCACAGAAGTAAAGGTTTGTAGAAAACCAAAAACAACCAATGGAGCACAAATT
The DNA here is from genome assembly GCF_054855325.1 of Carica papaya. Lineage (NCBI taxonomy): Eukaryota > Viridiplantae > Streptophyta > Magnoliopsida > Brassicales > Caricaceae > Carica > Carica papaya. The sequence goes on along the minus strand of NC_142310.1, from coordinate 22,595,573 downwards.
TTAAACAAATTCATTTATCCATAATCAAACCATTTACCGTCCACTTATCTCAGTGAGATTTGTAAAAAAACGACCCATGCAAACAATAACATCATAGATATCATGAATTCATACAAAATTTGTAACATAACACATGTCATACTTTTATATTCCAATCATCAAACAACAGTTGTTCCCTTTTTATCAACCTACTAGTATCCATGGGGATCCATAGGGGTACCCACTACACGTAAACTATTCCCCTAACAAACTTAATTTTCAGGGTCGTCCCCATACCCCATCCGGTAGGGACACCAAATAATAAATCTCAATACCCTGTCCGGTATGAAGGTGAAGCAGGTCGTTCATACCCCGTCCGGTATGAACGCCAAAATATTTAAAGTCTCCATACCCCGTTCGGTATGAGACAATGTTCCCGGTAGGGTTCCCTATGGACCCGGTCCATCCACCATCTCCCAGAATATCTAGTGAGGCTGTCATCTTATCCAATTATCAATTCACACCCCTTTCCTATTTTTTTCTTAGTCTTCGTTACCTATTCAAACATGAATACTTAAACAAGCAACATGCATCCAACAAGGCAAGCATATCTTAGATTCACAAAATCAAGCAGTAGTGAAGTAAACAGTGATTCATGCATTCAAAACCATATAATAAATAAACCAGATACCATAATGCATTTAAACTGTAAAATAAATCAAACAGGAACTGACAGAGAAATATGTCCGATTCGGGCTCCATTAGAAACCGTAATTATGCATATCTACTCAATTTGTACAAAAAACAGTTTTATCATTTGTTCAGACTTTAATCCCGTGATAGGAAATAGGGTCTTTACCTGATTCGACGTCGAAAATTAGATTTTCACTACGCTTATGGGCAGTCCCTAGATTCCCTGAATTTTTTCTTGGGAACTGAAACGCACTTACGGTACTTACACATGTCCCAAACAACTCAAAAATCAGACCCAGGGCCTACTCAGTCAATTTAAGAATTCCGGCGATGGCGTCGCCGCGGGCGGTGGCGATCCTCCTCGGGTTGGCCGTTTCCAACTGTTTTCGGCCGAATTCAGCAAAACTTGCATTGATTCGTGTGAGAAAACACCCCTAGGGCCCTCAGTGGGCCGAAAAAATACAAAAAATTGAAACTTACCGGCGGTGGGGCTCTCCGGTGCGGCGGCTCCTCCGGCTCGCGTCGCGGTTTGTTGTTTTGCTCTGGTCAACCTGTAGAGGAGGGAAAGGTGGTCACAATTGTGAAAAAATTACATCGAACGGGAATCGGGAAGGGCCTCATCGGAGGTAAAAATTGAGACAACCCGCGGCGACGCAGCTGGGCTTCGACGGCGCCGCTGGGATTTGGCAGTGTTTTTGCTCCTACTTGGCCATAGGTGGGTTTAGAATCAAATTCTAAGCCAAGGGGAGAATTTTTACGTCATTTGGCCGCCGAACGTTGCTCCGGTGAGGCAGCGAGTGGCGGTGGTCGGCTCCCCAGCGGCTGGGCTGTCTTCTCCGGCGATGGGCTCTAGCGGCTAGGGTTAGGATTTAGGTGCGGATGATATTATTTATAACCATCCGCTTTTAATCTGAGTCGTCCATTGCGATTCAATCTGGACCGTCCGATCGCGATTAAATAGGAAATGAATCTGAGCCGTTCATCGCGATGCAATCTGGGCCCTCCGTGCACGATTCAATCCGGGCCGTCCGTGCACGTACAATCTGGGCCGTGCGTGCGCGTTTTTTATCTGGGCCGTCCGTGCGCACGGGAACGGATCTCAGCCGTTCGCTCGCGCGCACGCGGATCACCCACGTGTTTCCCTTCCGCGTGGCCTCCCACGTCAGCATCTCTGCCACGCAGGGCGTCCTGGTTGGCCGGGGCTGCTGACCAGGCAGTTGACGGGGCACAATTTTTTAAAATTATGTTTTGACCCCCAGTTTTCAAATTTTCTTTTAAAAATACCCCAAGAACTCAAATTTTCACCCCTTTTTTCCAAAATTATTTTCAATTAAATTATTAAATAATTTTTACCCCTTATTATTATTATTATTATTTTCATTAAAATAAATTAAACTAAATTAAATTCAATATATTATTACATAATTAATCATTATATTCATATAATAATTACAGAATTATTATTTCCAGAAAAATAAAATTAAAATTAAAAAATTAAAAGGGTTGGGGTGTTACAACTCTTCTCTCTATAACCAATAAAGATTTTGATACCACTTCTTGGGATTTTTTCAAAGATGAAGAAAACTTAAATCTTCATTGACTTCACTTCCTCTAAAATTAATAACTTAAAAGTATCTTTAAATATACTTACATCAAATTTAAATTTTTAAAAAATAATTTACCATTATTTAAGAGATAAATATAAATCAAATCTCCTAAAAGATAAACTCTCACTAACAACATGATTTTTTAAAAATAAATACGTTATAAATTTAATTAAAAATAAATCCTATTTAAATTTAAACTAATAAATAAAAAAATTTATAATTTCTATATTTATCTTCAACAGGTATTTCTACTCAAATAATACAATTAATTGTATATTAGTTTATAGCAAACTACTTAACTCTCTTTGAAACTTAAACACTTCAATTTTTACCCTCCAACCTTCAAAACCTTCCCTCTCCCCCCCCCCCCCCCCCCAAATCCATAATTCCTTAAAACTTATGGGCTAGATAGTTTCTGGATAACCTACACCTATAAGGTTTGGTGGCTTTTCTCTCTATTTTAAAGAGCTTTTAACCAACTTCTTTATCCATAAATTAGCAAGAAAGTACTTGTTTATCATGCTAAAATAACCCGAATTCTAGAACTATAAAAAAAATACATATTTTTACCTCAAAATCAATTTGGAATTATGTTTGCTTCTTTATCGGCTTCGAGCAGAACCCCTCATAATTTCTTGCCTTCTTCTTCCTCTATCACTTTTTTCCTTCCTTCGTTTTTCCCTAAATTCCTCATTCTCTTCCTTAATTTCATCTCTTATTTTCCCTCAAAATTCCCCTTTTTTTCCCTTAGTTTTCACCTATTTCTTAGCCTCCTCACATATCACTCCCTCAAATCTCTTATCTTTCTCTCTTTTTCTTTACCTCTCCTCATTTGCTTGCTCTCCCTCAGCTCCAATCCTTTTTTGCCCTTCCAAGTGGCTGGTAACATAGATTGTTTCCTTCTCTTTTTTTGACGCCTTGATTAAGTTGATTTCCCCTTACTTTTGTCAAGACATAGTTGCATCCTCACCCTTTTCTTGTTGACAAAGTTTGGCATTTTTCTCTTCTTTTTCAGTCGACAAAATAGGTAACAAATTTGCCTCATGCGTCTAATAGAAACAACTACCCTTTCTCTTTCCTTTAACCAACAAAAGCAGGCTGATATGGCCTACTTTATCTTTTTTTTTCTAGTCGTCCTAGCTAGCTCTTTCTCCTGTCTTCTTGGCTAGCCAAAGCTAGTTGGTCTCCCCCCTTTTGGCCAGCTGAAAAATGGCTACCTTCCCCTCGTTTGGTCGACCAAGTGTGGTCAATTTTTTTACTGTTCCCTTCTTTTCATTTTAATGGCTTGTCATGGTTGTTTTCTCTTCCCTTTTTCAAGTTTCGCATGGATTTCTGTCTAAGTTTTATCCATTTCCTCATAAGGTTGCTACTTAGTTAAGGGGTGTCCTAATCTCAATTCAAATGTGGACACCTAATTTTTAATGTGTTCAAATTTATCCTAGGTAGCACTATCTATCTTCTTAGGTTCCAAAATGTGTCCACGTGTCTCTAACTAATTAGGAAATGCCATTTAGCCATGAGAAAATTTTACTTTGGCTGAGAGAAAATTTTTTCTCTAGTAGGGGGAAAATTTTTCCCTGTCTAGGGGAAAATCCATTTCTCTTCTTTTTCTCTTTCATCAATTGTTTTTCTTTTAGTTCCATTTTCTTTTCTCATGTGTCTTCTCTTCATTCAATGCACATTTTCTACATTTCCACATTTTTCCTATTTTAGAGAAACATTTCTCTCTCAATAGTCATTTTTTTCCCTCATGAAGGATGTTTCTCCAACTTAACCCTAATTCTCATTCTCTTTTTTTTTCGATTTTTATCATTTTACTAACCCTCTTGGAATGTTTTTCTACCTATTGGAATGTTTTTCTTCCTCTTGGGATGCTGTTTTACCCAAGAGAATTTGTTGGCCGAGGGAAAACCTAATTCTCTTTAGAGGAAAAATTTTCTTTTGCTCATGAGAAGATTTTCTCCCATGGGATAATTTTTCTATTCTACCACTTCAATTGTTTTTTCCCTTCTTTCATTTTATTTTCACTAAGAAAATTGATCATTTGGGCAAGAGAGAATTGATCTTGAGTTGAGGGAAAACTTGTTTTCTCCTAAAAAACTTTTAATTGATGGAGGGAAATTTTCCTTACCCTAGGGTTAGTTTTTCTCTTTTCTTATCATACAAGTTTTCCACTCTATTTTTTTTCTTAAAGCATGCAAATTAATTTACTAATTATTATCACATATATAATCACTACATATTTCAAAAATTTCATGTCCAAATTACCTTAAATTTCATTAAAATGATGCAATATTTATTTTAAAATATTTAATCATGCAACTTAGGATTCGGGTTACCACAACATGCATATGGAAGAGTTGAAGAATGAGAGATATATCCCACAGGTGGAAGAAATTTTCCCTCGAGTGAGAAAATTTATCTCGACCATGTAGGACTTGACATGGCTAAATTTCTCCTTAATCAAAATATGTGACACCTTAAGGACTAGATGTCATCATTTTGATAAAATTAGGACACCATAATGACTAGGTGTCATCACTTGGATGAATTTAGGACATCTTAATGTCTAGGTATCATTACTTGGATGAATTGAGGACACCTTAATGGCTAGGTGTCATCACTTAAATCACTTTAGAACATCTTAATGGTTAGGTGTCATCACTTAGATGAATTTAGGACACCTTGATGGCTAAGTGTCATCGTTTGGATGGAAATGTGACACCTTGTGGTTCCCTTAGTTGAATACGTGACACCTTGAGGCTAGGTGTCTTTCTTTGGTCACATGTGTTACACCTTGATAGCTAGATGTCTTCCTTTGGAAAAACTTTATGACACCTTGCAATTAAGTGTTGGTTTTTGGAGTGTTCACAAGCACTATAAATAGCCAAGACAAGTTTTGGAAAAGAACAAGGTAAAACCATAGAAAAAAATAAAGGCAGAAAAAAAAAAAGAGCCAAAGCCAAGAGAAATATAAGAGAAAAAGATAGCCAAAGCTAGAGAAAGCGAAGAGAAAAAAAGAGCCAAAGCTAAGAGAAAGAAAGAGAAAAAGATAGTCATAACCCGAAAGAAAAAATTTGAGATTTTCACGAGTTGTTCCTTTAAATTAAGGATAATGAAGTTGGGGCCACTACAAGGTAAGTAGCTTCCTATGTCATAATATACATTTGTTTTTAATGGTTCAGTAAGTAACATACTATTATTTTTTAAAGTTATTATACTATTATTTGCATCAATTTTGTTGATGTCTCTCTGACTTAATTTTAATGATACATTTAAAGTATTATAAGCATATGTTTACTAAAAGTGATGTTCAAACTATTGAGAAATCATGCGAAGTAAATTTTTTATTTTTTGTCCACCCTTATTATGGAGGAAGTCTATTTGTGCCCATCTATATTGTGTTCATCCATTTTTATGATGGGAATCTATTATGTCCATTTAGTTTAGTGAAAGGGCTCCAACCTATTTTGGGTATTATGTGCCTCTTCATAATAGAGTGGGAGTTTGTTGTGCTCTCTATGATAATGGTGAAAGTGTGAAATTTGTATGATGTTGTAAAATGATTTTTGAGCTTTGTAAAGAGTATTTGTGCTTTATGTGTTTCGAGCTTTTAAAAATGTATGTGTTGTATATATGATTTGTTATGATACTCGTTAATCCTTTTTACTATTATGTTATGTTTGTCACTTACCGAATGTGTATCTCACTAAATTCATGATCATTTCAAATAAATAAGTGTCAAGATACGAAGAAACATTTTGGAGACTAAGTTTTAAAAACTTAAAAGTGCTAGCAAATCCACGAAGACTCCAAGCTTATTATGAGTTCATTCATTATGTAAGTCTTTTAAATTATTGTGTATAATTGAGCCTTGTATAAAATATTTTGTAAGTTGTAAAAGGGATGTATAAACACTTTATAAACATTGCACCATTATATAGATAAATTTGATGATATATTGGATTCATGCATTTTGGCCACACTCCCAAAAGGAGAATTTAAAATCTAAGAGTGTGGGTGTGATAAGTTCTTTTGTACGAGGCTTAGGTTGACAAATTTTTTAGAATATTTTTTATAACTTTCTTAAACCATAATTTATGTGGATATAAAAATAGCAATAAGGAAGAGTTCAACATCTCAAGGTCCTGCATATAGGACCTACGATCAATGTGATGTTGATAAATTATTTAGAGTCGTGAAAAGTATGAATTTAGTGTTTAAACCAATGAGTGATGATGAATAACAATAAACATAATGATGCAAAACCTTAAGATCAAAGATTACATCTAGAATTCCACATATACATTTAGCATAGATAACTCAGAACCCTAAACAAATCCTTCCTACCAAACCCACAACTAATCTGTAGTTGAGAACTTGGGTGATTGAGATGAAAGAAACAAGAATAAATAAGTGCCAAAAAATAACTTGATGAGTTAATTCAATTCTTGATACAATAAGAAGAATAAGAATTCTCACTTGTTGAAGTTTCATGAAAGACAATGAAATTCATTTAATAATCAAAGTCTATTATGTTACATTGAAAATGAGATATTTATAGTAAAAAAACATCTAAATTCTACCAAATGATCTAATTAGATTACCTAGGAAAACATTAACAAAATCCAATTATATAGGAAATGATCTAGAAAAACATGGTATTGAATGACCTAACAAAAATATGATATTAAATAATATAGAGAAATATGGTATTAAATGACCTAGGAAAATATGGTATTAAATGACATAGAAAACATGAATAGAATTTAATTATCTAGGAAATGAACCAAAATAATTCTAGATATTCATTCTAAATTCTACCCACATACTTGGACGAAATTAATGATTTTCTTTGCCTCCTTTTATTTTTCAAGCAATCCACATGTGCCAAGTTTTTGTTGTATCCAACTTTGTACAAAATCTTGAAATTTATGTTTTAGCCTCTTAGCTTGAAATTTTGTGATTGGACCTACTGATATTGTAATCTCTTCTTCATGTTTCTTTTTAATGCCTTTTGAACCCATGTTCGCTTCACATAATCAACAAGTAATGGTCGTATGATGACTCATGAAGAATTCCTTATTGATGAGAGAATACTGAAAGTGGTGTGATTGAAAAAACTATTGACATTGTTAGTATGAAATATTTTTTATGGATGTCCTAAATTAGCTTTTTTTATCATATTACAAATTGGAGTATAATATGACTAATATCATATTTGGCCTTAAGTAAAACAACTAATTAATTTTAGTGAAATTATCAATAAATGATATAAATTATTATACTTAAAAAATATTAGGTGTGCGAAATAGTCCCCAAATATTATTGTAAATTAATGAAAATGGAACTAAACTTCTTTTATGTTTTGTAAATTTACATATATCGTGAAGTAAATTTTCATATTCAAAATTTGTAAATAGTAAAGGAAACATAACCTTTAAAACAAAGAATGATGGATGCTCAAGTCTCTTATGGTGGAGTCAAATTTGGTGTATAGGGTCAATGGTAATGGTCAAGAAGGTTCTCTCAAGTGTATCCATGTAATAGAATTCATGTCTTATCTCGAATGCCATAGTGAGATTAACAAAATTTTACTTTACAGTTTAAGTTTTGTGATAATTTAATTACTAACACAAAATAAGTGTATAATTAAGGAAAATGTAAAATATTTTCTTAGATAATTGTAGGATTAAGCTTAATGTTCCATTTTTCTGTAATGGTATTTAGGGAATCATCTATAGTGATAATCTCCTTGCTATTTGGAAAGGGAATATATATGCATTGAAAAGATCAATAGTATTTGTCATATGACAGTGACTCCTAACTCCACACTCTATTAAATGGTTTATCTAAGGCATTGATATTGTGTGAAAAAGAAAGCATACTTAAGTTTTGTTATCACGCTTATACCTATAGATTTCTCAAGATTCTCTAATTGACTTTGTTGTTGTCCAATCTCTGCCTCAAAAGCAATGAGATCAATTGGTGTTTCTCCTTCCCGTTGTTGAACTATATAAACTTGTTTGGGAATCTTCTATGGGGTATTTTTATATCTTCATTCTTTATTAGAGGTAATAGGCTTGTCATATAATTTTTAATACTTATCTCTAGTGTGTCTAAACTTTTTATAAATGATACACCAAAGATTATCCCTAATATCAGCTTGAAGAGTTACAGTCTCATGGTAACTTGTTTTCTTTTATTTCTAATAAGGTTTGGGCCCTCGTGAGATTGGGGTTTAACTATTAGTAGAGCAACGTTCAAACATGACCCATCTCGTGTGTTATTTTGATCTTATGATGAAAATGACCTCATTGAATGATAACATTTCCTCTTTTTCCAATATTTGGATTCACGTTTGACCATATTCAAGGTCTAGTCCTACTAAAAATTGATATGCACGGTCTTTTTCTATAAAGCTTTTGAAATGGGTTGCATCTCCGTTGTAATCCATGGTCATGTTGTTTTATTGGTATAATTTCTGCTACTAGTTTTTTGACATGTTAGAATATTCATTTACTTATGTGTTTTTATTTCATAGATCATGTATCGACCATCATGTCATAAATTTGTGCGATGTCCTTAATTTTTGAATAAATTTTGTTAATTATATGACACCACTTTTGTTGTGAAAAGAAACATTACAGTTTTGCTTATTTCTAAAGTCATAGAGTTCCAGAGTCATGTCATAATCATATAATCTTTTTCATTATAGATATTGAATGTAAGGTCTCTGGGTGTTAATATGATACTTAGAAGGTGGTTGAGCTTTCTTTTTCCCCTTAGGATTATTTGAATTAATTGAGACTAGCTTAGATAGTCTTTTTCTGTGAAGTGGTAAGCATCCTGAATTTGTTGGAATTCACAGGTAGAATTTTTCATGTGGGAATATCCTTCAATATTTTGAGATGTTATCTTTAATATAATATCGATTAAAGCAATAGTTGGAGATTGTATGGTTGGTGGTTACGCACAAGAGGTGGCTGTATGGAAAAAAAAAAAAAAAGACATATCGTGTTGAATAGGAGTATGATGATTAAGTAAGGCGATACAATTGAGGAAGTCTACCTCAGGTAGTTGTCAATTACAAAGGTCAATAGTAATGGTGATGGTGGCTAACCACAAGGGTTGGGATCTTTAGAATTTTTTTGTTCTAGCAATGAAGGTCGAGCAGGATCTGTGAGAGAGTTTAGTTATTTCTTAACCTAAAGTTCTAATACCACGTTATGAATTATTTTTTTATTGTTATATATTCTATTGAATATTATATCCTTACATATATAGGTTTTATAAGACGAAAAAAAATAAACAATTAAATATAATTAATTAAGAAATGAACAATTTTACCCTTTAATCTCAATTATTTTATCTCTAACACCTTGATTATTTACTCTCTAACATCCTAATTTACTTCTTCTTTAGCATTTTGATTTACTTTCCTCTTTAATATCTTGGTTTATCTTTTCTTTAATACAATAAGTTTTCTTCATTTTTAATAATTACATACTATTTCCGAGTTGGTAACTCGCCTAATTCATGTTCATATAATGGTAAAGGGACCTTGAACCTTTTTATAACAGTTGTACACACCCTTGGTTTCTCATCTCATCACTTAAACATCCTCCTAAACATATAATGACTTGGAAGGAGAATAAACCTTATGACGATAAAAAAAAAAGTACCCAAAATGCTATAAAATAAAATAAAATAAAATCACATGCCCCGGGATATTAGACTTTAGAGGATCAAAGTTGAAATCATCAATATTTTTTATAAAATTTTTTTAAAAAAAATTCATCTATAATTTTGAAAGGAAGTAGAAATGTCTATTATTGAAGACATTATTATTAGAGAATTTTTTTTCCTCTAATGTCCAAGCAAATGCGTGATGGGTTAAGCAAAAGGAAAGGCAAAATGTATTTTTATTAAAAGTAGTGTGAGATCATAAAGAAGAAATTAACTGGTCGATGGATTAATTAATATGGCAAAATCAAGAAAGGTTTTGCTTTGTTTGCTTTTAATTATGATTGGGTTTTGGTACTTTTAAGTAGTTTATATATTAACTTAACTTCAGTAAATGCAAGAAGGAAGCAAAGGTTGGGATTAAAAAGTTAAATGCACTCAAATACATATATTATTATTATTATTCAATAAAAAAAAATGGAAGAAAGCTCTATAAAAAAAATAAAAAAAATAAAAAAAAAAAAAAGAAACCAACTTTTATTGTCCAGTAGGATCATAGTTGTATGTATGGATTAGATCAAAGATACAAACATTCATAATCAAATTTTTGAACCAAAATTTAATTAATTTTAAACTATTGGGTCTGCCAATTAAAATTAATTTAACTAATACTAATTACTATACTATGACGTGTATGCTTGACTCAGTACTTAATTAATAATACAATTTAAACATTAACACGTAATTCATGTCTTCTTCTGTAAGAAAATTAATTAAATGTTCATCCACTCACCGCTTAATTAATTACAAGCAATCATTATAATTCTATATTATTATTAATTTTAACTAAAGAAAAAGAAGAACACTTTTTTATAATAATAATAATAAAATTCTTTTGCTTTTTTTTTTTTTTTTTTTTGTAAAGATCTCGTCCTCCTCCCCACTATTTATGTTTTTATTTATTATTAAATTTAATTACTTCATTTTAAGTAATTATAAATCAGTCTATCATATTAGATAAATAGCTTAACAACTTAATTTTAAATCTATTTGTTCTATTATAAAATTAAAAAAAAAATTATTAAGAAATATTTTTATTTTACAGATTTTTTTTTTTTCTTTTTTTTCATTAGTGAGTCCTGTAATCACCTACCACTTGCACCAAATAAATAATCATATATATATATATAGTTGGAAGAGTTGTATCTATGTGTATATATGTGTGCGTGTGTGTGTGTGTATCTAGGAGAGGCTGAATCCAGAAACGACAGATTGGATGTGTGCTTTCATTTCATGTGTATATATAGACAAAATTAAAATCTTTAGATTGGATTATATGCCGGAAAATTATATTAATTAACCACACACTAATCAGTGTCCCTATTGGCAACTCAGTTGGGTCAATCCTCTGAGATTTAATCACAGCACTTTGATAGTATGTATTCAAATATATATAAATAAATATTTGACCCAATTGTTTTCACTGGGTGGCCGGCGTTTATATAATTTAATAATTAATACGATATACGACACCGCTGTTAATTACACCCAACCACAAATCTCTTTCATGCTAATTACATTAATAACATTTACATACATATATAATTCTTATTTTTCTTTAAAATCATATTGGTTGGTTTTACAAGTCACACGCAGACGCGGTTGTTAATTTCTTTAATTAAAAGATTAATTGTATATGGAAATATATTAATGATACAAACAAAATGTATGTGTGTAGTGATGAGTGAAATCACGATCACATTAATCCCAATTTTGATGCCCTTAAAAACATTACTGGATTGGTTCTATCCAAACAATCAAATCATTTAATCATCATTACAATGCTTCAATTATTATAATTATAATTATGATTATCATTATCATTATATATATATATAAAAACAAATTTGCTATAAATATTGGACATCTTTTGTAGTGGAACATGTTAAAATGCAATATTCATTGTGACTTGTACGCGAACCTAACTGGGTATTAATTCAACATCCTATAATTGGAAAGACAAAAAAAAAAAAAAAAAAAGAACATTGGTAAGAGTATAATTATAACAAATAATCAGTTTCATTTCATTAATTTGTTTTTTTATATTCTCAGATTTCACCTATTTAATGTTAGTTAAAATAAAATTAATATAATTTACTCATATACATATTAATATTTATTTTACAAGTAACCCAATTAAGAAATTAATGAAATGAAAACAAACAATGATATCCTTATATACTTATAATAATAATAATTTCATATAAGATTATGTACTATATTTTTACTATTCAAACACATATAAAAGAATCAAGAAGTAAATATTTTGATCCACCAAAAAGAAAGCAAACATTCTAATATATCATACACCAAAGATATATATATATATATATACATATAGGGTATCTTTGAAATTGTTTATTTTATTTTATAATAGTTTTTTAAGTACTTTTATAATAGTTTTAACCTATATACTTCAATTTTTTATATTTGATAACATGAAAACAATATATTTATTAATTTATTAAAGTACTTTACAAAAGTTTGCTATAAACAAGTACTTTCTTAAAGTAAAAAAAAAATAAACATTATAATCGTAACATTTATATCATTGTTTTCACTCTATACCTAATTTAATTAATTATTTCTTGTTATCTTCTTAAAGTTTAATAATATATACACAAAATGATATAATTTAGAAAATAATATATATTAATTTCTTAAAAATAATCACTTATTTTTCTTAGTCAATGTTTTATCCAAATATATAAGCTGTTCATTTTTTAAAAATAAAAAAATTTATCTACGTAAATAACATAAAATACCCTTTTAGTACTTGTTGACATATATTTTTATAACAATTTCAAGCATCTCGTGTGCCATTACTTGTAAGTTTTATATAATTTTAATATTATTAAATGTTATATAGTTCTATCTTACTCTCCAATGTCTGTGTATATCCAGATAATACAAAACTTAAGGTGTAATATATCTAATCATATATGTATGTATCCATGGTGGGTTCATCATATGGATATTGTAGGCTCAATGCTACTCCCGTGGTTCACATTGGTCAACCCTTGTATTCCTTAAGAAATGGTCAGCTCTTAATTGAGTGACATTATAATTAATACCACTAATCCTTAGATTACACAGACAACATTAACATCACTTTCTTTTGCTAAAAATATCCACTAACTTGGAAATACATATTTCTAAATTAATTAAAACATATTACGGATTATAATAATAATAAAATGTTATATACTTTGAAACATATTATATGTGATTTTCTTTTTGTTGTATACTACTCAATTAAAGCTTGTTTGTTATATTATGTACATCAAAGATCAATGCATACTAATTTTAATAGCATCTTATATGTTCAATTAGGATAAATTACACTTTCAAATTTTAAAATTATGGTTGTTAGTAAAGTTAAAATCAATTTTTATTTGTGAAAAGTAATTTTTTTTTTTAGTTTATAAATTTATGTAAATAAATTTTAAATCTCAAACAAAATTCTAAATCTAATTTTCTATATAATTAAAAACTAAAAATAAAATTCAAAATAAACATTTGAAACACGAGCATTAATGCCAAAGGTATTTAATTTATATGATATAATACTCTTATTATAAATTGACAATATGCCAAAAGGTATTTTAAAGTCTCTCCTTTGTTTCTCATCCCCGCTTTCAACAACGATTATTACCGCATATTATACATACATACATATGCCTTTTCTTTTCACTTCATTTAAAAATTTTATTTTTTTTAGCCATTTTAAAAATATAAAATAATGAGAAAATATTTTGAATGAAAATATAGATTGACAAAAAATAATCTTTATAGTTATATCATGTATAATGTGATTTAGTAGATGAAATAAGATTATGATAAAATAGTTATTTAATTTAATGATATTAAAATAAATTTATAATAGGATTACTATTATATTACCGCATTTGATTATAATTAAGAATAATTTGTTATGATATTTTTATAATGAACTTTTTAGGAAAAATAAAACTCTATTAATCAATAGTACTAAAAGTTATTTTGTTGAGGTAGAGAAAATAAGCTAATAGAGGATTCTTGAACAACCGTTTGATATTTATACATGAAAAGTGTCTTTTTAGATAAAGTATGAATGATCTTATTATAAGTTTAAAAACTTAAAAAGACAAACACAAATTTCAGAATTGGATTGGGGCTAGACATTAGAAATTTAAAAACTAATTGTAAATCACATTTTAGTGCAATATTTTGAAGTCCAAGGATTGTACTATCTCCGAACTATAGAATTGTATCTTAACCTTTACGATCTAAATGGACATTAGGATAAAGTTATGTGTATATGTATGAATATGACTACCCCATCCCAATCTTAAAGATTAATTCCTAGCTCCATCCATCCATCTTTCTTAATTATTGCGTCTGAATTAATTCAAGAGATGGCATCCAGCTAAATGTCCTCGACTAGTTTTCTTCATCCATATTTTACATCTTATTGTCAGTTTCTAATTTAATTATATTCTTTAACTCAAATTACACATTTACATCTTCAAGATTAAAGAAAAGACCAACCTATTTTTCACAGTAAACATAGTGGAGTAGAATAAACTAAACTAAATTTGTGTGAAGTAAAAGTATAATTAAGTATAAATGACTATAGTTCTCTTCTTTATTATTTTTTTAACATATATGAATATTTTGTATCTTTCTACATGTGATCCTTTTTTTAACAATCAAAAGCTCCATATCTAATTCTTATTCATCAAATTAAAAATCTTATTTATCTTTTTACACCTCATGACCCAATAGAAAAGAGAAAACAACAAGGTATTAACTAAAAAGAATGAGATGGAGTAAGAGAAATGAAATACACAAAATAATAAGGAGGCATTAGACATTTGCAGAAGAAAAAAAAATTACAAATTAAAAGAAAATTGTGAAAAAAGCTATAGAAAATTGTGAAAAAGCTACCTATGTACTTTGAATTGATATATTTACTCAAATATTTTTGGTTTTACTATTTTTTTAAACTTTGTGTTCTAAAATCTATCATAAAAAGAAAAAATAGTAATACTAAAATTAGTGGGTAAAAGATAAAGAGAGTTATGTATTTGTGTTTAAACTATAAAAAGACATTTTAGTTTAATGATACATAAATTATAAAAATAAAAAAAAAAATTCACATTGTAGTGAGATTTTGAAATTTTGAATAGAGGTATTGAAGTTAGTGGACCACTTTGAGATTGATTATGTGATCTATAACTATCTATATCTACTTTATCCTTTTATACATTCTCTAGTTATTTTTTTGTAGTGAATTTTTCAATATATTATATTACTTGAAGCATATATACATATGCCTTTAGGCACTTATTTATGTCAACAGAAGCTGACTCCCTAAACTCAAAATGTCCATTTAAAAAATGGATAAAGATCTCAAAAGTTCTTTATTTGTACCAACAGAAATTGACACCTTAAACTCAAAATGACCATCTTAAAGGAGGGATGAAGCCCTCAATACTTTCACTCATAATACTAAAAAGGGTTGGTTAATGCACATTACTAACCATAAAGTATAATTTTCTCAAGAAGATAAATGAAGTAAAATGAACAAAAAGTTCTTCAGAATTTATATAAGTGAAAGTTAAGCACTTAATTTTTTTTTTTTTTTTGCATACTAACCCAATAGCCTTGATCTCGAAATTCAAAAGATTCGCATTTCTTCCTCAAATTATCTCAAATCTTATGTACTTCAAGTTCATGATCGTCCAAAGAAAGCAGATGGTTACTCAACAAAGTACATTTGAAATCCTTATCCCCAACCATTATTCCTAAGTATCATCGAGAACTCATGAAAAATAACTTATTCTTTTAACACTTATTATGTATTCCAAATTCCATATAACTTTGAATTATTCATAAAAGATATGTAATGAAACCAAAAATCTATTTTAGTTTTATAAATACTATAAATATTATTAAAGAGGTTTAAGGAATTGGGAGGTTAAGGTCATCACAGACATCAAAACATAAAATATATTTTATTGAGTTCAACTATTATCTCTTAATAATAATATGACAAATGATTACTTATATCTACAATTAGTTAGGAAAAGTAGATTATATAACACATACGAAAAAAAAAAAACAAAACAAAAAAACCTAAAAGAAGAATACTTCATTTAGCTTAACAAATCTAGAAAGCTCTTAACCATTATGTAAGACGAGAGAATGAAAGTAGAAATATTTTAAGCATTTACAATTACCCAAATAGTCTACATGTTCATACAATTGGAGACAAACTTTATCAGATTATCAATAATATTTTTTTTATTTTTTTATGAGAATGTAGAATTATTTTCATTAGAGAAGATAATAGGTTTCAGATAAAAAAAACTAAAGATATGATTATAAAATATGGTTCTATATGTGTTAGAAATAAATTTAGAAAAATAAAAAGTGAACGGGTGATTTTTAGAAAAAAAAAAAAGAAAAAGGGGTGGAGTAAAATGGGAACATTTATTAAAGGGGTCTAAAGACCATAAGGCTTTGGAAAACATTTATTTATTTTTTTCAAATTGTAAGTTGAAGGGGTTTAAAAACTATAATCATGATTCAAGAATTTGAAAACATGAATATTGATTAAAATGTGTGTTGTAATTACAATTCTAATAAAATTATAATTTAGTTATTTAAAAATTTAGTAAACATGTATATCGTGATTTTATTCGTTATTTTTATCCATTACATAATGATTTCAAAAACTAAATGAGTTGTTAATAATCATTGTGATTTAATTGAGAAAAAAGACTTGTTTATTTTTTTAGTGTTAATACTTATGATTAAAGGTGTAAATTATTTGGTTAATTTTATTTTTTGATATTTTGAATCAAAATCAAATGAGAAAAAAATAGAAGACTCCGGGGGTGAAACCTTTGAAAGGTCAAGTCAACTACATGAGGATGGATGTATGGATACGGATACACATACATAATCAACATATTCTTTATTCGATTTAAACCCTCCAGACTTTTACAAAACCTTAAATAATTTTTTTTTTTTTTTATCTCACATCAACACTGAATATATGTTTAACTACATCAACATACTACTGTATCTTGAAAATGGGATTTTGGAAACCCACATGTAGTTTATGATGATAATCATAATCAACCATGACCATAGGATGAAAAAAGGAGATGATGATGATGATGATGTATCAAACAGCATGAGGCGCCGTCGCAATCTGGCCCATCTCCATCCTACCAACATGATTATCATGATTGTGGTCACCATGATCTGCTTCTCGCCGCATTTTCACATACATACCATACACATACGAACAAAATCCCCACATACAGAGCAGAGTGGACACCACCTTCACGCCGCCAAATTCGTCCCCGTACACCAAAACCCCTCCCAAAACATTCATCCCCAGCAGCGCCGTCATGCAAATCCCTCCGGTTAGCGAGCTCGTCAAGAACACCATCCCCGCCGTTCCCATGAAGCACAGCTGCCATGTTACCACGTTCCCCCACACCGCTATCCAGTACATCCTTGCTCCCTTGTCGAACACCTCCTCGCTTTCTCTCTTCATTTCCCGGAACCCCCCGTCCCAGATCATTCCCGC
The DNA here is from genome assembly GCF_054855325.1 of Carica papaya. Classification (NCBI taxonomy): domain Eukaryota; kingdom Viridiplantae; phylum Streptophyta; class Magnoliopsida; order Brassicales; family Caricaceae; genus Carica; species Carica papaya. The sequence continues at coordinate 22,577,960 of NC_142310.1, read as the reverse complement.
CGTGGCTAGCGCCGTCGCGGCTACCTCCATCACCAGCTGCATTTCCATCACCATGGCGTAGCAGTACACCTTCCTGTATATCGCCTCCATCACCGGCAGGTACAAGGCGAAGAGCAAGCCTGCGCCGATGGTGGAGAAGAAGCCAATGAAGTACTTGGTCTTGGTTAGGCCCTCCGGCTTGTCGTTGCTGGAGCCGAGGGCTAGAAGGACGGAGCTAAAGGTGAGGAGAATGACGCAATTGAGATTGGAAAAGGTGATCTTTTGTCTGACGATGATGACGGAGAGGATGAGATTGAATATCAACTGGGTGGATAAGAGGAGAGAGGAGGTTGACATTGGGAGATAAGAGTTGCCCCAGGAGAAGAGAAGATTATTGAGACCAAGCATGAGACCGACGAGGATGGAGAGGATTAAGATATTGGGAGTGAAACGGGTAAAGGGTTTACGCTGAGTGCATTTAAAGAGGTAGTAAGGGAGAAAGATGGGAGGGAGGAGGAGAGGGAAACCGACGGATTGGACCCATGTGGACACCCATCTGCTAGAACCTCTGTGATTGAAATAATACTTGGAGAGGAGACTGGAAGAGACAGAACCCACGAAGAGAAAAATGTAGTTGATGATCAAGAGAGGCAGGTAGGCCTTGTTGGTGTTTGATTTCTGGTCTTGTAGTTGATTGAATTGGGAGTCAGTACTCATGGTGGTCGGCGGAGAAATCTGGTACAGATGGGTTTTGGGAATTTGGGGGGTTGCACTTTCAGAAAAAGAAGAAGAAGAAGTGTATTGATGTGAGGAGTGAAGAGACGAATCTGTTTGGTGAATAGCTTTTTCAGATTTGGTAATTAAGTACTTCCATGTATACACGTTTTTAAAGGGTGAGGATTAAGTTTTGATGAGATTTAAGGTTTGAGTATGTGGGGTCGGTTCAAGTGAAGATGCAGGTAGCTAAGCCAGGTTGGATTTGGGAAATCAAATGATGATTATGTATGTCGTGTACCAAATTAGCCCAATTAATAAATAAATTTTTTTTGGGGTGATTAATCAAGTGGGAAATGGGTAAAATATAGAGGGAGAGTGATAAAAAGGTGGGTGGTGGAAATGAATGCAAAACAAGACGAACGGCGTTAGTAGGTTATTGGGATTTATATTAAACTACCGAAACCCCCTACTTTGACTGCTCATTCTCCTCTCCTCAACTTACTTTTCACTTCATTATTACAATATAATTTTGTCCCAAAATTCCTATCACTTTCTGCATTTTTTTAACACGTCTAAATATTTAATAAAATAATTCTTCTTCAAAAATTATATTTTATAAATGACCCCAAAAGAAGAAAAACGCCCACTGTTTTGCCGTCACCATCCACTCACAAAACAAAACAAATGTGTCTCCCTCCCCCTATAAACTGCCATTGCCACATCCCACCTCCTTTCTTCCCATCAAATGATATTTCACTTATTTTATTTTCTTTTTTTTTTTTTTATTAATTTATTTTTATACTCTAAATTTCTATTCGAATCAACAGTTACTAAAAACTTCTTATCCCTTAATTAATTTTCTTACTTCACTATATTAATATATACTCAGTTATTGTCTTTATCGTGTTAACGGAACACAATGTATGTAATTTTATTTATGCATGACTTCCTTATCCAATAACTAAATGAAATATATAAATTCAGCAAATTTATTTTAAGCCTCTCCTCTCTTTTTGTTCATTTATTATTAAATTGTTACTGAATTTTATATACTTTATCAATTTTTTACATCTTGCGGGGCAAGTATCATGTTCGTAATTAGATTCAAAACGATAGAAAGTTTAGACATCATTAAGTGGACAAAATTGCTTGTGCCTTAAACATGATTATATTCTCATTAAGATTCATACATTAAAAATAATTTAGGTGTTACGGAATCTAAGAGAAATTATGTAGACACAAAATTATTGATTATGATACAATCATTAATGAATTCTAAATTATCAACAAAATGGTATTGATAATTCTTACCGATAGACATAGAGATCAATTTTCTAGCAAAGGCAATAACATTTTATCAAAAAACCTATCGTTTATGAGTAACACATTTTTTTTTTCATCTAACTTGTTAGTTGGCTAACCATATTAGTGATGGTCTTTTTTCACCGGTAAAATCATCATTAGTTATGAACAAAATTAATTAGTAGGTAAATTTCATTGGTAAGTTGTAGATTATCGATAAATTTTTTAGTGTTAATTCTGTCGCTAATAATTGATAATTTGTTGGACAAATTTTTTGATAAATTATTTCAGAAAAAAATTTACCAATAAAAGGTGTCAATTGATATACTTATCATTAAATAAATGTTTGAACATTTTAAAATATTAACAACAAAATTTATTACGGGTATTTTGTTTTCTAATTTTATTACTAGATTTAAGAATTACACTTTTTAATAAATTAATTATTAATTTTCTAATTAAAATTAAATATATATATATATATATAAATAGCTTAAGTGATTGATAACTTTTTGGATAATTTATACACTTCAAATAAGAGTTATAATTAAATCGATTAATAATCTATCTAAAAGTTAATATAAATGTCTCCTTATACATCAATATCGTAACTCAAATCGTCATCAAGCATATTAACCACTACATCAATTGTAAGAGAGGTCGTGACTCAAATCATTATTAAGCTTATTAACCTCCATGTTAGTTATAAGAGGAGTCAAAACTGGTGCAAAATGAGATGTAGAAAGTAAAACAAGTGGACATAGGTACGTCAACTAAAATAATATGTCTTATTAAACCTTTTACATCATGATTTTTTAAATAGTCTTTTGAAGTTCGACCTCATGAAGCTCTTTAGCACTCAAAATTATCAGAGGGGCCAAAAGTAAGTTTTTAGTGGTAGGTTCCAATTTAAAAAATTTTCATTTTATTACCACTTCATTAGATGGATTATCATGTAATCATATTAAACTTATGATAGGCTTTAATCTTTGAATAAGACATATTCATATCAAACTAATTTTTTATCATGCTTTCCTAGACATGCTTTAAACCAAAACAAGTTTGAGAGAAAATCCCTTGAACAAGAGAATGTCTTCCTTTAACATTTCTTCCTCCTAGCTCATCAATTAAGGAAAAACTTCAGGGAGAAAATTTTTTCTTTTTTAACTGAAACTTTCACTAAAATAAATCATTATTTTATTTTATTTTCTTGAGAAAATATCTAAAATAAAATTTTTTGAACTTTACACGCTAGCTTACTTTGAAAAATTCTTTTCTAAAACTTTCTAATGAATTATACATAATACTAACTATGCTAGTAAATAAGAATCTATGGTCTTTTTATAAGCATTAAGAAAAGAGTTTGGATTATAGTAGAAGTTAGTAATAGACTACTGTATCAATTAGTTTTGGAAGTCCATAAAAATCGATTTACGCACTCATGACTATTTATAAGTTGTAACTAAAAGTGTTTTTCCCTTAAGACTATATACTAGTCTAATAAGTATAATACTTCATTTATCTACTTTTGCACTAATTATTTAAAATAAATATTGTGATTTGAAATTTGATATAAATCATAATTAACTATCTATATAAGTGAGCAAAATAATTGAAACATTCTCTCTATATCCAGGCCCCTTTAACAATATCAAATTACTAAAATATCTTTACTCATTTGAGGCCTTCCCTTAACAATTTTAATTTAGTTCAAACTATATTATTTTGGTCCAATAATTAAAACTCTTTAGTTATTTGAGCTTAAATAGGATCCATTTAGACACTTTAAGTACGACTAATTAATAAGCTCATGAAAATAAATAACCCTTAATTATTTCATCCTAAATTCAGTGTAATTTGATTAAATATTTTAACTAGTTAATTTAGATCCTTAGTTGACATAGCTCTTTAGTAAAACTCTTCAATCATGTTGATCATAACATCAATTAATCTTATTAATTGGATTTTAAGATTACCTAGATAATATAACATGCACTCAATTACTCAAAAGTAGATAATTGAAGTATTATACTTATTAGACTAGTATTTAGTCTTAAGGGAAAAACGCTTTTAGTTACGACTTATAAATACAAGGAAAATTGTTAATCAAATAATAATATAAAGAATTTCTAAATACTTTAGCCATCTGATCACACACCAAGGGACCAAAAAAATCAGTATTAATTGAAATAGATTTTTTTAAACTAGAAATACAACAAAAGATAAGACAATTATCAGTTTCAATTTGATTTTTTAATTAGTAAATTAATCTATCCACTTTGATGTGAATCGGTTTACTTAGAAAAGTACCTGTTTGGTTGAAATTAAAACAATTTGTTCTTTTATCCGAATATCTTCCTTTAATTAATTATCGGTGTATTATTTATTGCTCGTTCTTATTTTCTCCCTTAAATGAGTAACAACAAAGTCTCCTCTTATGATTTCTCCTTTTTCTTTGATGGAGAATATGCATCTTGAAAGAAAAATGTTACAAATTAAGATAAACTTTTTATATATATTTTTGTATCAACTCATATTAACGAGGGTACATATAACAAAAAGTCTGACACGAATACTCATCCTTATAAGAATAGATAAATATACTAACTATTAAGGTAATGGATTATTGATATATCATCATTGCCTACTTATCTAAAACATAACTAAAAAAAGAAAAAAAATAAATAGAAAATAAGAAAAGGTAAAGATGGTTTTATGGTGCGAGCAACCACTAGAGAAAATAAAGAAAGAGAACTAAGCTCTTGGGAGGAGATTTTTGTAGTGTGAATTTTTAGAATGATATGTTCGACAACTTACTCATTTATTTCTTGTCAAATATGCTGAAAATAAAACTCGAATATAAATTGTTAATTTTGTAACGAATGATATAACATTCGATGTAAATACTCTTGATAATCATATATTCAACTTGTGTGGATAAAAATTGCAATCTTTTTACAATATTATATGTAAATGATATTATTAAGGATGAAACTTTTTCTTACCTTTCTTGCTACATGTACATATATATATATATATATATATTTTTTTTTTCTTGTTTAGTGTTTTATAAAGAAAAGTGGAGCTAGGACGAGCCAAGAGAGAAAGGAAGAAGAAATAGAAAAAAACTAATTTAAAAAAACGATTACAGTTAAAATTAATAAAAATTATTAACCGTACTTTGTACAATTTATGAAAATGCAAAGTTTAATTTAATATAATTTAATTTAGAAAAAAATAGACCACGGTGCTTCGGTTTGTTTCATACCCGATGAGCCCAACCAAAGTCCGGGGGTTTGACAAGAATGGAGTCGGCCCACTGAGCCCAACAGAATAAGACGTTTGCTTTGGCGGGAAACACCTCCATTTTCCCGCCAGAAATGGAAGCTCCGAAGTGGTAAGAGAGTCTGCGTAGTTGCTGCAACGCCTCTTTTCTGCAATCAAAACAAAGATAAGAAGGATAGAAACCATAGTTTTGGTTAAAGGTGGAGAAAATGGAAGCATTTGGAGGATTCTTCATGGATGAGAAGGCAGTTCGAGTAGAGAACATTTTCCTCGAGTTCCTAAAGAGGTTTCTCCTCTTTGTCCCCGTTCCTTTTTTCTTGTCAAACAATGAATTAGTCTCGTAACTCGGTCCGATTCGTTAAATCATTATCTAATTGTTTCTTCCCTTTAATTATATAAAATGATTCAGTTTTAGGTTAGATCCAAACATGCCTGAATCGTACTACGAGGCGGAGATAGAAGCAATGAGAGCCAATGAATCATCGACCATGTTCATCGATTTTTCTCACGCAATGCTCTTCAATGATATTCTCCAGAAGGCCATCGCCGATGAGTACCTAAGGTTCCTTTTTCTAATTTTTAACTTTCATTTTTCTAAAACCCTAAATCTCTGTTTTTTTTTTTTGACCTCTATTGTTCGTGGATTTGGTTGGTTTCGATTTTTCTAATTTTCTTGTAAATGTCAAGGTTTGAGCCGTATTTGAAAAACGCCTGCAAAAGATTCGTCATGGAACTGAAACCCACCTTTATCGCGGATGATAACCCCAACAAGGATATTAACGTCGCCTTCTACAACATCCCTTTCTCCAAGCGGTAATTTTCAGGAAATTTTCCTACAAATTTAAGATCTAACTTTACATCGTGATTGATGCTGAAATGGTGGCCTGACTTTTTTTGTATGTTTGTGAATTGTGCTAATTTTGACGTTGTTTAGCAGGGCATATGGCACCTTCTTTTTTGCTCGCTTGATTTCATAATTAGTGTCAGTGAGCTCAATAATCTTTTTCTTCTGAGAGCATTACTTATGAGCTGCTCCGGATGTTGCTATTTGCACTTTGATTGAACTTTAGGAAACTCATGTTACATTATTGTTTGCTCATTACTTTCCCTGTATGGTTCTATTGAACTGATTTCAGTGGCTGAAAAATTATCATTTCTCACTGATTCCATGTATTCCTTAGGTTGAGGGAATTAACTACAGCAGAAATTGGGAAACTAGTATCAGTTACAGGGGTCGTCACACGCACAAGTGAGGTCCGACCAGAACTTCTCCAAGGAACTTTCAAGTGTTTAGAATGTGGCAGTGTTATAAAGAATGTTGAACAGCAATTCAAATACACAGAGGTCAAACAAGCATATTTGTTTATTTATTTATGTAGGTTTTATTTAGACGTGCTGCAATATTAGGATGTATAATTTTTACTCTTTTATTGATAGTTATTTCTGTTGTGATCACTGTGATACAGCCTACAATATGTGTGAGTGCCACATGTTTTAACAGAACAAGATGGGCATTACTTCGACAAGAGAGTAAATTTGCAGACTGGCAAAGGGTGAGAATGCAGGAGACTTCTAAAGAGATACCAGCAGGCTCCTTACCAAGGTCACTAGATGTTATACTCCGTCATGAGATTGTTGAACAGGCCAGAGCTGGAGATACGTAATATTTCTTAACATTCCTTCATTGAGTAATCTAGATATTTTTATGTTTTTCCCCTCTATTGCATGAACTTATATCCTTATAACAGTTTGAATGTGATTGCAGGGTCATTTTCACTGGTACTGTTGTCGTGATACCAGACATATTGGCACTGGCCTCCCCAGGGGAGAGAGCAGAATGTCGTCGAGAAGCTCCTCAGTGGAAGAATTCAGCTGTTGGACAAGAGGGTGTACGAGGCCTTCGAGCATTAGGAGTGAGGGATCTTTCATATCGCCTAGCCTTTATAGCCAACTCAGTGCAGGTTAATGAGCAAGTGACTGTTACCATTAACTAAATCAGAACTTATGATGGATATTTGATGGATTGGCTAAATTTATAGTTTCTTTGATAGGTTTCTGATGGTAGGAGGGATACTGACATAAGGAATAGAAAGAAGGATGCTGAAGAAGATGATCAGCAGTTCACGGTTAGTAATGGTGCACTGTTGTCTGCTACTTTTGGAAATGATCCTTCACTCGATTTAACAAGTTAGATCACGATCAATAAATATTGCACATCATTTCATGTCCTAAATTTTTTTATATGTTTCCACGCACAATAGGATCTTTCTTCCCTTTGAGATGTTTCAGGCAAAAATTTGGGCTAAAAACTGTAGAGACTAAAACTAATTAACAATTTAGAAAATGCAAATGAATTTGTTAGATCTTATGTTGTTGATCTTATGCTATGATACATGACTATGTTCATCAACTGTCATGGTCATTCATAATTAGCTTGATGGTTGTTAAATCTCTCCATTTTTTGTGAATGGATTTACTTTAACTTATTGATGAATCTTTTCCTCATCATCCTCTTACATATGAACTTAGTTCCCATCAAGCACCTAACAATCAAACTGGTAAATTTGGTAAGCTGAAACTTGTATATTTTGGCAAGCAGCAGAAGACAAATCCAATAACTGGGATGCATTATAGATGGTTCATCAGTACATATTCACCCACATTAAGAAAATAGAATAAAATCTCCTCCAAGAATTATTTATTTGTAGTTAGGTCTTTTTCATTGGCTGTATTTTTATTTCATTTTAGCATGCCTCATAGTTATATCCCTTTTGGATGGAATTTTTTTTGTCAGTGATCCAAATCAACATTTGCTCTTAGGTCTAATTTGGCTTCAGATACGCAGTTTTAACTGTATCTGCTTTTATTAACTGTCTAATAAGATAGCTGGGGAGCATTCTACAGATGCCAAAAGTTATTAACTGTTCTAAATTGGCAGGCAGAAGAACTAGATGAAATTCAGCAAATGAGGAACACACCTGATTTCTTTAATAAGGTTGTTGATAGCATTTGTCCAACTGTTTTTGGTCACCAAGACATCAAGCGTGCAATCCTGCTTATGCTCTTGGGTGGTGTCCATAAGTTTACTCATGAAGGCATCAACCTGAGAGGGGACATTAATGTTTGTATAGTTGGAGATCCCAGCTGTGCGAAGTCTCAATTCCTCAAGTATGTTATTCTCACTCAAACTTGTCTTTGTATTTTTTCCTATACGTTTAGCTGGCGGGACTCACCAGTGCTGGCATTTATTTCTGTAGGTATACATCTGGTATAGTTCCCAGATCTGTCTACACTTCTGGTAAATCCTCCTCTGCTGCAGGGTTAACTGCAACTGTGTCCAAAGAACCAGAAACTGGAGAGTTCTGTATCGAGGTAAGCTTCGATATATTCTGTCCATGCATTCATTGAAAAGATTTCTTGACTTTGGTGTAAGACACCAATTCACTAGCTTACAGGGCCAACAATGCTGCATGCTGATTGACAGTTGGCATTGATAGTCTTTCATCCATGGTAGGAATTCTTATAGAAAGCCGAATAATTTATTCCCTATACAACCATTGTTAAATTTACTTTCATTAATCTTCCTGCCAAAGATAATGTGAATAGCTTAAAACATTCACAGTAAATCATCAGATCCAGGATGGATTTGAATATTTAATTACTGCAGCTTGAGGTAAATTCTCAACTGAGAATCAGAAATATACCTCGAGCTTCAAGCTGAAAGAGAATAAAGAGAAAGATATCTAGAGTTAAAAAAATTGAAACCATGTTCAAATGCATAAAGAACTGTGGTTTATAAGAAAAGTTGGTGATAAATCATTCTGTGACAAACAAGAATTGGGGAAGTAGATACAATAAGTCAAACGCCCGAGAAAGAGGTCTATGCTATCAAAAGGAAATGACAAGCTGTTTTGTTTGGATACTTTGCCCAAAATACTTCTATGTACTTTTAGACATCTTAGTTGCTGTGTATTAAGTGGATGACCGTACACAAATAGAGACATCATCGGAATTTCAAGGTTCAGAAATGTAATTTATTTAGGTTAGCATCTATGAGTCAGAGGTTAAGATGAACAAAAATGTAGAAGCTAAAAGAAGGCAAAGAATTTCCTGCATCTTTCGCTGGTCTAACTTTGGAATGTAAGTGTGTGCTTATAGTCATCTGATAATGAAGTTTGATTTATATCCAGGCTGGTGCTTTAATGCTTGCCGATAATGGTATCTGTTGTATTGATGAATTTGACAAGATGGACGTCAAAGATCAGGTGATTTTCATCGTAGGTTCACATGAATCGTCATGTTACAAAATTTATCTGTTGATAATTGATGTACATGGTTGTGAAGGTTGCAATTCATGAAGCCATGGAGCAACAGACGATAAGCATCACAAAAGCAGGAATACAAGCAACTCTGAATGCTCGAACATCAATTCTGGCAGCAGCAAACCCAACTGGGGGACGCTATGACAAGTCTAAGCCCCTCAAGGTTAGATTTCTTCTTTTTACCAGATACTATATAAACATTGCACGTGCACTCCATATTTTCTCTAGTGCTACACTCTGAGAATTTCTTTTGTGGACTAATGTCTCTGATGTATTTTCTCCAGTATAATGTTGCCCTGCCTCCTGCCATTCTTTCGAGGTTTGATCTAGTATATGTAATGATTGATGACCCAGATGATCAAACTGACTACCACATAGCTCACCACATTGTAAGAGTTCATCAGAAGCGTGAAGAGGCACTAGCTCCTGCTTTTAGTACTGCGCAACTTAAACGTTACATTGCATATGCAAAAACTTTGAAACCAAAGGTCCCAGGCTCATTTTCTCTAAAACCAGAATATGGTGTAACCTTGAAATACATTTTTTGTTATATGGTATTTTCCTCCTTTTAATGTAGATATCTTAATGTAGTTAAACTCAGAGGCAAGGAAACTATTGGTTGACTCTTATGTAGCTCTCCGAAGAGGTGATACAACTCCGGGAACTAGGGTTGCTTATCGCATGACAGTTAGGCAGCTAGAGGCGTTGATTAGGCTGTCTGAGGCCATTGCTAGGAGCTATCTGGAAGCTCAGGTGCTTTTTTGTGTTGGCAATCTGACAGTGCACATCAATTTTATGCATATCTTACATTGGAAAGGTAACTTTCTACAGGTACAGCCACGTCATGTTCGATTATCAGCGAAGCTGTTGAAGACATCTATAATCAGGCAAGATTAGAGTTCTCTCTTTCTCTCTCTCTCTGTTTTTCCATGTGAAAATAGGGCTTAATGTTGAGTATGCTTTCTGTTTCCCCATGCAGTGTTGAGTCCAGTGAGATTGATCTCTCTGAGTTTCAAGAAGATAACCGTGACAATACTGAAGGTGCTGATGAAGGAAATGGGAATGCGGCTGAGTCTGTTCCTAGGAATGCAGGTGCAACTATAAATCCTGTTTGACTCCACTTATCATTTTTTTTTTGGAAATTTCTTAATATGGGAACAAATTGAACTGTGATTTGTGCAGAAGGTGGAGCAGCTTCTAAGCTTGTTATAAGTGAAGAATATTTTCAGAGGGTCACTCAAGCCCTTGTCATGCGCCTTAGACAGCATGAAGAAACTGTAAAAGATGATGGTAAACTATATGAACTCTTTGCCTTTCTTGCTTATGATTGAAGTGATAACTGAAAGAAATAAATGGATGAATCTTGTGTACTAATTACATATTCACAACTGTAATAGGCTTCAATGGGTTTCCAAAAAAGAATTTTATGTGTTATAGATCAATCAACAGAGATCATAGAACCCTAGATGCGTAATGCACAGGCCATGGATGTCAGTAAACCACAAAGCATAATCCAACTAGATACTGATCACAAGCATTTGCTGGAGTCTCATCTTTATTGTGTTTGCTTGATTTGTGTTTTTTTTTTTTTTTTTTTCTTTTCTGACATTTGCAGGGACTGGCCTTGTTGGATTGAGGCAGAAGGAACTAATTCAATGGTACGTGGATCAGCAGAATGAGAAACAGAAGTACAGTTCCCAGGAGGAAGTAAAACTTGAAATTAAGAAACTCAGAGCTATTATAGAGGTGAGATCACGTGCATCTTAAGTTCTAACAGCAGACTGGAATGCCATAATTTTGACTGGATGGTGGTAGCAACTATTTGACTAAATGTAATGCAGAGTCTGGTGCGGAGGGAAGGGCATCTGATAGTGGTAGATGATGGAAGGGAAGCAGCAGCAGAAGGCAGAAGAGATGAAAGGATTTTAGCTGTCGCTCCCAATTTTGTGGTAGATTGACATTGACCTGGAAATGCACAAATTATAAGGAAACTGGCATTTTTCATCTGTGGTTCACGGGTGAATTTAGTTAGTGGGCAATGTTTATACATTTGCTAACACCAACTGGGTGACTGGGGAGGTTTGCAATCCGCACAGCTGCAAAGCAAAATGTCGAAGCAGACCAGTATCAAGTGGCGCTAGCCATACTAATTATCAACTTATTTAGTGATTAACAGAATACCCAAAGATGCAAAACTTGTAGATTAGGTGCCCTTCATGTTTTCTTTTTCAGAGATGTATAATATAAAAATTTGGTGCGTGAGTTATGAGGCAAATTTTTTTATTTTTCATGGTCTCTGTAATGTTACTCTTGAGGCTGAATTAAATGTATCTTGGATGGGGTAAACCCTACCTTAGCTGTTGGATTCATTTCGAAACTGGCAAGACTAGGAATGATCAATCGTTTATTGGATTTATTAAGTTGGATTCACATGAAATTAATTTGTTAAAAGAAACCTGACAACACTCACATGTATCATTGTCATTTTGCTTCCCCTCTCTCTCCCTTGGGGAAAAAGATCTCATTTTTCAACTAAAAGGCGGTAGTAATAAAACAGACAGACACCAGACTAATTATTTACAAGACACCAAAATTCCCATATGCCAATAGAAAATATATGCAACCGTAAATTGTCTTTATCTAATTAAAATTCATTCATGTGGTATTTCCCTTAAAATTGTTTTTGCTGAAAAAGTAGACATTTTTCTTTAGTCATTACTCTGAACCACAATTAGGCAACAACATGGAGAAATGGAGGGAAAATATTGTAAGAGAATAGAAGACTGGATAGATTGAGAGAAATAGAGATGAAGGTGAAAACTTTAAAGGAGAGATGCGAAGGGTATTAGATAAACATGAAGATCATAATAATAAAAATAATAAATAAAAAAAAATGTGACATAAATTTATTGTAGAATTATCAAGCTTGTGTAAACTGTTGATTAGAAACTTTTATATAGGTTTTAACTTTGATAATAATTATACTACTTTTAATTTTGAGATTTTTTTTTTTTTTTTTTTTTTAAAAAAAAGAAACAAAGAGAAGAAAAATAATCATTTTCATAAGTGGCTTTGTGAAATTGAATTCAAAATATTTTGGAAAAGCCCTAGTCATTGTAAGATGGCAATTGAATTCATAAGTGGCACCTTTCTGTCTTACTCTTATTGTTTTGCTTTCTTCTTTTGCTATTTTTCTTACTTGTAAACCATTCAATACACAATCCAGACACCGAGCTCACAAACCGAATTGCTACAAATAGTTTCAACACAGAAAAATTTTTAACATTCTATTTACCTCACCTCTCTGGCATGTCATTTGGATTAGCAATTTATTTTCTGAGTTGGAGAGGGTTGAAAATATTGAAGGGCGGCAGGGTTTAGAGAGGAAGGATATGGAGAAAAGAGATGGCATTCGGCTTGAGTTGGTTAAAAGACTAATTATAGAAGAAATTGAGTTGAAAGAAGACTCTAGATCGCGATGGATGAGGAAATGGGACATAAGTAGGAAATTCTTTCACAATTTCGCAAGTCATCATAGAGAAGTGAATTATAGAGAGGAGTTGGAGGTAAAAGGGAGGACGGCTTGTATTCAGAAGACTTCTTAAGGAGGTCCACTATAGAGGAGCTAAATTTTAACTATTTGAGAAATCAATAAAGATTTTTATTTGCGTAGGAATTCTCAGAGGAGGAGATTTATGAAGATATTAGAAACTGTTGCAGGGATAAAACACCAAGTCCCAGTTTTGATATGAGTTTTTTCCAACATAATTGAGGGACTATTAAAAATGATTAATAACATTTTTTAAAGATTTCACAGTGCAAGTTCCTTTATGAAGATCTTCAATTCAACTTTCCTAATCTTAATCCCATTAGTGGAAGGTGTTTAGATATTAAAGATTTCAGCTACTCGATTTGGTGAGTGGTTCTCACAAGATAATAACTATAGTCCTCGCTAGGAGGATGGTTATAGCGGTTAGTAAGGTGTTATAGGACTGGTAACATGCCTTTACATGGGAGAAATGTAGATCTTAGATGCGATTTTATCAGCGAACGAGTTGGTTGATAATATTTAAAAAAAGAGAGAGAAAGAGGTATCTTATGTAAGTTGTATATGGAGAAAGCTATTGCTCATATGAATTTGAATTTTCTATTTTACATACTAAATAAAATGACACTCAGAGAGAAGTGGTGGTCCTAAAAAGGGATGTGAATTATAATCATAATCTATACTGTCATGGTTAATTGTAGATCTTCCCTGTTCTTTAAAACATTGAGATATTTAAGGCAAAGAAATCCTCTTTTTCCTATACTATTTATTGTGGTGATGATAATGAATTACTATTAGAAACTAGAAAAATGGGGTTGCACAAGATTTACAATTGTGTTTTTGGGATGGTGAATGTCTCCCATTTTTCCATGAACCAAACAACAAGGCCTTGCTTTATGTAAGTGTGTATCACTTTGTTTTAAGGTCGCCTCAAGGCTTTAAGATAAATTTGGCAAAAACCAAGTTCGTAATGAATGTGTTAAGATATGAGTTAATTAAATTTATGAGAAAATAGAAGAATGTGGTAGAAAGTGAAGAGGGAAAAATTGCATAAAAAATAAAAGTTTTCTACTGCTGGAAAAGTGTTCAATGACATACACTTTTCATTAATTTCATACATATATACACACAAAGTGGAAGAAAAAGTTTACAGATTTCAACTAATCCTACCAACTCTGATACATATCATAATTTAAGCAGTAAAGTATGGAACTGAACAAAAAACATGGAGCTTTACTCTTATTTGACAGTTATTATCTAAAGCTGTCAATACTAGAAAAAAATAGTAAACATAAAGTCTGGAGCTGAAATGACAAAAAAGTCAAATCCTTGTTCTATGAAAAACTCAATCTTCAACACTTCTCCTTGAATTTTCTATTGAACAAACTAAGTTTAACTCTCAAATCTTCAAATTTACACTTAGGTAAAGCTTTGGTCATTAGTAACTTGATCATTTAAATTGCAATGCACTAAGTGAAATTCACCATCCTTCTCAGCTTCATGAAGAAAATGATACTTCACATTAATATGTTTTATCCTTTCATGGTGAACCGAGTTATTTGCAATTACAATGACAGACTTGTTATCTACACAAATAATAATAGGATCCTCATGCACCATATTAAGTTCATTCAAAATTTTTTTGAACCATATAACTTGGTTTGTTGCTGTAGCTGCTGCTATTTATTCAACCTTAGCAGTGGACTGAATTACCACGTCCTACTTTTTTGAATTCCAAGCAAAAACACCCTAAACAAATGAAAAAACAAATCCTAAAGTACTCTTGCAATCATCTGAATTTTGTACCTAGTCATTATCAGAATACTCTTGCAATCCACCACTTTCTTCTATAGAATACTAATTACCATAACTAGCATTTCCTTTTAAATACTTCAACACCTTTTTTGCTACTCTAAGGTGCTTTTGATCAGGTGAATTCATAAATCTTGATAAATAATTAGCTGAGAACATCAAATCTGGCTGATAGCAGTCAAATAAAGAAGTTTTCCAATTAAAATTTTGTAAGGACTTGCATTTACTTTCTCAGCTTCATCAAATTTTGAAAGTTATTTACTTGCAAAAAGTGGTATGATAGTTGACTTGTAATTCTCCATTTTAAAGCTCTTTAAGACATCCCATACATACTTTCTTTGAGAAAGAAAAATTCCATCATTAAGTTGTTTGACTTTCATATTAAGAAAATAAGTCATTTCCTCAAGATCCGACATCTCAAATTCTGCCATTATTCTGTCACTAGCAAATTATCAACATATATTGACACAACAAGCTGATTGTTGTCATCAATGCCTTTCACATAAAGAGTTACTTCAGTTTTGCTCATCTTAAAACTCATGCTGATAAAATGTGAATCAATTCTAGTGTACCAAGTTCTAGGAGCTTGCTTAAGCCCATATAAGGCCTTCTTTAGCTTATACACATATTCACCATCTTTAGAAACCTGAAAACCTTGTGGTTGCTCCACATAAATCTCTTCTTTCAAGACTCCATTTAAAAAAAGCTAACTTCACATCTAAATGAAACATTTTCTAACTTTTCTTTACTGCAAGAGCTACAAGTAAGCTTATTGTTTCATGTCTTGCAATTGGTGCAAAAGTATTCCCAAAATCAGCTCCTGTAAGCTAAGCATATCCCTTCACCACAAGTCTAGCTTTATGCTTGAGGACTGATCCATTAACATTAAACTTAGTTTTGTAAACCCATGTTACCCCTATCATATTCTTGTTCAAAGGTCTTGGTGTGAGCTCCCATATTTCAATCTTGCAAATTGTGTCAAACTGCTCTTGCATGGTTGTTTCTCATTCAAGATACTTTGAGGCTTCATCAAAGTTAGATAGTTCTATAACTGCTAAGTTACATCTTTCATAAATTTCAGTAAGTGACTCTATTTTTTTGCTAGGAGTATTAGTAATAGGATTTGAATCAACATCATGATCACTTTGTTCATATCAAACTGAATTACATGGACCTGATGTAGACTCGAAAGCAACTGAGTCTTTCTCAATTTCCTTTGTTTTAACTTATTTCTTCTTCTAATCCCAACAAACTTGTTCATCAAATCTTACATCCCTATTAACATATACTTTACCAGAATGTACATCATAAATTTTATAATGTTTGGCTTGTCCTACATATCCTAAAAATATACCAATTTGAGCTCTATCATCCAACTTGGTCCTCTTCATAGAAAGAACAAGTGTATAGCAAATTGAGCCAAAGATTCTCAAATGCTTTGCTGAAGGCTTTGAACCACTCCATGCTTCAATTGAAGTTTTTTCTTTAACTGATATGGTAGGAAGTCTATTAAGCAGATAAACTGAAGTATATGCAACTTCAGCCCAAAAGTTTTTAGTCAACTCCTTCTCTGACATCAAGCATCTGAACTTCTCTATTAATATCATATTCTTTCTTTCTGAGACTTCATTCTACTTAAGTGAATAAGCAACAGTAAATTGCTGCAATATACCACAATCATCACAAAACTTCCTAAACTCATATGAAATATATTTACCGCCATTATCAGACCTTAGGTTTGTTATTTCACATCCACTTTGCTTTTCTATATATGATTTAAACTTTTTAAACATAGAAAGCACATGCCCCTTGCTTGAGAGAAAGTAAACCAAGTATCCTTATAAAATCATGTATAAACAAAATAAAATATTTATTACATCTTAAGGAAGTAACACTCAGGCCCACATACATCAGAGTGGATTAGTTCAAGTTTTATGGTTGCACGAATAACTCCACCAATTGGAAAATTGGTCCTATGCATTTTACCATACTGACAAACTGCACATACTTTTTCTCCACCAGAAACAATAGGCATATCACTCACCATACCATTTTTTGTATCAACTTTAATTCATCAATGTGATCGTGACCAAAACATTTATGCCACAAGCATGTTTCATCATTTTTAACAGATAAGACAATTTGATTCACAAGCTTCAAACATAAAAATAACTATTATCAACCTATTTAACACTCAGAACCACAACATTTGCGGCATCATATACATTACAACAATCATTTCTGAATAAAATTAAATATAATTTATTTTGCATTTAAGCCACATTCAATAAATTTTACTCTAAGTCAGGAATAAATAAGATATCAGTAATAAATTTTATATCTTATTTAGTGTGAATCGGCACTGAACCTTTGCCTTGAGCCTCCACAATCATCCCATTTTCAAGCTTCACTTTGGTTCTGCACTTGGAATCTCGATTAGAAAATAGTCTGTGATCTCTAACCATGAGGCTTGTATAACCATTTTTAGTATACTACATATCAACAGCAAGTACATAAAGATCTTGAATAACCATAAACAAATGGCTCTCTTGCTGCGTTTAATTCTCCACAAAGTTAGCTTGTTGTTACTCAGTAGATTTTTTTTATTGCTGATATGAATTCTGTAATTTTTTATTTCTTTTTGAACAAACTTTTGCAATGTGTGTTATTTTTTTACAAACTCTACATTACAAATTCTTCCAGTATTTGCTCTCTAGATGCCCACTCCTGTTATAAAGCTGTAAACAAAAAGTTTTTCCTTTTTATTGGACTCTTTAAAGTCTTGCTGCTCTTTACTTTAGGCTCAAAAGACTGATCAGCTTCTTTTGAGGTTATAACAACTTAATTTCCTTTTTGTCTAACTTGTAATGCATTTTCTACAACACCATCACTTCTAATAGAAGTCATTTGCTCTTGAGCTTGCAACTTGCTTATCAGCTTAGCTACTGACAGCTTTTCTAAATTGTAAGTTTCTTCAATCACTGAAAGTTTTGATTTAAACTTCTTTGAAAGGTTAATTATCATCTTTTCTATTACTCTTCAATCTTTGAAATTCCCTCCAAGCAATCTGATTTGATTCATCATATTCATAACCTTGCTAGAGTAGTTTTTAACACTTTCACATTTCATCAGCTCAAACTTCCTCTTTAATGTTAATAATTTTACACCCCTCACCTTTGCACTTCCATCATACTCTTCCTTTAAATAATTCCAAGTTTTTTTTACCGTTTTAAAACCAACCAGCCATGGAAAAATATTTCTTGATACAACTGAATAAATAATAGATAGAGCTTTAAAATTCTTCATGGAGCCCTCTCATCTTGACGAATTTGTGTTGATGTAAAATTTTCAGGTACAGGTACCCCAACATAATCCTCATCTACAACAGTTCATAAGTCATAAATAAGCAAATATGACTCCATTCTTACTACCCAATAATCATAATTTTCTCTTGTGAATACTGGTGGTGCAGGTCAGTTCACATTCATGGCCATTTTCTGTCAACTTGATGAAATTTAATCAAATAACAAGTTTGCTTAATTCCTCATAGCCCACAAGAACAGCAACTCTGATACAACTATTGAGATATGAGTTAATTAAATTTCTGAAAAAATGGAAGAATATGGAAGAAAGTGAAGAGGAAAAAATTACAGAAAAAATAATAGTCTTCTATTGTTGGGAAAATGTTCAATGACATACACTTTCCATTAATTTCATACATTTATATATACAAAGTGGAAGTAAAAGTTTACAAATTTTAACTAATTATACAAACTCTGATACATATCATACTTTAAATAGAAAAATATGGAGCTGAACAAAAAACATAAAGCTACATTCCTATTTGACAGTTGTTATTTAAAGTTGTCAATACAAGAAAAAAATAATAAACATAAAGTTTAGAGTTGAAATGATAAAAAAGTCAACTCTTTCTTCTATAGGAAACTCAATTTTCAACAGAATAATATAGAGATCTAAGTTAAAAGGCTGACATCTTGGGGTACAAGAATGTTGATCTTCCTATAAAGTATTTGGACATGCATTTGTGAGCAAAATTTTAAGAGATTTCCATAAAAAACTTGACAATGACTAGATTATAATCGATATTAATAGGGCAAAAGTGGAGTTTGCTATTAAAAGGGAGTCGACATTCATTAAAAATAAGCTACTCAATATCCCTATTTACCTTATGTCACTTAACAGATATCATCTGTTTGTATGAAGAAAGGTGAAATGGCCTAATCAAAAGGGTGGATTGACACTAAGATTCCTAGTGGCGGAAATAATTATGGAGATTCATAGAGGAACAAGGTAGTTATTGATTTAAGAAAATAGTGGGAAAGAATGAGGTGGATGATTTGGGTTAGTTTGCTAGACTCCCAAAAGGATCAAATGGAGCGGGTATGTGAAAAGGAATTTGTATGGAATGGGGAGATTCCACAAGTGTATTAGATGGAGGGTGGAATTAAGAGAGGGAGCGAGATTTCGAGAGGATGAATAGATGTAAGGGAGAGCTTTAGCACAACAATCTCCCAATATTTTATGTATTGGTTTATAACAAGGAGACCACTATCGAAGAGTTCTTGGTCGACATTAAAGACAATGAGATATGAAATATTGAATTAAATAAGAATTTAAATAATTAGGAAATAGGAGAAGAATCCGGCTTTATTAATTCTCTCACATGTATGAAAGTGGATAATAGAGTATCAGATAAACCAATTAAAAAGTTGAATTTGCCAAGCTTATTCTAGGTGAAGTTTTTCTATAATTATTTGAATAACGACGGAATAAAGGGGGTGGAATTTCCTGCTTGTAAGATTTATGAGATAAAGGCAACACCCATGGTGGCTTTCTTCACTTGGGAGGTTGTAAAGAAATGTATTCTTTAGATTAATTGATAACTAGAGGCAAAATTTTTGTGAATGGATGCTACTCTTGTAATTATATCCTTTTATAGTGCTCATTTATGTTTAGGATTTGGAATTTAGCTTATGGATTGCTAGGGGTTAATTACAAGTTCCATTCAGAAAGAATTGTATGCTTGGAAAGGAATCCAATGGGATAAGAGATTAAAGCTTATCCTTTTTGGCCACCTTTTAGGTCATATTGGAGGTAAAGAACATTAGGATTTTTTTGAAGGTACAGTAACTATCTTGAAATATTTAAGGATATTTGACTTCAACCTGATAGCTTTTTTTATTAATGGTCATCTACTAAATTCTACTAAAGATCTTTTGGGGATCTAATAGGCATTCTGATTGAGTTGCAAATCTTTTTGTACATTAATTGCACCCTTTTGGTGCTTTATATATATATATATATATACATATTTCATATTTTTATTCAAAAATGATTTGGAAAATGAGTATTTATGGGAAGTTAAAGAGACATTGTAATATAGGATACCCATTAAGTGGCAACTAGCGGATAAAGTCAATAATTATAATTAAAATTTAATATCTTAACCAAACTGCAACAATCTATTTACATCCGCTCAAAATTTGGTTCGCCTCGGCTCAGCAGCTCACCTCATTTCTGGTGACTCAACTTGGCACAAATGTCAACCTGATCAACTAGACTTGTTTCATCCATAGGAGTTGATCCATAAAACTACAAATTTCCAATGTTTGTTACAAGTTGAGTTTATAATGAGTGAGAGGTCAACTATTCTTGTTGAATATGGAGTCGAAAATTCTAGTATGACTAGAACTTGCGGCGACTTTAATAGTTGCTAAAGTTCTTGCATAGTGTGTGCAAGATCGACTTGAAAAACGTTAGAAGATGACATCGTGATGAGAGCGAGCATTGTGCTAGCTGGTGTTGCAATCATTTTTCTCTTTTATAGAGTTTGGCAGAAGAAGATAGGAGGTAAAAGTTTTGGCTCTAATACCAATTTATGTAAGATAACCCGCAATCATCTTACAATATAAAGAAGCAGAGGAAAAATATGTGAAAGAGAATAAATAGAAGAAAATAGGAAATAAATATGAAGATGAGGAAAAGAAGAAAATATTAAGCAAAAATGAAAAACATGAGAGGAGAAAAATAAAGATTGAGCATAAAATAAATCCACTAAAAAAAATAATCAATTCCAAGTTGCATTAAGTTAATTAGAAACATTTACTTAAATTCTAACTTTACTGAATAAACAAATCTAAAGTCTCTAAAATTTCTTAAATAACTGAAATGATAAATTAGAAGAATAAAAACATTTCTCTGGAAAGGTATTATAATCACTCTTCTTATTTAGACTTAGAATTCCGCACAAATGATAAATTCAAATCTCTCTGAATTGGCTTAGACAAGTACATGCTTGGCTTAATTTGTTTCATAAAACTAACAGCAGAAGGAAATTTTTGGCCTTTGATTCAGAAATGAAAGTTGGAGATTTGAGTGTCAAGAACCTGTGAGTTCTGTAAAAACAGGCTATGAGATGAAAAAAATAAAATAATAAAATAAAAACCAAAAGAAAACAAAAGGAGTTTCCTGTGAATTAAAATCAAGCAAAAGCAGTCTGAAAATCTTATGTAAATGAAAACTGGTTCATCCTATGCATCTATAGTGATCTTCTCTTCTCTGAAAATACTCAGTTGAAACACCAGTGTAAAAATTGTGTGAGAGAAGTTGCTAGCTATCGTCACCAGAAACATCAGTTAGCTCGCAAAACATTAGAAGACATGTAAGGCGATCTGCATCCCTTTACCTGAACATCAACAAAAATCAATTATACTTCAGTAAAAACCATGAAGTCTACCAGTTTCGATAAAAGGCTCGGTGTTTTGAAAGAAAAGGAACAAAAACTAATATTGAATAACGTAAGCTTTAAAAGACGATACCCGCAAGCTACATGGGATAAGATACTAAATACATAACGAGTGCTATTTATACTTATATTGTCTGTACATTCAAGATGAAGAAGGTACTGATTGATATAGGAATAACCCATCAAGTGTTACAAAACTTAAATACTCTTAAAAACTTTGCCCTGCCGGCTCTTGAACTTATCTTTATTATCATCTTTAGTATTCTAAAATCATAGCCTATATAAACTACGCAGTCCATCCAAACCACAGCTTGAGTTATTGGAAAGGTTTTAGTACCTGCATCAAGGAAGAAGGAACTTGGATGTAACCCTGCAGCAAAAGATCAACTTTTTCCAGAATGCTGTGTGGAATTGGGGTGATTAGATAGAGCAAGCCCTTGAGCGCGTCAATTCCTCTAACAATTCCTGATTAACAAAGGCATCAAGATTCAAGTGTGAAGAAAATATTAGAAGAGTAACATCTCCCTCACAAAATGTATGAAACATCACAACAATATACATTTTTGGATAACAGGTGGGAAGAGCACATTCAGAAGAAATCATGCTGGTATAAGCCCTGGGAAAAGTCCCAACAACAGAAAATACTAGATGAACCTAACATTTTGCAAGTACTAGAAAACCAGAACAATCTTATATGCAGACTATCATATATCTCCCACTTGTGCACCCATACAAGCCTATACGTGCATCATCCAAATTAACTCCATTTTCATCTGCTAATTTATGGAAGATGAGAAAGAGGTAACAGGCATGTCTGGCACTTGAGAATCACCAATGCCATCCATGAAGCTCATGAATTTAAGTTATCAGATGAATTTCTCAAAAAGCAAATGAGAAATAGATTGCAGAAAGAAATAGAAAATTCTATTAATTGTCAAACTTTATTGTTAATTTATTGCCATTAAATTATTCATGCATAGGCGCTATCCAATATGATGTGCTTCAAAATGTCTTAAAAGAAAAAGTTGTACATACTGGTGCCCCAAACAGACAAGTTATAGAAAGAACTAATTACTTCTTGTTACAACGTGAATAACTTGCAAAGATGAAGCAACTGAGAATCAATTGGAAATTATGCGATTACACAGTAAAGGTAACTAACCAAGACCAACACATGAAGTTAAATCTTCAAACATTTCAGAACTGGTTGCCAAGCCAACAATGGTAGAGTTCAAACTGTAGAAAATTTCTGTGCTGGGAACCTAGCATTAAAGATAGAGCCATGTCATAGGATTTCGTTGCACATTTATAAAAAAATGCAAAGACATTCTATATGAAAAATCTATATTTTGAGAACTATCAGAGTTGACATCTGCCTCAGAATGCCATAACAATCAAAGTTGTACTGGTGCAGAACATATTCTAAAGAAAAAATAGAACGATGCAAAAATGAAAAATGATACTTTTTAACAAAATTATGGTAATATTTGGTGAGTTTCTAGCACAAAACAAGATGAGAAAGAGCATCACTAGGTAGGACTAAATAAAGAAGTGAAGTGAGTTCGTTAGATAATAATTTGAGCAAGACAACACAACAGTCATATCCTTGTACCATTTAAAGTTGATGTTATATTTTAATTTATTTAAATTTAATTTATAAAATTAATTTATAACTAGTCAACTAAAATGTTAATCAATTACAAATGATTAATAAAATTCTGTTTTAGTTATGACAAGATAATTAATAAGATTCTATTAAAAATATAAATTATTAAAATTAAAATTGAAATTATCCTGTTGGATCAAATTTGTATAGAATCAATTATGAAAATCAACCTTCAACTACTGTAATTAAAACTGCAAGTCAAAAATTGAAAAACATGATAATTTCATGCCACAAAAGAAGATTGAAGACCAATATGAGGGGAAGGAGAATGGTACTTCAGGAAAATTGTTTTGGTGAGACTGTTCCGCCATTTTCTAGAAACAAATTTTTTCCAACTTTTAATGGTTTCCTAACCAATTTTTATGTTTTTGCCACAAAACATAGAACTAACCAACTGTTTTGTCTAGTCCTAAACATTTCATATTACTAACATTATCTATGGTAATTTTTCAATTCTTTTTACTAACCTGACAGTGAAGATGTCTAATCTTTATTGCTGTTATTGGAACCGCATAGGGAGGAAGGGAAGCAAGTTCATGTGCAAGTTCTCTTATTGTGTTGATATTCTTCTCACTAGGAATGCACTGCCTAAAGTAAGCCATTATTCGAAAATCCCGCATGAGGCTTGCATCCTTTTGAATTAGAACTCTGAAAAATCAAATAAATACAAGGAAGAAAAGTTATATTGCCTTGCAACAATAAGTTTTCTGGAAAATGAAACATATATAAATGAAATAGAGGTCTAGATGTTTCACAAGATACAGATAAGAACATGTTCTAGGATACAAGCTCGAGAAAAATAGGTAACAGAAAACTACTGCATATAATATTTCCACCAGCCAAAAGCAGATATCAATTTTCTTTGCAGCAGGACATGGTAAAATAAAATAATTCTCAAGCATATATTTTACGGATAAGTTATTCTTGAACTCCAGATAGAAAAAAGTGAATGAACAGGATATGGTGGTAATTGGAGACTGTTATTAGAAATCTGCATGTACTTACTGGTTGATAAGAACTTACGATCTATTGAGAGTATCTTGGTGAGCTGATTTAATCTCTATAAGATTACCAAGCCTGTAGTTGTTATCATCCAACCAGAATGCCCCAGATGGTAGATTCTTTCTCCCAGCGGAAATATTTATCTTAACTACATGGCTTGGAGCAATATATTTTAGAATATCCACCAATATGTCATAACCAATACCTGGAATGAAAAAGAGATGTAAATGTCATACAGACAGCACTATTGGACTCCATTCATGTAACCACAACAGCGAGAAAATCACACCTTTCACCCAACCAGGCGTATTTACAATAAGAGGCACCTTTGTCCTAGCATGATTTTTGCCCTCATCATAAATGCAGTACTCTTTTCGGTAATAATCATATAGGGTGAATACATATTTCAAGTATGTAGTTGGATTCCTCTTCGAAGAAATATCACCAAAGAAAAAGCATCTAGACAAACAAAACATATATCAAATTCTATGTTACTGTATCATATGTATTTTTTGAAGTATATTTTGGTTCATGATAAGAAAATCCACATACAAAACATGACAGCTCATTGATCCAATACAAGTCATGAATCATTATATGTATGCTTCCAGCAATAGGAATTGAAATACCATGGTCAAGGCTGAAATCAAATATCAAAATACCCTTCTTTTTTTTATCGAATACATAAAAATGCCAATTACAATGTTGATCCACAAATCCCAAATATTATGATGTTGACCATCCTATACTTCATGGACTTTCTTCTTGTATATATGTAGAAAAGTTTGAAATCCATTTCTTAAAAAAAAAATGTTTCTCTTACAAAAATACGACAAGAAACCCTGCTCCTCGAGAATTAAATATGTCAAGATGCTAGTTTCTTGATCCTCAAAGTCCTTCAAACTTATAAAGAATCCCAAACATTACAAAGGTTGACCTTTCTTTACCTCATGGACTTCCATCTTGTATTTATAGAGGGAAAATGAAACTCTACTTCTTCAAGAAATTAACAATTCTCTCATAAAAATACCCTTAATCCTGCTCCTCAAGACAGAGGATAAAGATATGTAGCCATGTAATGTTTTTGATGAGGTAAAAGTAAATTATCTTCATTACAAGAAAAAAATGCATACCTTTCTGGAGTCTTCATGCATGGAATTGTCAAATCTAAAGGAAAAAGTAACACCTTTCAGTAACATGAAAAGAAAGCATTTTTTCAATAATAAGTTAAAAGAAAAAAAAAGTTAAAGAATCATTTGAAATTTTGAAAAGACAATAAAATGTAGAAATATTCACAAGTAAAGACAGCAAATAATAAGAACCATGAAAGATACCAGAAGGTGTTTCCTCAACTATAACCAGGGAGAGAAAACCAGGGGCAGTGAACTCAGGCTGGCCAACATCTGTATCAAAATAAGCTACTTTTTTGTATCTGCAGCACAAATACCAAATAGATAAGAATCATGGAGTTAAAACATATCCTACTAATTTACAAAGAGGAAACTAAAAGCATGAGTTTTGCAATATGAAACAATCAGAAGTACACAGAGTAAATTAAAACAAGTAAAACCCAACCCACTTCACCATTAATTGACAAACCAAAACACTAGAAATTTCCGTTCAAACCCACGATGTGTCCAAAACGATGCGAGAGATTATATGCTAACCTCTTGAGAAGAACATCGAGAATTATGCGGGAGAAGGTCGTTTTGCCGGAGTTTTTGGGACCACAAACTAGAACAACAGGGGGAGGCCAAGTGATGGAATCGTGTGCTACAGACTCTGCTGCCTCAGACCATTCTTGTGGGATGTAAATGCTAGGTGACTGGCTTTCGCTTTCAGCCCCTGAAGATGAAGCCATACCTACTTTCTCTCCTCTTCTTACTTTTTTCTCCTTTTCGCTTTGCTTTTCTTGCATAATAGGTTGATGGGCTCTCTTCGCAACAAGGAAACCCTCTGCTTCAATCTCTATCTATAGGTTTACTCCCTCTGTGAGTTCTATGTGCTAAAAACAATACGTTGATGATGTTGAACTGCTTGGCAACAGCCGGAATGCAAATTTTGCAATAAGCTCGTTCAAAGCCTACCACCAAGAGGGTATTGTGATGTTAAATGCATTAACGAAAAAAAAAAACATAAAGAAAAGAAGCCGGAGAAATACTCACTGAGAGGCTCTCGCAGAAACTCCCTGGTTTGGGGAAGATGAAAGGAGGCGCTGACTAGATGAAAGATGGTTCATAGCTCCGTGTATTGCCGATGTTGAATAAATTTCCTTGGGTTTTTGATTTCCTGCAGAATGATTGGGAGAACTCCGATTTCCTTTTCTCTTTCCCCTTTTGGCTTCTGTTTTCCCTCTTTAAAAAACTGAAGAAGCTGCTGCGTCTTCTTCTCTCCTTTTCAAAGTGGAAGAAGCCTCCTCATATTGCCGGTGGCACCCTTCTATGTCTTCCTCTTTGCCTGAAACGCGGTCTGCCCAATACCCTCTGGCTTTGTACGTCTCTGTCTCTTTCCTCCCCTGCCCGTTCCCAGCTTATTTCTCTCTTTGTTGCTCAGTGAAGGGGAAGCAAAAAGATACGGGATTGGAGGAAAGGTAGGCTGGGCTGGGCTGGGCTGTTTTTGGTGTTTAGTTTGATTCTAAGATCAAAGGATGGTTTTGTATTTCAGGCTTGGTTAAATGAAATTAAATGAGTTTTAAAAGGGATGAGAATTGAGTTTTTCTCTTTTAGAAGGTTATTATTATTATTAATTTATCAAAAATAAAAAGTAATTTAGACCAAAAAAAACAAAAACAAAAAAGTGAAAACATAGACTATAAAGTTAATTTAAAAAATCAATAGACTAAATTTTTTATTAAAAAAAACATATAAAAAGAGCTACTAATGAATGCCCCAAACACTTGAAAACATAATTCTCAATTTCTTGCTAAATTAAAGAAAAAAATAATTATCTTCAGGTCTCTCTCTCTCTCTCAATATAACTAAATTCTCTCCCGTCTGGACTTAAACTTGCTTTCTCCCACTTTTCTACTTGTTCCTCGACCATTCAGTTCTCCGATTACCAATGGGCTTTTATCACAGTATCTTGGAACTCTTTCCTTCTTCTCCCACCTTCTTTATCCACCTGCAGAAAAGTTGCTCGAAATCATAAACCTCTGGTGATGAACGAGTCACATTAAAGCAGCTATATGACGGAAGGCCCCAGTCCCATCAAACCAGAATATAGAAGATGATGCCGCAGAAGCAACTCATGAATAAAGCAATATAGGAGATTGCTCTACAGACATGCCACATCAGCACCAGAGAACTGCTCCTCTCAGTAGAAGACAACTTAGTTGACAAACAATGGAAGCTCACTGTTATGGGTAAAATCCATTCACAGTCATCCAACTGGTGTTTTACAACATATGGCCCACGTCCAAAGGACTTCTTCTCAAACAGTAAAGAATTCATTTCTTCGTACGTTCAAGCATATAGCAGATAAGAAGCTTCCGAGGTTTTACTATCCTTGTGGAAGAATTGGGCATGACGCTAAGGATTGTTTGCAAACCAGGCCATCAGTCCTTCAACCAACATCTGGATTATGGTTGAAGTCATATGGCCCTCCTGGCTTTGAGTGGATTCTAGTTTGCATGTCTCAAGTCTATGGAAGGAAGGAAGCTAGACTAAACTGGAGATTCAGCCATTAAAAATGACTCAAGAAGGGTTAGAGACCAAGATTACTTTCATGATAGTGTCTAAAGCCTGCATACGGGGGCTACTCATCAAGCCACACGACAGTCAAGTTGATGATACTGTCAGATGCAGAAATGAAAGCCATCTGGCAAAAACTGATGAAGAAAAGCCTGCTATAATAGGACTGGGAAAAAGCTCGAGGTAATACACTACTCCCCCTTGTAAGGATCATCATCCTCTTAACATTGAATGCCGACGGTGCAAAAATCTGCAATAGCATTAATGAGAGACCCATGGATGATTTAACCGACTCAGTTGATAAACTATGGCCAATTAAGAATGGGGAATCAGAAATTGGACCGAGATCTGTTGGGCCATAAGAAATAATTCAATAAAATTTATGAGCCGAAGCATAAATAAAAAGGATTCAGTTTATCTCAAAAGCCCAAGAAGCTACTGAGCAATCTAGTATCATGTGGAGGAAGTCTTTGAAGAAGAGAGCTAGACTTTCAAAAAAATCAGATCTCCAAACTCATCATCTAAGCTCCCTAATTACTAAAGCTTCAGCTAAGGTCAGCACTTGGTGTTCTTAATTTTTTCTTGACCAGGCTTGGAGCTCACTCATCGAATAAATATATAAATATTTTAAATTAATTTCTGAAATCAGATAAAAGATGATGCCTTGACTGACCAAATAACTTGCAGCTGATTAAAACATATAATTAATTGAAGACTAAGAATAGTATGGATTATGATGAGGGAGCCTTTTAAGTTATAAATTGAGGACATTAAATGGATTTAGAAGAAGACCCCTTAATTAATTAATTAATTGGATTTGATTAATTGAGCAATTATATACCCTCACGACGTAATCAACATCACAAGACCGGTCGTAATAAATGATGCTTTGGATTCTTATTTTTTAGTTTATATTTTTCTATTTAATTTAATTATTTTAAATAATATATATGTTTTCATCACTAACTATTTTTTTTTTTTAATTTAATAGTTCGATATTTATATTAATTTCTATGAGAATATTAGTACGAAACCATATTAAAAAAGAAAATATAATATTTTGGTGTAGAACTACTCAAATATTTAATGTTTTCAATAATAATATATATAAATAAATAAATAAATTTAAATTTAATGTGAGTGACTAGTGCGTGCTAAAGTTAACATGAATTAAGTACTTATTTGATAATTTTTAAATATATAATTTAAACAATAAAAAATAATTAGTTAAGATCTTCGTAAAAACTATATCTAACTAAATTCTCAAACGGCATATCATGAATATGGGAGTAGAAAACATCTACTCTACATCTCGAGGAAGAATGTTAATAGATCCGCCGTTGGAGCTCGACCTTTTTCACCATCAGCCGCACTTACCTCGGTGCCTTTAAACGCACCATTTTATTGAAAGGATGCAAGTTTATTATGATATTTTAGGATAGTTGGTGTGATAATTTGTGCACCGGATTAAGAGAAGCATACATCTCTTCTTCTTCTTCACTCTAACCCAAGCCAAAAATTGCAGAAAAAAGAATCATAAATATTCTGCCTCTTTGAGTTTCTTTACGCGCCGACCACTTACATCAAGTTTATTTATAATTGAATATTAGAACAATTTTATACCAAAATATTGTATTTTTTTTTAGATTATATTATTAAAAGATTATAATAGTGTTAATTGTGTATAATATAATGATTCAAAGTAGATAAATTTTTAAACCATTAAGGACCAATGAAAAGCCGCACTGAATTTTGTCTCGTAGCGGTTTGTCTCTTTGCATACCCTAAGATGAAACCACCTCATGTGTCCCCAACCCAACACTAATTATCCTGCCTCCCACCTACAATAAATCGATAATGCTTCTAACCTTTTTTCTTTCACTTTCAAAACTTTCTACTATAACATATAAACCAATTTATTATTTATATATAATAATTAATAATTATTTAAATAATTGTGTAAAAACTTAAATTTATATCAGAATATGAAATTGACAGAATCAATATCAATGTTTAATTTCTTTTTTTTTAAAAAAAAAAAAAAAATCTTTAAGTTCATTTGTCTCTGATTTATTATTATCTTCTACTTTAGTTTTTAACAATTCAAAATATGTAATTAAAAATTTAATATTTCATAGATAATCTCAAGGTGTAACATAAAATTTTAGTTTAGAAAAAAATATTATCGTGTATTAATAGGAGCACATTGAATTTAATATAAGATTTTATTTCATAAATAACTATGGACTTATGTTTAGAAACAATGGTCTCTTCCTTTGTTACGCAACGTGTGATAGCTCTATTTAATTTTAATAAAAATAAATATTATTATTTGTTTAAATTTGTAGATAATCTTTATATTTAATTATTATGTATGACGCTAATTGGTTGACTGATATTTATTAACAAATGAATATTATATAATTAGAAATATTTATTAATAAAAGGCATATTATTATTTTTTTATTTCAATTGTGAGCTACTCTAATTTAATAGATAATTTTATTTTAATTATTTTCATTCTAATACAATAAAAAAAAAGTCCTTAACTAGGATGCTGAGAATGAGATTAAGGATTGTGATAGAGAACACATATGTAAACCTAATTTCTTTTTAAGTCTTTAAAATATTTTCAATTAAAAGTATGAGATATCTTACTCCAATCCTCAGTCTAATAATAAATTAGCAAAAAATCTATTATGTTTTTACTCTCGACCATCGAACCAAATTCTAAAAGAAATTGAAGTTCTATTATGTTTTTACTCTCGACCATCGGACCAAATTCTAAAAGAAATTTAAACTTCAATTTTGAAAAGAAAATCTTATATTAAATTATTAATAACAATTTTTTTAAAAAATAAATATTACATTCATTTCGATTTGGTCTTTGATATGCATCTCTCACCTTATTCACTCTTGATCTAATCTGATTATAGACTGATAAACATATTTAGTTGTAAAAATACAAACATAGTGATCCAATGTAGATTATATACGTTATTCTTATATGAATTGGTATGATGTATCTTACTAGTCATTTGCATGATTGAAGCAAAAGTAATTGACTTTTTGTTCATTATAAAATGAGTTTATTGATTTTGATAGATGTAATAGTTGACATATTTTTAGATTTAATTTTTATTGATTTAGATAAATGTATAGTTAAATGAGCTTATTGGACGAGAATTTATTATGAACAATTTCATATAATTCTAAGATGAATTTTTATTAGTTGCTTTATTCATGGGTGTATTTCTAGTGGCAACTTTAACCTTCAAGTTCAAAGATAGTTGTCACTCTGATTATTGATAATAATTTTAAAGGATCGAAAAATATATAATAAGGCTTGGAGGAAAGAGTGATTTTTTCAGTATAATTTAAGTATAGATATTAATTAGTTGTGACTAGTCCATGTTAATTATATAGATGATTAACTTAAATGATCTACATAAATGTCAATTTAAAAGGTATAACTATTTAGGAATTAATTATTAAAAAAGAATTAATTGTTTATGAAAAAATTGATGAGAAAAAACTAGAATTTCACAAAAGGAAAATTACTCGGGGTGCTTGAGAAAAAAAGGAAAATCTTCTTGTAAGGAAGTTACACATTTTCATCTTGATCGAAGAGGTTATGTGGCATCAAACGACAAACGAAACCCTAAGGGTTTTGCTTGATTTTTTTCTACTCTATCCTTTCTTGATAAATTTTATCAAACCACAAGTGAAATAAAAATCTTTGACCTAGTACTCAAGAAAAGAAAAAAAAAGTAATTATAACATAAAGTCGTCGTGTCACATCAACTTTTGAAATGGCTCTCCCAACCACTCATATCATGCCATGTATAATAGGGTTTCTTAAATAGTAAAAATGAAGAAAAACAAACAAATCACAATAAACCTAATTAAAAATACCCATAAGGAAATAATCTCTTAAAAGAACTGCCTTTGACGAGGGAAAATATTCTCCTCTTGCCTTTTTGTTTATGCTTTCTTTATCTCAAAATGACGATGCTGAACCAAAATCAAATTAACTAAAACAATTTTCTCAAAGAGAATTGTATGGGGTGCATAAAAAAATGGAAAAACTCTTCTTAAGGGAAGAGATTGTGAAATCGAAGTGCAAGGGAAAACCTAAAGGCTCTCGTTGATTCCTACTCCTATTTCTCTCTTTTTTTCTTTTGCAATTCTTATTTTACTTGGTTGTCATATAAATAAAATGTATTCTTTTAGAAGACAACCTAGACATACAAATTCCTAACTTAACAACCAAGACAAAAAAATAAAGTGATTATAACATAACCATCACATCAAGGTCCTTGTATTGTCCCTAACCCTTTAACCCTTATGAAAGATGGAGCTAGAGTACATGTGTGGATAGTTGAGCAATTAATAAGATCACTATTAAATATTGATTTTTAATTATATGCCTCGAATATGTGTTAAACATGTTAGCGAAATCTTGTTGATTTTTCAAGATAAATTATGTTGTGGACACCATCAAATTTGCATTAGAACATAAGATGAATGTAAAATGGCTTTTAACAATTTACATGAGTTACTTGAATGGTACTCATGACGTTTAGATTAAGTAACTCCTATAATAGTCTTTTTGGGGACATTTGATATGCAATGCCCTTTTCTTTTTGTACCCTTAAAGATGCTAAATTTTATACTACTTTGAAGAAGTGCATATTTATGAAAGAACAAGTCCTCTTCTCATGCTTTATCATTTTTGAACAAGGAGTCATATCAGACATTGACAAGATTAAAACATATCAAGTTAGCCTGAGCCAAAAAGTCTTTATAATCTGCATAGTTTTCATGGGCTAACCACATTTTATTAAAAACTTATTAGAGAGTTTAGCTGTTTGAAATGAAGACTTTAGACGGATAAGTGCAGCCTCTATAACTTTTTGAAACGCTAAAGAGAAAATGAAACAAGCCCTTGTAACATTTTTTAGAGAGAAAAAAAATAAAGCTAAGTAAAAGTATCATACATATAATAAAGAACTTTTTGTTGGGTTTCAATCTCTTAGTTGCTGAAGGTATTATCTTCTATAATCATTTGTGTTATATTAAGATCACTTTTTATTATAGTATGTAAGTTCTTAAAAGAAATTAATATTGATGCATGCTAAGTGGTTTGAATTTCTGTAGGAACGTGCTTGTGTTATTAAATATTGATATGGTGTTGAGAATAAGGTGGTTGATGATTTTAGTCGAGTATCCATTATTCTTTAAAACATGAGTATACAAGTGATTGGTTTTGGTGGAATAAAAAATGAGTACTCCGTTTGTTCAATTTTTGGATTAGTTTATCAGGAGACTTACGGGGATAATTTTTAACACTATATTGATTTGTTGCTCATGATTGTTATCTCTTTAAAATAACTCAATTATGTACTCTTTGAATCTTCTTTAGGAACTTTTAGAGTGGGAAATGCATTTTGGGGTTCAGTATGTCACTTAAAAGTGGTTAGATCATTACTCTCATGAAAGGTAGGTTCTATCAGGCTTCCTTGAAAATAGATATTTATAGAGTGGTGTCTTAATATCGTAGTTATCAATTAGGCAAAACAAAGGAAAAAAAACAAGAGTCTCGATTCCTTCTTACCAGTTACCCATAAACGTTGGTAAGAGATAAGTATGAATTTTGTTATTGGTGTACCTAAAACATCATGAGAACATTATTATGTTTTGCTGATTATTGCTAGATTTTCTTAAATAGCTCACTTTATTCAATGTAGTAAATCAACTGGTGTTTCCTATATTGCCAAATTGTTGTTCCATGAAGTAACTGAATTTTGTGGTTTATCCTCATTGATTCTGTTTGATAAAGATGTTAAATCTATAAATTATTCTGAAAGACCCTTTTGAAAAATTGTGAAACTAGTCTAATATTCTCATCAACTTTCCACCCTCATATTGATAGACAAATGAAGATGGTTAAATGAAGCTTGGACAGTCTACTCCATTTTTTCTAAGGGAAAAACAAAAGGCAATTGGGATTTAGTTTTATCAAATACTAATTTTGCTTAAAAAAAACTCTATTAACAAATCCATTAGTAAAAGTTATTTTGAAGTTGTTCATAAGTATTCTCCTTATACACCTATAGACCATTTCCTGAAATAAAAACTTAACCTGTAATACTCGGGCCCGAAAAAATGGCTTGAGATATTTTTTTATTATTAAATTATTTTATTAAAAAATTATGTAATTTAGTTTATTTTTATTTTATTGAAATTTTGAGAAAAAATGAATTAAGGACGAGATTGAAAATAATTTTGAAAAAAATGGATGAAAATTTGAGTTTGTGGAGTGTTTTTGAAAAAAAAAATAGAAACAGAGAATCAAAGTGCAAAAAGAAAAAGTTCGGCTACATAGAACTGCCCAATCAGCAGTGTTGACAAACTGGAGCACGCCGCGTGGTAAGGCACACTAACGTCTGTTTCACGCAGGAGGCCACGCTGGCAATTCGCGTACCCCGCGATTAGACGATCCAGGATTGATGCCGCATGCATGGACAGTCTGGATTCGTTTCTCCTTAGGCGCAATTGAATGAATAAGATTAATCACGATGAACGGTTTATATTCGTTTCCTCCTTAGGCGCGATCGGACGAACGAGATCCATCGTGATGGACGATCCAGATCAACGCAAGATGACTATAAATGCTTCACATCACACAAGAACCTAAACCCTAGCCGCCAGCCCCACTGGAGGAGAAGAAATAGACGTGAGAGAAGGAGGTTAATCGCTGACCGCTACTGCGCCAAAGCCACCGCTAGCTGCTAAAAAAGGTAAAAATTTCTCATACTCGCTCGGAATTCAATTTTCGAGCACCCTTGTGATTAAATTAGAGCAAGAAGGACGACGGGTGAGCAAAAAATTACGGGCAAAGTTCGACAGAGCCGCCATAGCCAAAACCTCAAAATTCCTCCGATGAGCCCATTCCCAATTCCCATATCACGTGATTTTTTTATCATTATGTTCACCGTCTTTTTCTGTGCAGGTTAGCCGAAGAAAGAATCTCAGCTGCGAAGGAGGACCGACAGAGCTGTCGTACTCGGAGGTTTCTCCCCGCCGGTTGGTTCAGTTTTTTGTGATTTCTCTACCAACCGAGGCCCCTAACGTCTTTTTTTATAGGGATATAGCCAAAAACCGGCCAAAATCGACCAAAATCGATCCGGC
The DNA here is from genome assembly GCF_054855325.1 of Carica papaya. Taxonomy (NCBI): domain Eukaryota; kingdom Viridiplantae; phylum Streptophyta; class Magnoliopsida; order Brassicales; family Caricaceae; genus Carica; species Carica papaya. Next base: position 22,542,679 of record NC_142310.1, on the reverse strand, counting down.
CGAGACAACCCACCGTCATGGACACTGGAGCCGACACCAGAACATGGCGGCGCTGTCGTGCCGAAACTCGAAAATTGGCCGTAATGAGTTTTAAACACCAATTTTAGATTTTTGAAGTATTTTTAGGTATGTGACGAGTGTTTTGAATTTTACAGAAAAGATTCAGAAAACTCGGTACCCATTAAGAAGCATAATAGACAGTTTGACGTCTCGAAATATAGATCCGTATAAGGATCTCTCACTCTGTTCTCTGTTATGGTAAATTGAGGCTTAACGATGTATAATTTTGTATTTGTGTAAAAAATTAAAAAAGTTTAAAAATAATTATATGTTACTAGTGGAGTCAGAACCAATTATTTTACAATTACTTTGATTTTCTATTTATTTTTTATAATGTCCTACTTGCTTGATTGATCAACCGTATGATTAAAATTATTATTTTTAATTATTTTTCATTTATTGATTGTCTGATCATGATCTTTATCTGATTCACTGATTTGAAATAAATGCCTAAATTACGTTTCTTAATTGTTGAGGTATAAAATTGTACTGTTTGTTTAAAAGTCGTTTGATTGATCTATGAATATAAAATGAAATATTAGTGTACGCTTGTTGGTTGTTTGTTGATAAAAATCTGTATGTGAAAGACTTACTAGGTATCCGGAGAAAGGGCGAACGGGTCCGATACATAGGGAACCCTACCATGAACGTTATGTCAGTCGGATGGGGTTAGGAAGTCCCTTACCAGAAAAGTTTGAGAGATATGGTTCACCCTCATACTAGACGGGGGTATCAAGATGATGGAATATTTGACACCCATTACCGTATGAGGTATGGGGATGGTCAGTTAATTATTTTAATTGGATATCAGATTCATGGGTAGGTGAAACACCCCCATGGACCCTCAGAGGTACCAGTAAGTAGGTAAGAAAGGAAATTTATTATTTCTTGTTCTCTTATGCGTGAAAGTGAAAAGTTATATGGATATAGGTTTTCATAGGTTGTCTTTGAAAAGCTCGTTATGGTAAGTATTAAACAAACGTATTCAAGTTTAAATGTATTTAAAGCAAAGGCTACATTAGTTATTTTTATAATTTTTTTTACCAATCTTCAGTATTTTATATCTGTGATTAGTGTTATATTCTTACTAGATTAGTGTAGCTCACCATTTCATTAAATATTTCAGATCAAGAGAACTAAGATTTAAATCCCGATCAGCAAGAGAGTTGTGAGTAGTTCACTATCTATATTCCTTTCAAGTGCTAGTGAAGGTTGTCATATGATGTTTAGTTATTTGCTTTTCGTTTTATTTTTTTAATTACTGTTTGTCTTTTAGAAGGGACATTCTCGTAATCCTATTGGACATTCAAAATAATTGTGTAAGGAACGTAAACTATAACTCTATTAATTGCTTTCGCATTTAATTTATTTCCATTTAAGTTTTGGGTCTTTACACAACCATTATATATATATATATAAGAAAAAACAATATAATAACTTTATTACTTAATGAATAACTTAAAACATCTCACACTTAAAATGTTAACAGCATAAGATTTAATTACTAAAAGAGTTCCTAAAAAATCTCAATATCTTGTTTACAGGAGCACCAACGTGCTATTGCCATTATCTTAACAAAACTAATATGCTACTACCTTTATCTCAATAAGCTCCTTAAAGAAAGACAAACATAAATAAATTCCAAAATAGAAAGAAAACTAAAACATATTCTTAATTTTGTCAGCAATTTTTCAGCAATCATGATCTGTAAGTTGCACTAATTTTAACACTCCTCCTTAGTACAAGCTTAGAGTTAACACCAAGAGCACGGCAAAATATTTCAAATTTAGCTCTAGGAAGTGTTTTTATGAGGATATCAACGGTTTGCTCTTCAGTTTGTATCTTTAATAGATCAATGTCTTGAGTCAATACCTTTTTCACATATAAAATGGTAGTGAGTCTCTATATGCTTTGTGTGTGCATGAAACACATGATCTTTTGCAGCCTTGATAGGTCTTTCATTATCACAATAAATGGGGACTTGATAGTTGAAATCATAAACTATTTCTTGAGTGAGCCTTTTAAGCCAAAGATATCTTGAGTGGCTGCCATGTACTCAGCTTCATAGTTGAAAGAGTCACAATTGTCTACTTATTACTACACCATGGGATTGCTACTGAACCTATGTTAAACGTATATCCGGTTGTGAAATGCTTATTATTCATATTAGCAGCCTAATTTACATGCTACTTGTACATTAAATGAAAATCTTGAGTGCCTTTGATATAACGAAGAATTCTCTTTGTAGCACTAAAATGTCCCTTACATGGATTATTCATAAATTGAGATATAACCCCTACAATATGCAATATATTGTCTTTTGATTGTTAAATAGAATATATTACCAACAAACTGTCAAAAAAGTATTGCATTTTTTAATAATTTTCCTTCTTCTTTAATTAACTTTAGTTTTGGATTCACAAGAGTAGTCATAGCTTTTGACTCCCCCATACTAAAATGATCTAATAAACTTGTTGGATACCTTTTTTGAGATAAAATAGCCATTTAAATTTTCAACCTCCAATCCAAGAAAATAAGTAGGTTCATCCAAGTTCTTCGTTTCAAAATGAATGGATAAGTCATGTTGAAGATGATTTATTTCATTATTATTATCACCAGTAATGATCATATCGTCCAGATAAAGAAGCAACAAAGTGCACATTATAGGAGCCTTCTTAATAAATAAGCTTGGATTTGCATTGAAAAATTTAAAACCACAAAAATTAAAATATTGAGCAATCTTATCAAACCAAAGACGATGCACTTAATTTAAACCATATAACGCCTTCTTGAGTCGGCACACATGATTTAAAAACTCATTGCAGATAAAACCTTGTAGTTGTCCTATAAAGATATCACGATCTAACTCCCCATAAAGAAATGCATTTTGCACGTCTAGCTGCCGCATTTTCCAAAATGTGGCATGCCGCCAAAGAAATAAGTGTTCGAATTGTGACTATTTTAGCAATTGGACTGAATGTATCTTCATAATCTAAGCCATATTGTTGAGAAAAACCATGAGCAACCAGACAAGCTTTATACTTGTCAATAGTGCCATCAATCTTTTTCTTCAACTTGTAAACCCATTTATAGTTGACTAATTCAATAACTTTTGACTTTGGAACCAGTTCCCATGTGCAATTCTTGTTTAACACTGATATTTTTTCCTTCATTGCTTTTTCTTATTCAAGAAAACCTTTAGCTTCTATATAGGATTTTGGCTCTTTTTCACAAAAGTCTACCATAGCAAAACAAAAAAATAGAGTAATTATCCAGTTGCACTTCATAGTCAGCTAAATATTCAAATTGTCTTCTATTCATAGATGACTTTCAAATTACAACCTCAATAGTCTCTCGTTATTGAGTGTTTTCCCTTAAAGTAGAAATATTATTTCTCCTTTCACTTGATGCCACGTCACCAAAAAAAAGGTGCAAGATCAATTGTGTTGCTATCAGCATTTGAATCACCATAATGGTATGACACTTCATTAAACACAATATCGCGGGAAACAAAAACTTTCTTTGTATATGGATCCATACATCTCCAACCTTTCTTGTGAGAGTCATAACCAACAAAAAATGCATTTTTTTGTCTTTGGATCAAGTTTAGTTCGTTCATTTTTTGGTATATAAACATGATAAACTGAGCCAAAAATTCAAAAGTAACTCACATTGGGTTTGTAATGATATAAATCTTCAAAATGTGATGATTACGTGCATGGCCATAGAGGTAAATGATTTATGACATGACTTGCGGTCTGAATAACTATTATCCATAGCTCTCTTAGAAGGTTCTTTGCATGTAGCCATGACAAACTCATAGTCATAAGGTGTGCTAACTAACGTTCAACAACCCCGCTCTATTGTGGGTTTGAGGACATGTCAATTAGCGTTGAATTTTATGTTTGTCACAATACTCAAAGAATGAATCAGACATATACTCCACATCGTTATCTATTCACAGACACTTTATTAATAAGTCAGATTCTTTCTTCACTTGCTGTTTGAAAAGAATAAAACTTGAAAAAACTTCAATCTTATTTTTAAGGAAGTATACCTAACAAAATTAAGAAAAGTCATCCACGAAAACCAATAAATAATGAAAACCAGTATAGCTAGGTGTTCTTGTTGGTCCCATGAGATTTGAATGAACCAATTGTAATGCAGTAGAAGTTCTATTTGTTGAATTTGGAAAGGGAATGTGGTGAGATTTTCCATATTGATAGCTAACACAAACAATATTATGTCTAATGTTTTAGAAGATGGGAACTCCATCAAAAAGCTTTGCAATAGAGATTTTAGGCAATAAATGATAGCCAACATGTCCTTGTCGATTATGCCAAAATGTTATACTAGCATTCTGCCACGTCTTTTCAACATATGCATAACTTGAAGATAATATATACAATGATTCTTTTCTTTTACTAATAAATAAAACATTAGCTGCAATGTGGTTCACATTTGAAAGAATCTTTACATCATTTGGACCAAAGGGGACATATTTCCCATGATCAGTTAATTGAGAAACTGATGTGATATTCTTCTTTAAGCCTAAAACGTGATAAACATCCTCAAGTAAAACACTTCTAACATATAATACTTCCATAGCCTGTGACAGCTAATACAGGATAGAAAGAATTAGCTGTCACAACTCATTTTCCAAATGTGGGTGAACATTATAGAGTAAGGAATCATTTCCTGTTGCATAATCAACAATCCATTCCTTGTTGTACTCTATGGAAGCATTAACATTTGCATCTATGTTAGAATTAATTTGTTGATTGGTAACTTCAATGGATAAGCAATACTCCCATTTTAGTTGTTCAAAATCATCATTTTCATGTACAATGTTTGCTTCTGTTTTTAAAAGATTAGCATGATAATCCTATTTGATATGACCAGGTTTTCCACGTTGATTACATACCACCTTTGCACGATAATCGCACTTTAAGTATCCATACTTTTCGCACCTACAACAACTTTTTGAATTTTCTTTAGACTACCTGTATGTTTTAAACTACTTATTATCACCTTTAGATTGAGTGAAAAATTATCTTTTGCTTTGTTTTTTGTATAAAGAACATCCTCCTCCTAAGAGAGAGATTGCTTGTTGTTGTTGATCATTTGTTTTACCAAAGCTTCTTGATTTGAGAGCAGGTTCTCCAATCAATGATAAAGGGGCTGAGTTGCCGACCTTTGTATTAAAGAAATAAATGGCACAAATTCTTTCCACTGTCTGTGTATAATAAGTGATCTTGAGTCATCCCAGCAAGATCACTCTCCAAGTACTGCAGCCATATTGTGTTCTTTTAGGTAAACAGCCTATCAAGTGTCTCCTGCACTTGCTTCAGTGATTACAAATCACGAACATACTCAATGTACTCTTTGCTTATTGATGTTCGCAAAACAAACGAGCCTTTCCACACTTTATCTTCCACTTCCTACGCAATTCAACATTTTTGGCATATCCTTTGAAATTAGAGATTCATCATCAGAGATAAGATCCCACAAATTTTGTCCTTATAAATAAGTTTCCGTGTATAGTTTTCAATAACTATAATTGTTACCAACAAGCTTTTCTACAGAGGCTTGAGCGACGCTACTTTCATTACTCGTATTCATTGAGGAACAAAATCAAACACTTGGCAGACAATCTGGAAAAACCATAACTCGAAACACTTTGATAAGAATAAAACCAAGCTCTGATACCATGAAGTAAAAACTCAACCACTTAATATGTATAAAAAAAAATAGAACAAGAAGTATATTACTCAATGAATAACTTAAAATATCTCACACTTAAAATGTTAATAGTAGAAGATTTAAATACTAAAAAAGTTCCAAAAAATCTCAACTAATTATTTAAGGAGCACTAACGTGCTACTATCATTATCTCAATAAAATTAACATGTTACTACAATTATCTCAACAAGCTCATCAAAAAAAGGCAAACACAAATAAATTCCTAGATATAAGGAATGTTAAAAACAGATTCTTGACTTTGTCAGTAACTTTTCAACAATCATGATCTATAAGTTGAATTAATTTTTGATATCTCCCATTACTCCTGATAGTCAATCTCTGTCAAACACATTCACAACTTATATGTTAAGATCGGGTGAAAGATTGCTCTAAGTAATGTGGACCATAAATTTACAATGAATTTATACTGTAAAGCTAGTCAATTTCATACAGGTGATTTTATCATGATTCATATTTGTTCTGATTAATATCCTAAAAACTTAATACAGAAACTACATGTTGAGACTATGCCCTTTTCTCATTATTCGACCTCTTGGATGTAATGTATATTTGATTAATTAGTCTACTCATATGGATATTAATCTTGTTTCTAATTTGGTTATCAAGGTATACAATTTGAGCCTTCTTTGTCTTTAAGTATTTCTACAAAAATACATATACCTAAGGCTCCTTCATTGTTATAACCACAAAAAATGAAGGCGACTATCCCTAATGGATCCTTTATTATTTCTTTTTATGGTGGTACTTATTGTAGTCTATTAAATGGCTTAAATATCCTGATTCTGATAGTTCTTGAATTTTTTTAGAACTAATTTCGTGAACTGATCTATATTTTTTGGAGTGACATCTTTAGTTTGTATTATTTGAAAAGATATATATATATATATATATATATATTTTTAATGGAGGAGAATGATGTAAACCAATAAAAAAAAATAAACATTTTAACTAGTTTTATAGTAAAAGTAATATGAAGATTTAATAATCTTTTCTAATAGAAATAAAAGTTTTGAAATGTTTATAATAAAGGAAAATAGTAATATTAAAATTTTTCTAAAGTATTCTCCTAGTTCTTTCTATTTATATATATATATTTTTTTATTTACTATACTTTTTAGATTTCTGATTTTTAATTGTATTTGGTGCCTATGAATAAAGTATCCTATCTTAGTTATTAAATAGATAATTCATGATTATTACTCAAATATTAAAATATAAATCTCCCAAAGTTTTAGTTTTCAATAAAATTGTTATAATCTCTGCTTTTGTAATATATATATATATATATATATATATATATATATATATGTTCTAAGACATTTTTTTTCAAATAAAACTTATTGAAGATTTTCGATTCTTATAATTGTTTTTTGCTTCTTTTCCAGTAGCATTCTCATTGCCACATTGTGTACAGTTTGTTTAAACAATAAAAAAAGACAAGTAATATTCATAACTTCTTACATTTTACTTTTACTTTCTACTAATTCTATTACAAATATTGTTCCAGAACAAGAACATCCACAAATTTGTATTCACTTTATGACCATTGTTTTTTAAAGTAAATCTAAATAATTTGATCAATTGTAAGTGAGTGCTTCAAATCAAAGGATGTTCTAGCTGTGCTTAATTCATGGTTCAAGCTTTTCAAAAGCAAATTATATATGTATATATATCTAAGCAATCAATTGAAATATAAATTATTTGTTGGTTTAATAATTAATATTTCTTTTGTTTAAAAAAAAAAGTACAATTTTTTAATAGAATAAAAGAAATTAAATTTAAACTCTATCAATTATATTTATAATGTGTATTTATGGAAGAAGCATCAATTAGAATGGAATATCAATCAGGCAATTTGGATTGGAAGTCGTTGACGGCGTGATTGTTTACCAGCTCAGCCATGTGACTGGTTTTCTTTTCTTCACTTATAAAGCAGAGAAGGAAACATATATACTTACGTATCTGTTTTATATATATATATATATTTTAATGTATTATTATCTGTATTGTACAGATCACCATCAACCTGTATTTGAAATTGGGACCCACAACTGATATTTGCCACCTTTGATTGAACTTACAGCCAGCTGGCAACCAATTGAATTCCTCTTTTGCCCTTATTTCCACGTTGTCCAATTTAGCCTGGTGAGGTCTTTTTGGTCAATTCACAACACTTGCGGCTTTATTAATTTGGAATTTCTTTTCTAGGAGCTGGAGAAGAAAGCTTGATCAAACACTCAAAACAGTTTTGAATTTCCAGGTAACTGCTATTAATGATTATAATCAATATGTAACTCACCTGGCTTTTTTTTTACTTTTTTGTTTGTTGGGTATTTCTCTGTGTGTTTATATATATGTGTATAGAACATGTATATATGTTATTAATATATGGTCTTGTGCAGAAATCTGAGGAATTAAAAATGGGATACTGGAAATCAAAAGTTCTTCCAAAGATTAAGAAGGTGTTCGAGAAGAACCCTGCTAAGAAAGCTGCAGTTGCGGAGGCTTGCAAGTCCTTTGATGATTCTAAGGTTTCTTAACTATTATTATTATTGTCCTCTTACATGTGTAGGTTTACGGCTACTGCTATATATATATACATATTAAATATATAATATGGGTGTACTTTTTTACAGTTGGTATATATGAAATCATGTTTTTTTTTAACCTGCAGGAGGGAATCAACGAGGAGTTTGAAGAGAAGAAGACAGATCTTCAGCCCAAAGTAGTTGAAATCTATGAAGCCACATCAGCTGAAATCAAGGTCTCTTTTTTTAATTTCCCTAATAATAGATATATATATATATATTGAGTTTTTTCATCACTAGCTGATTTAGTTAACTTTCATGTTTGAATTAATTGATGGATAGAGCTTAATTAAGGAACCCAAGGAGGAGGGAGTAAAAAAGCAGTCAGCAGCTGTCCAGAAGTTCCTTGAAGAGCTCGTTATAATCGGTACATACATACATACATACATATATATATATATGTATATGTTATGTGCTTTGTTGATGAACTTAATATATATAAATAATTAAATTGGTTTCAGAGTTCCCGGGATCAAAGGCAGTAAGCGAAATATCATCCAAGTATGGATCAGGATCAGTTTCAGGGCCAGTTTTGTTCATACTGGAAAAAGTTTCAAGCTTGGTAATTGTGGAAGATAAAGCTGCGGCGGCTGAGCCACCTGCAGAAACACAGACCAAGGAAGAAGTTGAATCCAAAGACAAAGAAATTTTAGTTCAAGATGAACAACAAGAACCCAAGAAAGAAGAAGTCAAGGACGAAGCTCCGGCGGAGGAAGCAGCGGCTGAACCACCGAAGCAGCAGCCAGCTTGACCATCTTCTTCACTAAATTCTCATCTCTGTAATATTAATTTCTTCACAGCTTGAATCACCCAGAAAATTTTAAAGATCATTTGTTATTCTTTTCTTGTCTGTGTATCTTAATTATTTGTATTCATCTCTCTCTCGAATTGTTTTGTTTGGATAAACACTAGATCTTCTGTATGCTTCACTCCACTATAATTTGTTTTTGTTTGTCTATATATTAAAATCTACACTCTATTTGTAATGTATGTGTCTTTCCTCTCTACTTTCATATCTTTCTCTTGATTTAATTTGATGGTGGTTCCAAAAAACGACAACCCATAAACTGTTGATGACCAGATATATATATATATATATATATATGTATATTTTACTTTCTTCTTTTTTTTTGTCCTTAATATTTTCAATTTTTATTTCTCTCTAAATATGTAAGTTATACTACATTTATCTATAATCTATTATTTATTATATATTAAACTAATAATTCATTGTTGATATTGTTGTAATCTTTATTTCAAAAATTTTAAATATATAAATCAGTTAAAATAAAAAATAGAAAATATAACCAACAGAGTAAAATTATATATAGGCAACTAAATGTAAACTTTTAATTCAATACTAAACCTGATTTTTGGAAGGAATTTTATTAGAATTTTCTATTATCTATTGGAACAAATATGGAAGACAGCTTAATCTTAAATAGTCAAAGTCTTAAGTTATTAACAATTTTTTATGATATAATATACGAACTTAAAAAGAAATAAATATAAATTGAATGCGAAAACAAAACAATATTTATATTTCTTAAGTAATAGTTGAAAGTACCAAATATGATTTAATAAAATAATTCTTTAAAAAAAATTTAATAATCAAAAAAATAAATTAAAAAAAAACAAATTGAACGTACTAATCAACAGTTCTCTTGTAGATCAGTCTCTGGATACTACTCTTCTTATTCTGAAATGATTATTGAAAGAGTTAGTTACACTAATTCAGTAATATATATTATTATTTACATAACTTTATTTAATTTTTTTACATAAATACTATTTTTAATTTTCCGTTTCAAATATTTATTTTTTTTAATATTTTCTTAGATTAAGTAACCTTTTAGTTTTTGTTAAAGAAATTAATAAATTAATTTTCTTTGGAATGACTTCACCATTTTCTTCAAATTCTTTTCTAATTGACATTTTTTTAGATGATTAATACTTATAAAATTTGAAAGTTATATTTTATTTATGAAAATATAAAAGCTGTTAAAACTACAAATGCTTATATCCCACAATAATTCTGGGACATTATCTTCATCATAATCAGCTTAACATTTTCATATCATGTTTGTATTACCCAACAATCTTAATTATTCAGACCCAACTTGTTCAGTTGATGTTTTTTCTAACTCAGAAAACTTAAAATTCTATTTCACCTCTATATTTTTCTGTCCAAGGAAAAAAAAAAAAAAAAAAAAAAACACAGTTAAATACTCAGAACTTACAACTCTTATACAGAGGAGTAGAAGTAATCATCCACCCATGTAGAATTACCAATTCTAGCTCCTAAACAAAATGGGTTTCCTCTCCCAATAGAGAGAATGATGTTCAGAACAGTCCTAAATATCTCAACCGAAAACTGAACCACCAAGTTGCCTATGTTCACTACAGTCGTATACATGTGCAATACCTTTCCTAATTTAGGAATTAGAGGGAGGTTTCTTATTCCTTTTCATAGCAGATTTGACAAGGGCATCGCAGATCTCCCTTCTTCTTTTGTTATTCTTATTATTATTATCATTGTTGTTGCAATTCGTGGCCCCCAAACTATTGCTTCCAGCTTTTAGTGCCTCTTGCACAAAAACCTTCAATCTCCACAATGTCAACTCACTCTGTCAACAAAACAAAAAAAAAAAAAAAAAAGATAAAGACAAGGAAAAACATGGATCTTGGTAAGTGAGAAATCAACCATAAAGTCAACAATCAGGTATAACAAAATACAAAATCAAACCTGAGCATCTATGTCAAGATCCACTTCTTGGGCTGTTGCTTGAAAACTTGGGTTACTCTCCGCAACTATTTCCAGTGCTTTGTCAAGATCTTCCGATGATAATTGGGTGAGAGCCGCCCAAAGTTTTTTCTTTTCATCAGTAGACATTTTCCTGCAATTACAGTCCAAAGTATCAATCACTGGGACATCCAACTAAAAGTAAATTAGCTGCATACTGACAATTGATCAGGTATAAATAGCATTTTAGGCAAAAAAACATACTTCAAACATTCCAGCAAAATGATTTCAAGTTTGTACCAGGAGTCAGATAGTAATTCCCAAATAAAGATACATGTTCATCCTCATTTAGTACTCTATTTCCTTGAATTCTAAGGAAAAAAGAAGAAAATAAGAGCTTTTAGCTGAAGAAATTCACATAGATCACAGGAGCAATTTCTGCCAGACAACTATCATCCATCTCCCTTCTGTGTACATAATGATAACTAAGTTCAAGTTTAACTAACTCATGTTTTAATCCCTTCTCCCTTTACCATCTCACACTTATGATATTCAACCTCCTGAAGTCAAATAAGATTAATGAATTAATACTACCTTAATAAAATTTAATTAGTTTTGCAAAATTGCAGATTGCCAAAAATGAAGGAAGATGCCAAACATGTTCAATTTACAAAGAGATAGCTTGTTAAACTAACCTGCATTTCTGAACCACCATTTCTCTAAGTCTCTCCAACTGCATATCAACCTCATAGAGCTAAAACAATGGAAAGGGCATTGTTAGGGAACAATCAGAGCATATCCCTAAAACCAACATGCTAAAGATAGCATGTATAAATCAATACACAATGGCAATGCTCCCAAAAAATTTAAAGAGCTTAATCCAATTTCTACTAATCTAAGTTTGGACATACTTCATTACTTAAATCCCTTGCCATGTTGGCATGTGCTACCTCTTGAGCAAGCTGCATGTTCATCCTCGCTTCTGTTTCCTCCTCGGCTTGCCGTTTTTCCTGTAAGCATTAGAAATAATAGGAGTTGGCAAATAACGCAAAAAGACTGTAAAGACTTCAAAGCCAAAGGTGAATTGCAGAATAAGAAAAGTTTTTAACCAGCCAAATTGTTGAGAAGACCATATACCTCTTCAGCAACCTTTGGCAAAAGTTGCAGCCACTTTTCCTCAAATTTTTCCAACAATGTTTTGGCCATTACATGGACATCATCTCTTTCATCATTGTATGTCATTGCATTCTTAAAAACCAACCTAACATCAGAATAGATCTCCCGGACATTGTTGTAGCCTGTACCATCTTTAGCCTCCATTTTACTTTTAACTGTACCCAAGTCCATGGGCTTCTTAATAACCTGCTATGCAGACCTCCCAGTATATTATTAAGAAGTATCCCTTAAGAAATTGAGAAAGAATTTCAAAGAGCAATGCAGTAATAAAATCTTGCAAAATCAGAATCTTCCTCAAGGTTTTGGGGGACAACTTATTTGAAAATGTCTTTAAGGCTATACTTCATGAAACAAAATTCTTTATGGGAAAACTTTATACACAATTGAGAATAGTAGTAACAATATACAATGCCCAGGTGCCAATCTGGTGGAAAGAAAATGGAAAAAATATATTATTGATTTGGAAGAAAGTTTAAAAAACGGGAAAATTTTGCTCAAAGGAGGAAAATAGACAGGAGAAGAAAAGTCAAAAAGGTGCAAGAACACATGTAAAACCAAAATCTCAAAGACCAAGTAATAATGTATAATAAGCATCACAACTCCAGCAGGCAACCACCCCTGCCACTCCAAAAACCACCGGATCAATCAAATGAAAGCCGGATGAATGAAGATACAACATAAACGAATTCACTTTGTAAGATTGCCATGACCCACTCCCCAGTTCCTGATAAGATGGAAGGATACCTCCAATGCTTTTATCTTGCATAACATAGACAAGTAGGCACCAGTATGAGCGTGTAACTTAATTCAAATACACACAAAAAATCCAACCCTAAGTGTCACCAGGTTGAAGTGGTGAGAAAAAACATGATTCCTAGAGAAGTTGCAAAAACTTGACACTAAATACCGAGCAGACCACAGAAAATTTAACATGAATCTTATCTCAACTGTTTCGGAGTGAGGTTTGTCCAGATGATGAGCAATTTTCAATTAAAACCCAACAGTGTACAGAGAAATGAACCATGTAACTGAACACAGCCATTTTGGGCATTAGGCTTGTCAAGCTACATGGTACTTTTCAATTTAAACTTGAAGTTCTTCGTATTTGTTTTTGTCGGAAGAACTGGAGACACAAGAACTAAAAAGCACAGGGGAACCAATAACACATAATGGTATATAGTGTCAACAATCAATAAGAGAAAGAACAAGAGTTTACAAAAGAAAAAAGAAGGCACCTCATAATAGTCATGCAACTTAAGACCTTCAACATCTACAGGTTCCATGAAAGGCCATGCCCACTTGTGTTGAGTGACCTGGAAAATAATATAGAAAGGCTCATCTGGTTAACTCTTTCTTTGAACAATAGATAACCCAACCAATGAGATTAGACAGAAAAGATACAAGCCCATACACAACAGAACAAGAAAAGATTGTTGGAGATGTAATTGATGTACTCCTTCGGTAATATATGTTTTAGCCTAATGTTAAGTAACAAAGTCTGTTTTGCAATAAAAAGTAGTTCACAATTGACAAAATAACCAACAACAGAAAATATAGCAATGTGCTTGCCTGGCGAAATATTGTAGCAAATTGGCGCATGAGTTCCTGCATTCTCTTTGAAGCAGCCACTTCCTTACACGGTGCATCTTGCTGCTGCTTGTCAGTGCTAGAAGCAAGCTTCTCCTTCACTTTTTCTTTTGCAATTGAGCTACCTTTCGAAGAGTTCAACTGTGTATTATCTTTGGACAAATAGAACTGTTCAACCTCATTCACTTTTTGCTCGAGCTGCATCCCAAGCATAAGAGTAAGCAATTTGATAATATGAACATGCTAACTAATGGTAAGCTACTTCACTGGAGATAACTGCAACATAGTTAGGTAAGTTGAGGAAGTGAAGGTCACTTCTGAGAATGCAAAACCTTTTCATTCTCATAATGAATTATTTTCTAATACATTCTCATAAGGAATTATAAGCCACTCATATGATACGTTATACTTTTTATTTATTTAAAAAAGTCTGATTAATTCAGAGAGGGAAAGACCTAAATCCCTATTGCATGGTAAAATATTAAATCCTAGAAAAACAAAAACAAAAAGGATTATTGAAATTGGAACAGAAGTAGAATTGACTTAACATCATTCTACAGAATAATTCAAATTTATCCTGTCAGTTACTTACAACTTTCTTAAAGAGCATTATTATCTGGAAATCATATGCACCATGGAAAATGCATGACTGAATATTTATTTCAGAACTTCAACAATCTTAAAGCATGTGATAGGGAAGAGGCAGGATTAATACAAAATCAACTACTTCGTTATTTGGTTTGCTGAATGATAGTGTAATAAGGTTGGTACATAATAACTATTGTAACGGGCATGGCTCTTACTATGTTGGGTTGGTGAAATTGTCAATTGAATTGTGATTACAAGACATTCTATAATAAGGATTCATATCAGTGAATTGTAAACCATGATTACAACCCCTTTCAGAATCTCAATTTTAATTTTCAGTCAATCACATCCTCAATTTTATAATAAAATATCTAATATACCTTTACATGTACAAATAATAGCTAAAGATATGGAAATTTGTAGATTTGTTATCTTATTATTTTATTCATATAAAAATAATATTTTTAATTTTATGCCATATGTTTAAAATTGATAAGTTTTATAGAGGATATTTCATTAACACTCAAGCTTGTACTTCAATTCTCTCTTAAATTTTAGTTTATAAAACTAGTTTTAGGGGACTAAACTGTAAACGAGAGTATTTTATTTTTATGTAATATTGGACAAAGTTGGTTTTCTGTAAAAGCATGAAAATATTTATTTCAGAATTTTATTTAATTCTTGTATTATTAGTTGCAAAAATGCATGAAAATATGCTATCAACCAAATATAATTAAAAAAAGATACTATAGTCATTTACACTATTTACAGTTATATTCCAGCCTCATTTATAATGAGTTATTTATACTTGCAAACCAAACAGATTAATGGAATCATAATTCCATTATAAACTTATTTAGGTCTCACCAAACAGGTATTCTTTACAATTTACACCGTTGTTCTACCCTGTGAATCAAAGGACCCATAGATGTAATTGCTGCCATTATTATGGTGAGAAGCATCAATCAAGGGTGGCTATTATTAAAATGCTGGTGTGGTCATTAGCCATCAAAGGTGACAGCAAAGTGCCAGGAGTGAAATGTTTTTTGAAAATGAAGGTGGTGACAACAAAACAAAGTAGGTCATCTGCAAATGGAAACACAGGGGTACTACGGCAAGTAGAAACAAATAAAGATGAAGAAAACAAGAATATTGAAAACAAAAAACCACCAGGAATATAAGATACATTTGGAATCATTGATAATGCTGACCTGATTAACTTTCTTGAAAATTTCATCAATGCATTCACCCAAACCTTCCACTTCAGCAGCATTAACATCTGCAGTCGGTGGTCCCAATTCAGAGTTGGATACGATCATTTGCTCCATCTTAAAGCACAATGGTAAAATGGAAAAACGATACGGAAGTCAATAACAAGAACAATCACTTGAACATTTTAGTGCAGTGGCAACAATGCAAGAAACATAGCAAAATGAACAATAAAAACCAAGATGAAAATGGTAGAAAATATGCCAAAACAGAAGATGCTGCCAAATCCAAGATTGGGCTATCCAAGAGAAGAATCATGCAACAACTAAATCATAAACAGGCTTAACTGGAATTAATTTGACTAAGAAATCTGACCTGACTATTAATTTAACTGTGATAGTATATTAGCAGCATCTTCTGACTGCTACCCTTTTTTAATTATAGAATATTAGAAGCTTTAAACGACAAATAAAAGGACAAAAAAGAAGTGTCTAGAATTTAAAAAAATAAAACAAAAAGCACAACTGAAAGAACATAGTCATCATCACAACCCGGGTATTGTGGCACCGTAAAGGACTCCACAAAAAAAATGTATTTTCAAGAAGTTTAGATTCGAGAAATGGTACCTGGTGGAACAGTGTGAGGAACCCACTCAGTGTCACAGGTTCATCAACTTTGGCTAAAAATTTTCTATTCTAAGACTTCAAATAAAAACATAAGTACATGAAAAACAACAAAGAAGTTAAGAAGAAAGAAAAAATCCAAAGTAAAATTCCTAGTTCAATGCAATACCATGCAAAAGATGTATTATGTTATAACCAATATTTTAAATTTTACCCGTGTTCCTTACAAATAAACTAATCAACAAAAGTCCACCAAGTCCTTAATTCAATCCAAGCAAGAAAAATAAAATTCAATTTAAAGTTGTTACAGGCGTGGCGAGTCTTGAACATCAAACCCATTAGAGAGAAATATGCCAACAGAAAAAGAAAAAAAAACGTCATGCTCTCAAACTTCCGTTCTTTACTGCTTACTTAAGAACTGTCTGAAAATTACTGTTGCTAAGCAAGACTTAAACAAATTCTTTCATCCCAATTTAACACAACATAGCATCATACAGATTAAAAGAAAAGGACACAGACATGGTAAACATTGATAAAAGCATACGGTAACATTCTCAGCAGTTAATCATATGCAATAAAACTCTTTGTTGGATTTATTCTTCCAAACACATACAGAATAATAAAACTAATTAGAAAGCGAAATGGGTTAGATTTATACCACAGTGGATTCCTTTTTCCGCTTCGTTGTAGGCTAGCCGGGAAAAATGGGAGGAAAAGAATTTTCCTTCGTCGCTACCTCCACAAAACACCCCTCAATCCTTCTCTATTCCCTCTCAGAAACACGAAGAACTCGAAACCTTCCTTCTTCCTCACTCTCGATTTCCTTCTCTGAAGCTCATCTCCTCCTCTGTCCCGCTTCTTCCTCACTCTCTCGATTTCCTTCTCTCAAGCTCATCTCCTCCTCTGTTCCGCTTCTTCCTCACCAAACCAGAAATTCCACCCTTTTTTGTTATCCCTCTCTCTCTCTCCTTTTAGCTCATTCTCCTTTCAATTCTATCCAAAAAACCAAATAACTAGCATCCTCCCTCCAAATCGCACCTGTTCTTCCATGTTTTGCTCCCTCAGCCGCGTCTCTGTCACCAATCCTTCTTTTTCTTCCTCTGCCCAAAACCGAAGCCCTAAAGCTCTTCTCGCCCTAATCGCCTCTACTCTCCCAAATCGTCTCTATCCTTCCAAATCTGCTTTCTCACCAATCCTTTTTTTTCTCGGCCCTTCTTTCCTTGTCAAGCTCGTCTCTTCCCTCTAAATCGTCCTAAGCGTCCCCCACTCTCTTCTTCTTTGTCCTAGCCAAAGGCCCTTCCTTTTCGCTCTTTTTTCCCCTTTTTCTTCTTTTATTATCTTGATATAATATAAACTTTACTCAAAATTAAATCAAATTTAGATTGGGTAAATTTAGTATATTACATGAACATTGCATGAAAGAAAATAGATTTAATTTTGAAAATAAAATAATCACGGAAACGAAATCGAAAGATTAAGAAAACAAATTAGAATTCATGATAAGAAAACTCTAGAGAAGATCAAAAATTAAAAACTAGTCAAAATCAAAACGAGAAGGAACTTCATTTTCAATAGTAATCAATAGGGACAAAAATGTAGTAAAACAAAGTCGTTCTAACTTATAATACAGTTATGGACATAATTAGGTTAAAAATATTAAGATAAACAGACTATTTGTTTTGGAGATTTTTTATACATGTACTTATTAGATTTATAGTTTAGGACTCATTTAAAATTATATAATTTAAAACTCTTTTTTTTGTAAATAAATAATTGATTTTCTTTTTTGTTAAAATAGTTTTCAACTAAACATACATACATATGTTATATAAAGAAGAGTGCAACAACTTGTTTCCTAATTTGTTACAAGTCTAATTATAGTAAAACAACTTCCTATTTTGTCTTATTCCAAATTCTTTACCTAACAAACAATTTTTATTTCCCTAATATGACAAAAAAAAAACCTAACTTAAAGCCAATTTAACACTTAAGAATGAGAGTAGATCTCTTTTTTTTCGTCACTTAATGGGACTTGTACATAAGAAACTTCATTATGTCACTTCTTTTTCTTCTTTCAATATTTTGGGTTCCACTCCTTTAAATAGCGCTTGTTCGCAAGCATTACAAGAAGGTAGTAACCAATCATGTCAAATTTAAAGGTTCTTTTGGTTGATTATCATTTTCCTCTACAAATTCCAGCTAAAATAATTTTTTGCATCAATTTCTTATAACTTAAATTTATTGCAATTTAAACACAAACCCTTTAGATGATTTTGTTTCCATCTCTATCTTGCTTAAAGTCCATATGAGTCTAAAAGGAAGATAAATTGTGATATCGTATTAGTATGAAAACACATTTTTTAAACAAAGACAAGATTTAAGGCCTTCTTATACACTCAATCATTTAATACAATATAAACTAATTGCAAGTTTGAAATTGATAAATGGAAAAAAAAAAAAAAAAAAAAAACCCACCAAAGATTAATAATGTGTGATAAATTGAAAATATCATGTGTGGACCATGTTTAGAAGCAAAACAATCAATTTCAATTTACTAATTCAATGACTAAATTTGGAATAAAAGATGAAAAATCTAATAATAAATTGTTATCAGTGAAAAAATTATACAAATAAAATAGTCAATTTAAACATCCAAATTACACTTTTATTATATTATATTTGAATTCTTAAATATCCATTTCAAAAAACAAGGAAACACAAGATGTAAAGTTAATGAGAATCTTTTAAAGTTTGTATGTGAGTGATAGTTATAACACCTAGTACCCAAACATAATCTAGTTGTAAGGATTCTTATGATAAGACATATCTTAGTCTAATAATGGACATACAACAAATATGTTCATCATAATTATGTATACATACATATTAGAATACCATGTCATAAAACATTTATATAATGGATTAATCAACATTTATCAAGAACAATGGAATGACTCAAGATGGAGAGAGTTTCAGCTAATAGGCTTGTGTTGAATGAATTAATGAATTAATACTATTAAAGAAGACATATTTTAAACACATAAGGCAAATGAGAAAGATAACCCCTTTGAAAATAACATTTATTTTACATTTTTTTGAAGTTGAACAACTCCACAAAGAAAATTGAACAACAAAAATCAAAATTGCACCACAGCATTTCACAAGAGAGGAACTTGACTATCTCTTTAATAATGAACCTCATCATGTTTAAGAATTTGTTAACTCATTCTATTTTTGCTTCTGTTAACTCCATAATTACAGAATCTACAAAGTGAATAAAAAATACATCATTTTTGTGATCCATTCAAATAATATCTAACAAGATTATAGAACATATGCATTGAAAAGAAATTTCAGTAAAATAACCTTTAAAAGCTTGCTAAAGCCGCAGAAACTTTTGCAATCTTGAGTAAGATATCAACATAATAAGGATAAACAAAGGATCTCCAACACATCTAAAAATTGGCTGAAGTTAGAGAGAGAACATTATTTATAATGAACTTTTCTTCAACTTGTCCCTAAGTGTAATTCTCATAATGTGATTAATATATCTTCAACAATACCATCATAGTTTTATATTTTATTACGTGAGACTCTAAAAGATTCTGTCATTAGATAAAAACTATCAATTTTAAATCTAACAGAACAATCTGAAAAAAATAAAATATTTTTATATTTAACTATATTTGAACTTACAAACAAGGAAGACTCGTGTAATAAGTATTTTTTTTCTCTTCTTAAAATTGAAGGAATG
This sequence comes from Carica papaya, assembly GCF_054855325.1. NCBI lineage: Eukaryota > Viridiplantae > Streptophyta > Magnoliopsida > Brassicales > Caricaceae > Carica > Carica papaya. The sequence continues at coordinate 22,522,588 of NC_142310.1, read as the reverse complement.
AGATTATACATTTATCAAAGTCTATTTTATTACTCAAGTCCATACTCTTTTTTTCACTAATGAATACTTCATATTCCTTTCTCTTTCTCTGTTCAAAACATAAATACATTTATTCCATAATTGAAAATATTCCTAAAAAAACTCAAAAACACCAAGCTTTGAAACTTTAATTGATGCATTTATCTTAATAAACCATATAAAAGAGAGTAGAAAATTCTTTTGATTTTATTTCTAAACATATCAATAACCTCTTTATATATTTCCTCTGGTTCCACCAAGCACCACCGCCTCCTTACACCATTATGTACTCATTCCAAATTGGTCTAAAAGAGACAAACATTGTTAATTAAAAAAAAAACAACCTCCATTCGTTAGTAACTTATTCACAATTTTCTTTTCTTTTTCTTTTTCTTTTTTCCTCTGCTGGTCCCTACTCATGTACCTTACTAGTTTATCGAACCTCTTTACGATTTTCATTTAAAACACCATAGGGTTGGATACTGAAAGAAGAAAGACTAGTAACAAACTACAGAAACATATTGCAAACTGACACAAAGCAATCAAGAGTACCATTAGCATCACCATCAATAAAAAAAAAAATTGATAAATCTTGTTTAATAAAAATCCAATTCGTATAGTAAAAATTATAGCCTAATAACTTCTCAAAGCTTCTTAGCATTTTGTGATATAAGATTAGATTTCTACTAGAACTCAATACTAATTATAGCAATCACAAAACAAAGAGTGATGAAGCACTCGAACTTATAGTTTCATGTATAGTGGCAAAATAAAATTGATAATTTGTTGAACAATAAAATGCCTAGTAAGTAAAAAATAAATAAATTGCACAAAGAAAAAAGAAAGTACATGAGATAAAAGATAAGAAGAAAGATGAAAACCACCTAAAAAGCTAATAATTATATTCAGTTTTATAGGTCTCTACATGAGTCACATTTACTTTTTTACTCATATTCACTTATCCTGTCGGATTCACAACTCATTTTTCACCAATTATTAGGAAATGTATACTACTGTATCTAAAGAGCCGCTAAAAAGATGAATAAAATTGTTGTGCATCGAAGTAGTCGTAATAAAAATAGATTAAAAAATCAACAGATGATGATGAAACAGAGAATTACAAGGCACAAGAACTAAGAAAGAAGTAGAGAGTCGAATCTACAAGTTCAGGATGAAGCAATACGTGCACGGTTAAAAAAGTCGGAAGTATAAAGATGTTTATGATGAAAATGAACCTAAAACTTCTCTCTTTTTTTGTTCTTTAATTCCTTGATTAATACATTAAAAAATATTTAAACACGTGACTATTTTCTACACTGCCAAAAAAACTACCATAAATGTGTAGTCATTTCAATGTTGCAACGCCTTTTGAGATTTCGCAAATAATTTGCCCCAATTATTTTTCTTTTTCTCTGTCTTGCATTATACAAATAATTAAACTAACTAGTGATTTATAACTTAGAAATAACTTTATTAAAAATTGATCGATGCTTATAATTCCAACTTAAAGTAATTATTTATATAATTTATGTAATTACGGTTGAAGTCTTAAAATGCCTACGCATAAATCAGGAGATAATTAAATTAATTTTGTGAACACAGAATAAGGGTATACTGCATTAATTTTGAAAATTCTTTTTAATGTAACTTGATGTGTGTTTGTAAAAAAGAATATGATATTGAGAATTAATTATTTTAATTATCATTACTACTTTAAAACTACCACTAATTTTTGAAAATAACTTTGCAAAAATCAGTAAATCATTAAATTACGTTCATAGAAAAGTAATTAAATCAATTTTGTTGTCATATATGTATGTATTTAATTAATTTTAGACATAATCAATTTATATGCACATATCGAATTAATTTTAAATTAATCTAACTTTATAAGCATACGTGCATGTATTAAGCTAATTTAAAAATTTTTTAGAAATAATTTAATTATATTAAACTAATTTTGAAAATAATCAATGACATACCAGTATTAGCTTAGTTATGAAAATTAATTTTATAAATAATTAATTTTCATTCATGTATTACACCAATTTTAACTCAATTTTAGAAATAATAATAATTATTTTTTTCAATAATGTGACTGATGTATTAGTCTCAGCATAATAGGCAACTTTTTTTTTTTAAATTATAAATAACTAATTCATCTCCACTTCCTCTGCAACCTAACACTCTCACAATTTTGTTTTATATCTAGAAAGCTAGAACTTGTTTTAACCAAATACATTTCATACTATTGTAAATATGATTAATTATAGTTAGTTATTAAATATTAGTTAGTGTAATAAATATCGTTAACTATATTTAGTAATAGTTAAGTTAATATAATCTTAATATATATATATATATGATATGATCTAGAACTAGTTTTAGTAAAAAATACATTAAATCATATCAATTTATTCTTTTATTAAAATATTTTAATATTAAATAATTACTAAAACTAATTTAATTACATTTTTAATTAATTGATAAATATGATAGGGAGATAATTCATACTTTATGTTTGATTTTATTTGTTTTTCTACTGAAACAGTGTCATACAGGTTAGTGTTGTATTCTACTTGTAAACTTAATGTCTTTACCCATAAATTATATAAAATAATAATTGTGTTACTACCAAAAAATATTTTTAGAAAAGGAGAAATTAGTAGATTTATAAGAACAATACACTGATCGTGACATTGAGAGATAATCATGTTGCCATCATTAGTCTTATGAGATACAGTTCCTCCAACAATACAGCTTATATCTTGAGGCCAAAGTTAAAAATTGAAAAGAAGAAAAAAAAAAAAAAAGAGAATAATATACGTATATATAATACATATTATATGTATGAAGAATTTGGAAAAAGGATAATATACCATGCTAATTAATTAGTTATAATGTAGATATTTATTTTGATTTAGAAAAGGAACTGAAATTCATTTGTGAAAAGACTAAGCTTGAGCAAAGCACGTGTTAATTATTAAGAGATAATAATCATGCATGGAGATCGTAAAAATAAGATATGAGAGAGTTGTAAAAATCAAAATCATAAGAAGCATCTTCATATAAGTTGGTCGAAATAATCCCTCCCCCCCCAAAAAAAATATTAATGATGACACAATAATGAAGGCAACCCAATTCCTTCTCCATTCATTGTGTTTTCATCAGCTCCTACATTGTACTGCTCCCTCGGTCATGTCTGCAGCTCGCTGCAGCCTTTTTCTTTTTCTTTCGCACCTTGAATCCACTAGAAGTTACACACATATATATATATACCACCTCTACGCTTAACTCTAATTACTACAGCATATTATTTAATAACCAACGATGATCTGCGTACTTAAAAGAAAAGAAAGAAGAGAAAAAGACAAAGGAGACAAGAAGGGCAACCCAAAAAATACACTCTATATATATACTCTCTCTCTCTCTCTCTCACTTTCTCTTGTGTTGTGATGTCATGTGAGAACCCTAAAGGCTGCCAAATTTGGAATGTGTATAAGGTTGATGATATAAAATATATATAATTAATTAGGTAGGATTATTGCATGTGAAAAGTGGAAGGGTGTTTGGCCTGAGCAAGCATTTGGACAACTTCTCTCATGGTTGGTCGTTCCACGCTCTGTTCTTGAACGCATAACATGGCTACAAAGAACACCTGCATTGCTTCCTTTACCATCACACTGTTACTTATTAATCTCTGATCAAGTATGTTCACCACCCCTTGCTTACTGCAATTGCTTTTTACCCTGCTCCATTGAACAATGTCTATTCCTTCTTCCCCGAAATCACCGACTGGTCTTTTCCCCGTTATCAGCTCCAGTAGTACCACTCCGAAGCTGTATACATCGCTCTTCTCGTCCACTTTCAATGTGTACGCATACTCTGCATGTACCATAACTTTTCATTCATCTTTTACATCAACTATATACATATATAAGAAACAAAATTATATATTTTTTAAAAAGAAAAAGGATTGTTCAGTTCACTATTTTATTAGCACCCAGAAAAAGAAAGAGGCCGCTTAATTACTCATCTTCCCAGTAAAGTACCCATGCATTCATGCATGCACATCTTCTGCTGTAAATATTTAAAGAAAAAAGTAAAAGTATACATAATATATATATATATAGCTTTCTTTATCCCATTCATATATATCTATATATACATACATATGTTTCTCCTTCTAGGGTTTAGCGAAAGTAGAGCTTAGATCCCGATCACGATTCTTAGATAGGTTTGCTTTACATTTTAAAATATGTTTCTCTTCTTCTTTGATCTGAGGATCAGTCAGGATGTGGGGTCTGATCAGCTATCGAAGAAGAAGATGGGTTTGTGATACGTACTAAAGTTCACTTCTCCCCACTTGTTCATCGTTACAGACACTAAAACAAAAGTTGAAAAGCAGAATTTTCCTTTGCGTTAGTGGAGTAGTCTTTACCCTTCTTGGGCTTCACGTACGTATGACTCATCCTAAACTATATTCTTCGTTTGTTTTGTGTTACATATGGTCATCATTTGGGAGCAAAAGTATATATACGTATATATATAGCATAATCTATATTTTTATATATGCTCACAAAAATTAACAACCAACAATATTATTGTCAATCAATGATTCATACGGGTTATTTGGGGACATACTCATTTCACCTAAGTAAAAAAAAAAAAATCCAAAGCTCCATTTAGATAACTTGTAATTTGATTTGGATTGGACTCTATATATAATACTTATATGTTAATGTATATATGCACTGACCTGATAGTGCAAAAAAGTCTTTTTCAAACAAGAAAAGATTGTTTCACGTATTAACACTTGTAGTGATTTTTCTTAGTAAGAATACTTAATCATATGGCCAGATCCATTAGAAGGATTTAAACAGACATAGATATCACCCTTATATATATAAGTATATTAGTGAATATATGAAGTATAGATGCAGGAATAGATAGAAGTGTGCGTGTATATGTGTATGTATACATACCTGGAGCAATATAACCATAGGAACCAGCAATTGCAGACATGCATTGTGAGGTCCCAGTATCTTGCAGAAACTTGGCAAGCCCAAAATCAGCAACATGAGCCTCAAAGTCTGAGTTGAGTAGAATGTTGTTGGACTTGACGTCTCGATGGAGGATGAGAGGAGAACAATCATGGTGCAGGTAACATAATCCTTTTGCTGCTTCAATGGCGATCTTCAACCTTATTTCCCATTTGAGATTCCCTCCACTCTTCCTGTGCAGAACCTCACCTAAGCTTCCATTTGGCATGTACTCATACACAAGCAAATTCATCTCCTTGTTCGAACAAAACGCAAGCAATCGCACGATGTTTCTGTGTCTAATACTACCCAAAGTCTGAATCTCTGCTGACAGACCATTGTCATGAGAACACCCTTTGTTTATACCTAATAGTTTCTTCACTGCTACTTGCTCTCCATTAGGCATTACTCCTCTGTAAACAATCCCTGCTCCACCTTTCCCTATTATGTTGTTTTCCTTTATGCATTCCAGAATGTCTTGGCTTCCAAATTCCAGCTTCTGAAATGCAGTGATCTTCCATGAATTTGAATTTCTTCCTACTTTCCGGGTCTTGAATATTGCCAGAAGGGCGAACACCAGTGAACAAAATAACAGTCCCAGTGCAAAGAGGAGCTTGAATTTAGCCGAGATTTGAGATGATTTGGTGGTGTTCTGGTTATGTAATTGTAAAGGTGAGGTTGACGAGGAATTGCACGGGTTGGATTGAGATCCACAGAGCTGAGGATTACCCACAAAGGATGTGGAGTTAAAGAATGAGTACTGTCCAAATTCAGGTATTGAACCAGAGAAATTGTTGTGGGAGAAATCAGCAGAGGTTAGACTCTTCATAGATCCAATCTCTCTGGGGAGACTCTGGTTCAGATTGTTCCAGGACACATTGAGATAGTTTAGAATGTGAATTTGAGAAATTTGAACCGGAAGGGGACCTGAGAGCTGGTTCCGACTCAAATCTAAGTAAGTTAGCTGCAGACAGTTACCCATCTCAGGAGGGATTCTACCTGAAAAGTTATTCATACTCATATCCAACTTGTTCAGACTTTTGAGCTGACCAATTTCAGATGGAATTTCCCCTGTGAAAGAGTTTGCAGTAAGGAGAAGAGTCTGCAAGCTAGACAGGTTTCCAATGGAAGCAGGAAGAGACCCAGATAAGCGATTGTTGGAAAGATTGAGCTGGGCAAGCGTGGAGGGTTCCTTGGTTGTCTGTGAAGGAATCTGGCCATTCAAATAATTGGTCTGCAACTCTACAAGTGATAGATTAGGAAAGTACAGAAACCCATCTGGTATGGACCCAGTCATATAATTTTGACCCATTCTAACTCTAGTTAGAGTGTAGCATTTACCAAGATCACGAGGAAGAGGACCAAACAAGAAGTTATTGAACAAAATCAAAATCTTGAGCCTCCTTCCAAAGCAGAGTGAGCTGGGGAGGAGTCCTGTGAGCTTATTACTGGAAAGATCGAGCTCCATCAATCTACCATTTCGTCCGAGGTCTGAAGGGATAGAACCTGTAAAGTTATTCCGCCATAGCTTGAGAACTTCCAACTTGGGTAGCTGGGAAATGAAAGATGGGATTTCTCCATGGAAGCTGTTGACAAAAAGATTGAGGAGAAGAAGTTCCTGGAGGGCTGAGAATTGGAGTGGGATCTCTCCTGTTAATTTATTGTTTGAAAGATCAAGTGATTTAAGACTAGTCATGTTTCCGAGCTCCGGTGGAATTAAACCACTCAGCTCATTGGTTTGCAAGAAGAGAGTGTCTAGTTTCTTGAGATTTCCCAGCTCTGGAGGAATACTACCCTGCAAGCTACAGTTTGCAAGATCCAGATGAACCAGATTAATCAGCCTACCAAATTCTGCTGGGATTCCTCCATTAAAATCATTGTAATAACCCAAGTAGAGTTGCTCCAGACTGGTAAGATTTCCCAGCTCTCTCGGTATTGAACCGCCCAAATCATTTCCAGCCAGGGACAAGTACTTGAGCTGCCTGAATTTTCCATAACTCGGAGGGATTTTCCCACTCAAGTAATTCCCGCCAAAACTTAAGTATCTCAGATTCGGAAGATCAGTGACACCCAAAGGCAAGGAGCCATTGAAGTAATTGTCGTAAGCGTCGAGCACTTCGAGCTTCTTCATTCGTGAGAATTCCCAGTTGAATTCGCCACTGAACATGTTGTTAGATATGTTGAGGAACTGAAGCCTGGTTAGCTTGTGAATATCTGTTGGAAACTGGCCTGAGAAGCTGTTTCCACTGACTGACAGATTGACAAGGCTTTGCAGCTGGGTGATTACAGGGGACAAGGACCCAGAAATGTTATAATTAGAGATATCAACACCAATAACTGATGTGTTCATGTGGTCACATTGGATTCCAGTCCAAGAACAAAGCAACAAGTAGTTCGATGCATCCCAGGTCTGAAGAGAAGGGTAGTAGGATTCAAAACCTTGCTTCAAAGAAACCAAGATTGAGGCCTGTTTTCTGAGGGACAAAACATTTACTGAATGAGAAGAAGAAGAAGAAGACGAAAGTAGAAGAAGGAAGAGAGAAGAAAGGAAAAGGAAATTGATATGAGAAGCAGCCATGGGAAAGATGATGAAGGTTAGAAACGGGTAGATTTTATTTTATACAAAGCAGTAGGCTAATCAGATTGAAGTAAAAGGACCAGAAATTTGAAGAACTGGGATTGGGAGTGACTGCATCTAAAAGGAAAATATTCATATTAACAGCATCCAAGGTACCCTTTCTTCTTTTTTTTTTTTTTTTTTTTGGGTGAGTATATTTTGGTTGCATCTTTAGCTTTATAAAAAGAAAAGCAAAAGCACATAGAGAGATGTGTAGCACGAAACCAAAATTTAGAAATTCCTTTGCTTTTACACCCAAGTTACATATCTGCCCTTGCTTTTCTTTCCAATTATTGGATTCTTATGGACAGAAATTTGAATCTTCAAAAATAAAAATATATATATATATATACTTTTTAGCTTTCATTAACTTGTTTGATTTTACATATACCCTGGCTGGTTCACCTCGACTTCTACTAGTATTTATTCATATAGCCTATAAGTATTTTATCATGAATTCTCTCTCTCTGTTCATAAACAAAATTCTATTCTAATTATTTAATCATCAGTTTTTGATTTGTAGTCAGAAATGATGACTCGTACTTACCTTATCGAGTCTCCATTTCAAATTTCAATGCATATAACCATGCAATCATTCAATTTCTTCTTTTTTTTTTCCTTACACCTCCACCTGCCATGTTCAAGAAATGCTTTATTACTACTGCTCGTCAACAATGCTGTTTATCCTAACAAAACCAACAGACGTTTTGATTAGATATATGATTCCATCATTATCTGTGTTAGATTCTTCACTAACATTATATGTTACTAGAGAAAGTAATTTTAATAAACATATTGTTGAAATGATTTGATTTTAAAAATATTTTGAAAAATTTTTTTATTACTTTATCTATATAAAGATTTACAATTTTATTGGCGATGTATTCTCAATTCTTATTGAGTAGAAAGTTTTTTTTATATATATTTTTTTATTTTGTTTATAAGTTTATATGATTGTGTGCATACTAGAAAATTATTTTCTCAACATATATAAATAGATTATTGATAGGATATTAAACAAGAGTAAACTATGAGACATTATGAACTCCTCTTCTCAAATTGCAAGCCGGTTTATAACATATATACAAATAACGCAAGAGAATAAAGTATAGCTTTCTTGGGTGACTGCATATACTCTGAATAAATGGGTGGTAGCCAACTCAGTGTATATAGAGACTAGAGGAAGATAAAGTGAGGATCAATACTGTATATATAGAATTTGAGATGAAGATGAAATGTTTTTGGTTCTGCAGAATTAATGAATGGGACCATTTTGGTTTGATAATTTAGAAAAAGAATGAGTAGAGTGGGTTAGCGTGAAAAAGAAAAAGGTTTTGTTAATTTTAGAGCAAGGGATTCCATGATCACTTTTTCTTTAGGTTGGACCCCAGAGAACCAAACAAGAATACTGTATATATATATCTTTGCCTTTCAAGTTTTTGTGCCTCAAAACACAGACACATAATTGGTTCAACTCCCAGAACTTTATCAACATATATTGCAAACACATCACCACCATCACAATCACTAAAACACTATTAGATGCTTCCTCTACTCAAATCTTTCTTCTGCATGTACCTTCCTACCTTTATATATATATATATATATATATATATATAGCTGTATTATTGCTGGAGATGCTTGAGGTTATGACTTTCAGTCGTTTGGATGACTAGAGAGCAATTTCCTTTGTATATCCAAGTCTGAATTGTTGGTAGAAGACATTTTATTTGGAGGAGATCTCTAATTTTCTGGCTTTTTATTTGTCCAAGATGCTATTTTTTGTTGTTGTTGTTGTTTAATTTAATAGATGATTAATTATTACTAATTATATCATTAAAGGAAACTCTTTTTCATTTGAGAGGGCCAAATGGTTGTTCATAACTTTCTATTTCTTTGTTTGATTTAGTGAAAAATAATATTTTTTCTTCAAAAAAGTTTTAATTGATTTTATTGCATGAAGGAGCACTAATTTATTATCTTATAATATAAATTATGTCTGAATAACAATTCCCATAAGTATGTACAAAATTTATTTTAAACAAAAAAATTTATAATAATAATTTCTTAAAATACACTGTTTTTTTCAAATATTCTCTTGTTATAAAACATTTATATATATATATCTATGTGGTAAATTTCAAATTAATAAATTAAATTCTAAAATTTAGCCTCCAACTAATTATGAATTTAAAAAATCAAAATTTCAATTAACAGTTCAAATTCCCATTTCAACAATTGCAGTGTACACTGTGTGAGTTGACCCAATGAATAATTGTTGGTTTAGCTAGGGAATTGCCACCTTATAGTAATTGTCTCGACTTAGAAGATACATACAGTGTGAGTTGACCCAATAAATAATTAATTAATATCGATTAGTATTACTTAATTGGATAAATATAAAAACTTCTTTTACTATTTTTAAAATATTAGGTAAGTTCTGATATTAACTGCAGAATCCAGCACTCACACATATTAGAATCGTATCTGTAATACGATAAAGAGTGATTTGATCACTGCTTTGACTGTGTGAATGAAGAGAAACCAATCACATATTTTCAAAGTGCACCACTCTGCTTGAATTTTCTATATCGATGTGTGTATGTGTAAGCATATGCCCATCAAATAATCTATTGATTAATGATGGAAATGAGATTTGCAATATTATATGATCATCATATACACTATACATGGCCAAATAGTCGGATTGCAACATGCTCCTCAACATTATTCATTCATACATACATACATACGCATAGAAATCCAAATTTGTAATGTTCCCAGTACATAAAATTGAGATGCTTTCTGAATTAACTTCTTTTAAAGATAAAAACCATTAATGTGCGTATATTATATGAGGTGTATATATATATATATATATGGAAAACATCATTAATCATAAATTAATCACAAGCATCTCTACCAATGTTAGTGAAGCCTATGATGAGTGTCTTGGCAATTTGGAAGGAATGCTCTTAAAATCAAGTTTTCACTCACGTTTTGTTGCATTAATAAAGGCTCATGTCACTTCAGTTATGTACTTAATTTTTTGTAAATGGGATTCCACATGTGATAATTAACACAAAGAGGGGTTTATGTTAAGGTGTGCACAAGATTTTCCTTTTTTGCTTAGACATGCATAAAATGAACAAAAGATTAATGGTATCAGGATTGCTCGCTTGGCCCTACATCTCTTGCATTTATTGCTTGTTGATGACAACTTGATTTTTTGGGAAGGCAACAAGATGAGAGATTCAGGAAATTCAATGTATATTGCAGAGGTATGAGGGGGTAGTCCATCAATTTACATACATCCTCTATCATATTTTTAAAGGGCTGGATAAGTAAATGCAAAATCATTTTTTAAAGTTGTTGTATGTCTAAATACAGGAAGGACGGGACCAATATCTTGGTTTTTCGACTTTGGTGGACTATTTTCTCAAGTATCATTTGGTTTCTTAGTTAAAAAAGTCTCTGTAAAATTTTATGCAAGTGCTTGTAGAAAACTCTCCAGAGTCGAAAATGAGATTAAGGAAAAATTTGTTGTTTTGTCTCTGCCTAGATATATAATAAACATGAATTTGGTGCAAATATCTATTTTTCCTAAACTATAGAAATTGACAGCTTCATTTTACGGGATGAACAAATAAATGAAGGGAGAATCGATTGGTTTTGTTGGAGCTCTTTTTACTCATTAAAACTTGAATGTGGGTTAGGTTTCAAAGACTTCCATTGTTTCAGCGAGGCTTAGCTTGTAAGGCAAGCTTGAAGATTACTCTCAAATCATATCTCTCTTTTTGCTGGAGTAATGAAAGTGAAATACTACTCAATGAGTGATATATTATCTATATTAAAGGGATCTAAACAAGTCTTTTAGTGTTGTAAAATAATAGATTTTGTTGATGGAACCATTGCCTTCTTTGAACAAAGTATTTGTGTTAGTACTGCAGCATGAACAGAGCCTCAATGTTGAAGCTTCTATGCAGTCATATGATTCAAACATATAGTACACCAATAAACCTTATGGTAAAAAAAGAAGGGAAATAATGTTTAATCCATTGAATAATAAGAGAAACACTAGAAGAGTTAGTACTAAAAGGGCTACCTGCACACATTGTGGCTTTGTTGGCCATATTGTGGACAAATGTTATAAGAACTATGAATATCCACCTAGTTAAAAACCTAAGCCGAGGAATGTGTTAAATGTGAATCAAACAAGTCTTTAAAGGCCTTATAATAATTCTAATATGGTTGAATCCCATGTGAGATTTAACATTCAATGTAGTGTTTTAGATGAATTACCTTTCTCTTTCACCAAAGACTAGTGTCACAAAATCCTAACCTTGATTTAACCATAAGCTCCTATAACATAATTGTTCAGCCACAAGTTAATACTTTATTTGCCAAAACAGTTCGGCCACACTTATCTTTCAATTTTATATAATAAAATACTGAATGTGTTATTGATTCTTGGGTTATTGACTATATAGGCAGTTCCATTGAGATGTTTTCTTCATATACATCAGTAGACAACATATTCATTAAATTTCCTAATTCACAAAGAATTCTTATCACTCATATAGATAATGTTCACCTTTCACTCACTTTTGTTCTAAAAAATGTCTTATTTACACTACAATTATCTATTAACCTCATATCCATTAGCCAATTATTAAGATCTTCTCATTGTTCATTGCTATTTTATAATAACCTTTGTATTATTCGGGATGTTCCCAGCTAGAAGAAGATTGGTATAGCTAAAGAGACGGATGGATTGTATCATCTTGAAGTAATAAAGACTAAAGATTTCAATATTGTAAATTATGTTAATCATTCCAGTCCATTCGACTGTCTTTTAATTATAAGTAAATACAATTTGTGCCATTTTCGTCTTGATCATCCTTTAAAACTAAGACTTCAAATACTTCAATAGATAGATAAATCCATTTTGCGTTGTTCATCTCTTGATTGTGACATTTGCCATTTTAGTAAACAAAAAAGACTTACTTTTCCTATTAGCCAATGTGTTTCTCATAATTGTTTTGAGCTACTCCATATTGATATTTAGGGACCTATTTCTGTTGCTTCTTCTTATGGTCACATTACTTCCTTATAACTTTTGATGACAAAAGTAGGTATACTTGGTTGTATCCTATGAAGAACAAATCCAAAGAAAGAAAAGTCATTATTAATTTCTTTGCTTTCATGGAAAGAAAATTCAAGGTAATGATTAAGATTGTTCGAACAGACAATGGCACAATTCCCTTGGCTTCCTTTTCTAAGCTGACTAAAGATGATGGTTCTTCTATTGTAAATGCCACTTCTAATTGGTAGTTGATTGGTAAGCTTTTATACCTTATTAATATTAAGTTAGACATTAGTTTTTATGTGCAGTAACTTTCTTAGTTTCTGGAAGCCCCTACCTAGATTCGTTTGGAGGCAGCACATAAGGTGTTAAGATATTAGAAAAGTTATCGTAGTTAAGGATTATTTTATTCAACACATAATTTTCTACAACTTAAAATATTTAGTGATTCATATTAAGCTTTTTGTATAAATTCTCATCGTTCTATTAGTGGTTTCTGTTTATTTCTTGGTAATTCTTTAATTTTTATAAAATTTAGAAATAACAAATTATTTCCAAGTCCTCTTTAGAAGTCGAATACCAGGCTCTTGCTCCTATTAGCTGTGAGGTACAGTGGCTGACTTACTTGTTTCGTTATTTATAAATTGATCAATTTCAGACAACTTTGATTTATTGTGACAATTCTTTTGTTGTCAAAATTGTTGAAAACTTAGTTTTCCATGACGAGCTAAACATATAGAGGACGATTGTCATGTAGTTCGACAAAAAATTCGTGATGGACTTATTCAGTTCTTACATGTTTCATCATTTCTGTCAAATTAAGTGAGGATGTTGAATTGGAAATGAATAAAAATCAAGAAAAATTGAGATTAATCAAGTAGAATGATTGCTTGGAAAGTTTGAGAGAGAGTGAGTAAAAAAAGAGAAAAAGAATGTATGAAGTAAACTAGAAAAAGTGATTTATATTTGTCAACAAATTGTATTTATATACAAATTGTATTTAAAATTATTTACAAATATAGCCCTAAATTTTTAATATTTATAAATATACCCTCAATTATTATTCTAATAGTCCATCTCAAGTTGGAGTATACATATTTTGTATTTGATTCGTTCATGAAAAATTGGATTTTTGACAATTTTAATAGTTGATAAGTTGTCACAATACAATGCAGCAACATGAGTAGTGATACACAAATTACTGAGAAAAAAAGAAAGCCATTGTATTTCATAAGTAACTGTAGCCAAGACACTACTGTATTCCACTTCAAAGGAAGATTGAGAAATAATAAGTTATTTCTTAGTCTTCCAAGAAATAAGTGAGACACTAGAAAAACACAGGGACTTGCAAGAACCAGCACAAGAGCCCCTATTCGAATATGTTAAAACGTGTTTTTGAACTACACTTATTTTTTTCTTTGTTGGACTCAGTCAATAAAGCAGACCTAATCTTTAAGATGTTGATAATATGGTTCCTGGTTTGTAGCTTTATCCTAAGATCACGTTTTTATCCTGCTATTTAAATGTACTACTACTGATCAAATAAATAATTTTTCATCAACATAAAGTTTAAGCTCTACATCTTCTTCTTTCTCTGTTTCTTTCAACTTCAAATAAAACAACAAATTGGTATCAAAACTCTCTTCTTAAGGGATCTGTGATTACGATGGAGAGTGAAACCTGCTATTTCAACTTTGCTCCTCTAGTGTTTGATGGTGAGAATTATCAACTCTGGGTCGTGAGAATGATGGCTTACCTTGAGGCTTTGGATCTTTGGGAGGCCGTGGAAGAAGATTACGAAGTCGCTCCGCTGCCAAACAATCCTACCGTGGCCCAAATGAAAAATCACAAGGAAAAGAAGACCAGAAAATTCAAGGCAAATGCAACTTTCTTTGCGGCTGTTTCAGCAAATATCTTCACAAGGATCATATCTCTTAAATCTGCAAAAAAATTTGGGATTATCTCAAAGAAGAATACGAAGAAGATGAAAGGATTCGAGGCATGCAAGTGCTGAATTTATTGAGGAAATTTGAACTGCAGAGAATTAAAGATTTTGAGTCAATCAAAGGATACTCAGACAGATTATTGGGCATTGTAAACAAGGTAAGGTTGCTTGGCACTCAATTTCTAGATTCAAGAATTATTCAAAAAATTCTTGTAACTATGTCAGAAAGATATGAAGCTACCATTACCTCCTTGGAAAATACAAAGGAATTGTCCAATATCACTTTGGCAGAGCTGCTAAATGCCTTGCAAGCTCAAGATCAGAGGTGGCTAATGAGGCAAGAAAATGTTGTCGAAGGAGTTCTGCCAGCCAACACCTAGTGGCTAAAAAAACTAAATAGAAAAGTGACAAAAAAACATAAGTGACATCTTCTAAAGGTTCCAGAATCGCAGCAATGGTAGAAATTCGAAAAAGAACTACCCACCTTGTCAGCACTGCGGTAAAATAGGTCATCCACCTTTCAAATGTTGGAGAAGGACAGATACCAAATGTAGCAAATGTGGTCAGGATGGACATGAAGCTGTGGTTTACAATAATAAATTCCAGAACCAAAATAAAGTTGCTCAAGTTGCTGATGAAGAAAAAGATAGGATGTTTGTGGCGACATGTTTTTCAACCAAAAGTTCTTCAGAAGATTGGCTTATTGACAGTGGTTGTACAACCCACATGACTTTTGATAAAACTCTCTTCAAAGATTTAAGGCCCTCAAAAATCAAGAAGATCAGAATAGGCAACGGAGGCTATCTACCTGCAAAAGGGATTGGAACTGTTGCAATTACAACCAGCTCAGGTAGAAAAATAATTTCTGATGTCATTTATGTACCTGAAATTGATCAAAATGTATTAAGTGTTGGTCAGTTGTTAGAGAAAGGATTTAAAGTATCCTTTGAAGATTTCCATTGCCTTGTTTTTGATGCATTTGGGAAAGAAATTTTAAGAGTTAAAATGAAAGGTAAAAGCTTCTCATATGAACCTACGATGGTGCAGATAGCTTATTTTACCAAAGCCAGCAACACAGAAATTTGATATAAGAGGCTTAGCCATTGTCATCTTCAAAAGATGTTAAGATTGCAGAAAAGTGACTTAACAAGGGGACTACTGGAGCTTGACAATTATTTGCTAGACTGTACTGCCTGTCAATTTGGTAAACATAATAGTTCGTCATTTTCAAAATCAACTTGGAAAGCTTTCAAAAAATTACAGTTTATTCATACGGATATTTCTAGACCTCAAAAAAACGTCATCATTACAAGTTAGTCTTTACTACATTCTTTTCATTGATGATTTCACAAGAATGTGCTGGATTTTTTTCTTGAAATTCAAATCAGAAGTTGCTGGTGTATTTTTGAAGTTCAAGAAAATGGTAGAAAATCAAAGTGGCTGTAAGATTCAAGCGTTGAGGTCAGATAATGGAAAGGAATATACTTCAGCAGAGTTTAATTTATTTTGCGAAGAAGCTGGCATTGAACATCAGCTTACTGTCCCATATACTCCAGAATAGAATGGAGTTAGCGAAAGAAGGAACAGATCGGTAATGGAGATGGCCAGATGTATGTTGCATGAGAAAGAGTTACCAAAAAAGTTTTGGGCAGAGGCAGCCAATACAGCAGTATTTTTGCAAAATCGACTTCCGACCAAAGCTTTGGAAGATAAAACTCCGTTTGAAACTTGGTATGGGTATAAGCCTTCGCTAAATTTTCTTAAAGTATTTAACTGTGTATGTTTTGTTCACGTGCCACAGGTAAAACGTGACAAGCTTGACCAAAAAGTAATTTCAGGCATCTTTGTGGGTTATAGTTCAATTTCTAAAGCTTACAAGGTGTATCATCATCAAATAGCAAAAATGACAATCAGTAGAGATGCGCACACTTTAATGAGGATGAACAATGGGATTGAAAAAATTTGCAGAAGAAAAATAGTTATTCAAAAGAACTAGGAAGTATTGTTACTAAAGAGAACCTAGCAGATTCATGGCAAGAAGAGCTGGAAGATGATTTCCAGTTAGAGGTACAAGGTCAATTTCAGACATCGATGCAAGATATAATGTGGTAATTTGTGAACTTGGTGATCCTGAAGAAGCATTACAGGATTCAAAGTGGAAGAAAGCAATGGAGGAGGAGCTGTTTATGATTTCAAAAAATAAAACATGGGAGTTGGTTAAGAGACCTGAAGGAAGAAAGGTCATTGGCATCAAATGGGTGTTCAGAACAAAGCTGAATGCAGACAGCTCTATCAACAAACATAAGGTCAGACTTGTCGTTAAAGGGTATGCTCGAATATACGGTGTTGATTATTCTGACACCTTTGCTCCTATGGCAAGGCTAGATAATAAGGTTGCTGCTTGCATTATTAGCACAAATGGGATGGAAAGTATTTCAGCTGGATGTCAAATCAACCTTTTTAAATGGCTTCTTGCAGGATGAGATATATGTAGAGCAGCCTGAAGGATTTGTGAAGCAAGGTGAAGAAGACAAGGTCTACTTGCTCAAAAAGGCTCTTTATGGTTTGAAACAAGCACCAAGAGCTTGGTATAGCAGGATAGATGCGCACTTGATAAGTCTTGGTTTTGTTAAAAGCTTATCTGAGGCCACTCTTTATGTGAAACATAAAAATAATGACACACTCATTGTGTCCCTATATGTTGATGATCTTCTGGTGACAGGAAATAATACAAAGCTGGTTAAAGAGTTCAAAAAAGAAATGATAAAGGTTTTTGAAACGACAGATCTTGGTCTCATGACCTATTTTCTCGGAATGGAGATCAGACAAGAAGAAAATGAAGTGTTCATTGGTAAAAAAAAAATATACAAAGGAAATCTTAAAGAAGTTTAAGATGGAAGAATGCAAGGCAGTAAGCACACCAATGAATCAAAAGGAGAAACTAAGCAAGGAAGATGGAGCTGATAAAGTTGATGAAGGTTATTACAGGAGTTTGATTGGATGTTTTATGTACGTCACTGCAACAAGGCTTGACATTCTATTTACTGTAAGTCTCTTATCTCGATTTATGCATTGCTCTAGTGAAATGCATTTAATTGCAGCAAAAATAATATTAAGGTATGTCAAAGGTACTGTTGATCATGGAGTTCAGTTTAAAAGATATAAAAATTTCAAGTTGTGTGATTTTTCGGATAGTGATTGGATTGGATCAGTTGATGATATGAAAAGCACTTCAGGATATTATTTCAATATAGGCTCAGGGGCTTTCTCATGGTGTTCTAAGAAGCAGAAGATTATATAGCACAATCTGCTGCATAAGCTAAATTTATAGCAGCAACAGCTGCTGCAAATCAAGTTTTATGGTTAAAAAAAATCTTGTGTGATTTAAATATAGAGCAGAAAGAAAGTACTAAATTTTTTGTTGACAACCAAGCAGCCATTGCAATCTCAAACAATCCAGTGTTTCATGGGAAAACCATGCATTTCAACATCAAGCTCTATTTTTTGAGGGAGGTGCAGCAAAATGAAAAAATGACACTAATTTACTGTAAGTCTAAAGATCAGCTAGCAGACTTGTTTACAAAGCCTCTTCCCATCAGCAAGTTCGAGCTTCTAAGGCAAAGAATTGGTGTTTGCAGTTCCAAAAGCAAGGAGGAGTGTTAAAACGTGTTTTTGAACTGCACGTGATTTTTTTCTTTATTGGACTCAATCAATAAAGCAGACCTATTCTTTAGGATGTTGATAATATGGTTCCTGGTTTGTAACTTTATCCTAAGATCATATTTTTATCCTCTATTTTTGCTATTTAAATGTACTACTGCTGATCAAATAAATAGTTTTTCATCAACATAAAGTCTAAGTTATGCATCTTCTTCTTCCTCTATTTCTTTCAACTTTAAATAAAACAATAGAATCACTAAAAGCTATGAGATGTAAATAAGTTTGTGTAGAATAAAAAAGACCTTGGCCTGGTGTCCCTTTTAAGTATCTTAAAACTCAATGTGCAACTTATAGATGTATTTAATAGGAGCATCAAAAAATTGTGAAAGTTGATGAACTGAATAGTTAATATCAGGTCTTGTGTCGGTAAGATACATGAGTTTACCAACTAGCTGCATGTATGAAGTAACATCTACAAGAGGTGAACCATCTTGCCATATTAATTTTGTTGATGATGCCATAGGCTTTGAAGTAGGTTTACAACCCAAGAATCCAATATCTTTAAGTAAATTCAAAGTATATTTTCTCTGACTAACATTAATAATTTTTGACGAACGAATAACTTCAAATCCTAAGAAAAGCTGAAGTTCACTAACATCCTTAATTTTAAATTAAATATGAAGAAAATATTTTACCATATGAACCTCAGTCATACTATCACTAAGATGACATCATCAACATATATAAAAAGAATAATGAATGAAGAATCTGTATACTTGTAAAATAAGGAAGAATCCGAAGCAACTTACACAAAATCAAGCTTCTTTAATGCATCAGTCAATTTGAAAGGCCACTACCTACTTGCTTGCTTAAGACCATAAAGGCTTTTAATAAGCTTGAATACCTAGGTCTCTATCGCATTAAAACAATGAGGTAGTGTCATATAAACTTCTTCATGTAAGTCACCATGAAGAAATGCATTATTAATATTTAGTATCTATCAACAGAATCATATGTCTTTTATTTAACTTTATACACCACTTACAATCAATTGGCTTTTTACCGAGAGACAAATCAACTAATTCTCAAGTTTTGTTCTCTTCTACGGCCTTAATCTCATTGGACATTGCATCTCCAACATTGAAATTGTATTGCTTGATGATAGGTTTTAGGTTTAATGTCTTGTGTGATGGAAAAAATAAATGGCTTATGCATGACGTCAAGATAATTGTATGAAAGTGTATATGAAATGCAATGTGAGGTAGAAATATAATTAATGCAAGACTTAAGACCATATAGATAATAATCATGCAAATGAGATGATTGCTTTGTGGACCTTATAGACTTTCAAGTTTGTAAAATGGAAGGCATATTTTGTATGACTAGGAAAATAGGAATGAGAAACATTGTTTTCACTAGTGTTAATAGAAAAAATTTTAAAAGTATTATCAGAATGAATAAAAGAATTATTTGAGGAATGTAAAGAAGTAGTACCAGAAGGAATCTATTCACCGGAGTTGTTCAGAACTACATTACCTTAATGCTACAGATCCTGAAATTGATCACTATATGATGTCATTAAATTATTGGTATAATGAAAGACAAACATGATTGTCTTTTTATCAGAAAGAGAGGCAAAAGAAAAATTATTCTCAGAGAAATAGACATCTCGAGAAACAAACATTTTGTTGGATTTAAGATCATACACTCGATACCCTTTGGTTTGAGAAGGATATCCAATAAAAATGCATTTAGAAGATTTGTAATCAAGTTTAGACCTCTTGGGACTGAAATTAGATGCATAACATAAGCATCCAAAAAACTCAAGTGATGATATTTAGGAGGACAATGAAATAAAATTTTAAATGGAGACTTATTGCTGATGACCGGAGAAGGTAACAAGTTGATTAAATAAGTCGCATACAGCACACAATCTGCCCAGAATTTCTTGCGAAGATTAGCTTGAAACATCACTGATCTTGCCATATTCATGATATGTTGATTTTTTTTAACCACACCATTTTGTTGTCATGTGTATGGGCAAGAACACTGGTGTATTGTTCCTTTGGTAGCAAAAAATTCTGTTAATTTGAACTGTTGGTCATTATCGGTGCAGACACACTTTATTTTTATATCAGTTGAGTTCTCAGATATGTAAAAAAAAAAAATTGTCATAATTGTTTTCACTTCTCATTTCCTTTCATAGGACACAACCGTGTGTATAGACTTTTATCATAAAACATGGTAAGAAAATAATGGTGACCACATAAAAAAAGAATGGATGAAGGACCCTAAATATCAATGTGAACAATATCAAAAGAATGTTTATTAATAGGTTGGCGTACAAGGAATGAAAGTCTTTTTTGCTTGCTGAAATAAAAAACATCATAGAAAGGCAGTACAAGAAGAAACAGATTTATCCAATTGATGATTGAAGAAAGTCTTAGTGTAGAAGGATGACCAAGACGATAGTGCCAAAGATTATACTTATTAACAACATTGGTACAATGAGAAAAACTAGAGTTGTTAAGGGAACAATCAGAAGAACAAGACTTAATGACATTTACAATATTCATGCTTTTGGTTCTATTTGCCCAAGGTAATACAGTCCTTACTATTCTTTAGCTAAAATAATCATGTTTTGAGCATGAACATCTTGAGTTAAATAGCTATTTTGTAAAAGGTTAAATAATAAGAAAAATCTGTCAACAATCTACTAACAAATATCAAATTGAGGGAAACTTTTGGTGTATATAGTGCATTATGAAGAACAAATGTGGGAGAGATATAGACATCACCAACATGAGTAACAAGAACTATTTTAGAGTTAGGTAATATCATAACATGTTGTCTACAGATCTACACAAGGTAAACATCTCAATTGTCCTGACCACATGGTCTATAGCACATGAATCAATGATCCATTCGTTTAATGTAGTATTTAGATGTAAAGAAGATGAAGCAATACCTGGTGTTTGTGTAGCTTGAAAGCTGGCAGTAAGGCTATTCACCTATGGTACTATATTTTTTGGTTGATGTAGATGCTAAAGGCTGCATTAAGGCTAATATTTTTTGGTACTGATGTTTTGTGAATGAGAATACAAGTCTTCTAAGTTATGGCCTTGAGAATTGGACTTAACTTGAGAATTCTTGAGTTCAGATTCTGTTTTCATTATCTGAGCACTAATTTGATTGACATTAAACATATTTCTCTGTCTCGGTTTGTAGCCTGGAAGATATCCATGCTTTTTATAACATTTGTCCAGTGTATGACCAATAAATCTACAGTGAGTGCAAGTAAGTCGTTTGTTGTCGGTTCTAGTATTGTTCATTAAATTTTCCAGACTGTAATTGTTCCCTGTCTTTTGTTGTGGTTCAAAAATTGTATTTGTATAAAGGATGCTTGATTCATACCATTGCGCATGGGCTTCAGTATTGAGACTACGTTCGTGTTGAATCACTAAAGCAAACACCTTATTCAAATGTGGCAATGGTTCCATAATCAGTATTTGCGATTTCACAACACTAAAGGACTCATTAAGTCCTTTGAGAAATCTTATGATTTTGTCTTTTTCATAATATATACTATTTACAAATTATGATTGAGATTCACATGATGGCTGCAAGTTGGATGACTCGTCCCACAAAATCTTAAGCTGGGTGAAGTACTCAATGACTGAATAGTTTCCTTATCTTAGGTTGTGAACTATTGAAAGAGATACAGACCTCATGATCGAGGATAGGACGAGAGTATTACACCTCTTTCATGCTCCATACAGAGGATTGTCCTTGTTTGGAACAAGAATCGATCCATCTATAAAACTCTCTTTATTTTTAGAAGTTAATGCTAACTTCATTGAACGAAACCATGAGTGGTAGTTGTTATCTACAAGAACAGTAGTTATAAGCTGAAGTGCTAGATTCTCATTCGGATGTGTTCATTCAACATAAATTCTTCATGCTTTGACAAACCTGAAGTTGGTGTTACACCTAGAGCAGATGTAGAAAAATGAAAGCTGCACTTTTATTCAGCAAAGCAATGCCTTTTTATAGGCAATTACATGACCATAAAACATTAAAAAAATATAACACAATTCTATAACTAATAAACTCCTACTTTAACTCAACTCGTTATCTTTTATCCAATAAAAAAATCATATCCTTAAAAAATATGACAACTCAAAACAGAATACAGTAAAAAATACTTAATTAGTAAAAATATCTAACATTCCCTCCCTTAAACTAAAAATAATTTCAGTTTATGCTTATTATCAAACTAAGCTCTTCAAATTGCAGACACCAAGTAAACTTTTCAGTTTTGTGAATGCAGCAACTTTGAGAGGGCTTTGTGAAGATATCAGCAACATGGTCTTCATTTTTACAATAAATGACTTCAATTATTTTTTCCGTGTAATACTAGATTCTTTGAGAGTTTGATTGCTGAATTGTTGTCACAGTAAAATGGAGTGGCATCTTTTTGTGAAAAGTTAAGTTTGCCAAGAATATTTCTCATCCATATTGCTTGACAAGCATAGGAGGTTACTGCTACGAACTCCGCTTCAGCAGTTGAAAGAGTCATAATTTGCTGTTTTTTTATGACTATGAGACAACTCACGAACCCAACAAAAACACAAATCCACTTGCACTTTTCCTGTCATCTGAATCCCTTGCAAAGTTGCTATCTGAAAATCCAATTAAATATGCTTGCTCTCCTTTCTTGTAGTAAATTCTAAGGTCCACAGTGCCTTGTAGGTACCTGAGAATTCTTTTGGTAGCCAACATATGAACTTCATTTGGTTACTCCATATATTGACTAATGAGACTGACATCATACATTATATTCAGCATAGTGACTGTTAAATACATTAAACTCCCTACAATTTGTTTGTAATATGTGTTGTTAATCTTTTTTCCTCCAGTATTTTTCTCAAGCTTCATCCCCAACTCTGAAGGAGTGATGCTGCATTGCAGTGCTTCATTCCAATTTTTTCTAAAATTTCTTGTGCATATTTCTTTTATAAAATAAAAGTTCCAGCTGCAAATTATTGAACTTCGATCTCAAGAAAATTGTGTATTAATTTAAGATCAGAGATATCAAATTCCTTAATCATGAACTCCTAAAATTTTTCAAACAATTCTTCATCATTACTAGTAAAAATTAAATCATCGACATATAAGCATATGATAACAATTTTCCATCTTCAGTATTTATATAAAGTGTATGCTCATAGGGACACCTTTTAAAATTAACATTTGAAAAATAATTGTCTATACGACTATACCAAGTTCTTAGAACTTGTTTAAACCCATATAGTGCCTTTTTTAATCTGTACACTTTATGATCACATCCATGTTTCACATAACCTGTATGTTAATTAATAAATACTTGTTCTCGTAATTCTCCATGAAGGAATGCTGACTTTACATGCAATTGAAAAAATTTTCAGGAACGTTGCTACCAAACATGCCTTATATTTATCTATATCACCATTTTCTTTCAACTTTGTCTTGTAACTCCACTTTACTCTAATTGTCTTTTTCCCTCTTGGTAAATCAACCAACTTCCATGTATTATTGCGTTCGATAGCAGCAATTCCATCATCCATAGCCTTTTGCCATTTTGATTCATTTACAACTTCATCAAAAGAAAAAGGATCACAATATGAAAATAAAGCAAAATGAGTTAGTGATTCCTCATATTGATGAATCCCAGTTATTTCATAATCATTCATCCAAGCTAGTCTCCTTTTACTACGTTGTGGTCGTCGCTCTTCCTCCATTTGTTGTTCCAGATGTTCACTTTGTGGATTGTTTGGGAAATTTTCAATAGTAGTAGCTGGTTGTTAATGATGTTCATCTTCATCAAAATCTGCAGGAATTTCTTTTGGTGATTTTTCTCCCCACGACCAAAAATTTTATTCATCAGATACCACGTCATGGCTGATAATCACCTTATTTGTATTGAGATTATGAAGTTTATAAGCCTTTATTTGCTCATTAACACCCAAAAAAATGAATTTTTTAGCTTTATCTTCAAGCTTTGTTCTTTTTTGATCTGGAATATGAGCAAAACAGGTCCAGCTAAAAATTCAAAAATGATCAACAGATGGTTAAGATCCGCTCCAAACCTCTTCTGCTGTTATATTCTGCACACCATATGTTGGACTTCTATTCAGAACATGAGTGTTCCATTGTACTACTTCAGGCCAGAACTCTTTTGGAACATTGCTTCTCTTCAAAATTGTTCGTACCATATTTAGGATGGTTACGATTTTTTCTTTCACTGACACTGTTTTGCTGAGAAGAAAAGGTTGCTATAAGTTGTCTTTTAATCACATGTAATCCACGAAAATCTATAAATTCATGTGATGTATACTCGCCGCCGCGATCACTCCAAGAGTTTTGATTGAGCTTCTAATTTCATTCTCAACCATAGCCTTAAAGTTTTTAAAGGTTGTAAATGCTTCAAATTTTTCCTGCAAGAAGTAAACCCATATTTTTAGACTAAACTCATCAATGAACATCATAAAATAATGTTTACCTCCAGTTAATTTTGGATTAATGGCCCACATAAATCTGTATAGACGAATTCCAACCGCTGCTTGCCTCTTCAAGACTTTCCTATTGGAAAATTGTCATGGGATTGCTTCCCCATTATACAATCTTCATAAACTTCTCTAGGATTATCAAATTAGGGAGTCTAGTAACCATCTCCTTTTTTTGCAAGGTGTTCAGTCCTCTAAAATTCAGATGTCCATAGCGATAGAACCATAACCATGCTGGATTAGTCAATTTTGCCGTAAAACCAAAATGACTAACCTTTGTAAGATACAAAGGAAACATCCTATTTTTGGTCATGCTGACTTTAGCAATCAAACCTAATTTGTTATCTTAAATTATACATTCTCCATTTTTAATAAAACTATCATAACTCTTCTCTTGCAACTGGCTAATACTCAGTAAATTGTTTGAGTGAAATTTCCTTTAGTTTGAATAATTACCTACCCTTTTCTCATAACTGAGACCGTAGAATTATCACTAAACTTCACCGTATCTCAATATGATTCTTCAATATAAGAGAAGGTTGACTCGTCTCCGCTCATATGATTGCTGCAACCAGTGTCAAGATACCAAAAATCCTTGTTGGTCTCTTCTTTGCATGACAGACCATTAACAAGGATATCTCCTCTACTTTCTCGTTTGCTTCTGCAAAATTAGACTTTTCTCAACGCATTTTATTTAAATTGGTACGACATTCAGAATGATAATGGCCATACATGTGGCATCTAAAGTATTCAACATCAACTTTATATTTGTCTGCTGATCTGGATTTTTTGTCATTTAAATGATAGCCTTTACTGCCTCATCTTTGACTCCCTTTACCAGATTTGTCGTTGGAATTTTTTCCTTTCCACTTACTTTTCCCAGCTCTAACGTTTTCTAAATGGGTAGTTGCTTGCAAGGCCTGCTCCTCATTATCTTGTTGGATTAATTTTTGTTCATGTACCAGCAAAGAATTCTGCAACTCATCAATGGAGAGAGTATCAATATCCTCTTATTCTTCAATGGAGCAAATGACAAAGTTGAATTTCGACAGCATGGATCGAAGGATCTTTTCCACAATAGCAACATCCTCAAGCCTGTCCCCATGAATCCGCATCTTGTTCGTGATTGCCATCGTTCTTGAGAAGTAGTCAGAAACTGACTCAGTAGACTTCATACACAAAGTCTAAAATTTAGCATGAAGAGTTTGAAGCTGTGCCCGCTTCACCCTTGCATTTCCTTGATATTTCTTCTTCATGTTGTCCCAAATTATCTTTGAGGTGTCTTTATGAAGGATTGTTTTCAAGATTGAGCGGTCAATAGGTTGGAACAAATAATTTTTTGCTTTTAAGTCCTTCAATTTCAGTGAGTCCAGCTTTGTCCTTTGTGCATCTGTTAATATAGTGTCAAGTGCTGGTTCTATGAAGCCATAATCAACAACCTGCCAATTCTCCTTTGATCTTAGGAAATTTTCCATTAACATGCTTCAGTGGTCATAATGACCATCAAAACAATAGAATGATTGATTGAATAAAATTTTCTGTAGCTATGAGTTACTTCTTCTACTGCTACAAATTTCTCTCACATGTTTTTCTTAGAGAAATTTTGAATCTGATCTGATACCACTGTTACACTATAACGGCCACAGAAATTAAAAGAAAATGTATAAATTTATTCTAAGTGCGAAAATGAAATAAAATAGATTATGATTAACATCCCTTACACAATAACCAAAACGAATTAAACCTATGAAAGAATAAACTAATTAAAGGAAATACTATGAATGAATACTATAAGGAAAACTAATAAATTCTTAGGCTTCTACTCGTCGTCTTCCTGGAGAATGGACTTGGGAACCAAGTCCTCCTAATCTAAAATGGTTAAGTAAGGAATGAGCTATACTAATCCAGTAAAGACATCGCACTATCTCACTGTCACAGAAGTAAAGATTGGTAGAAAACAAAAACGACCAATAGAGCATAATATATAACAAACTCATTTATCAATAATAAAAACCTTTACTATCCACTTACGTCGCTGAGATTCATGAAAACAACTTATGAAAAACCATAACATCATAAACATCATAAGATCATGCACACTCTGTAACATAACACATATCATACTTTTGTATTTCAATCATCAGGCAACAAATTTCATCTTTTATCAACCTACTAGTATCCATGGGGATCCATAGGGTGTCCCCATTATAGGTGAACCATTCACATAATAACTTAATTCTAAGACCGTCCCCATACCCTGTCCGGTATGGGCGCCAAAACCATAAACCTTAATACCCCGTCCGGTATAAGGGTGAAACAGGCCGTCTCCATACTCCGTTCAGTATGGGCGCCAAAACATATTAAGTCTCCATAGCCCGTCCGATATGAGAGACCACGTTCTCGGTAGGGTTCCCTATGGACCCGGTTTGTCCATCATTTCCCAGGATATCTAGTCAGACTGTCGACATTATCCATTTATTAATTCACATACCTTTTTCTTTTTTTTTTTTCTTAATCTCAATTATCCAATCAAACATAAACACATAAACCAGTAATGGACACCAAATAAGGCAACATAACATCGGGTTCACAATAATTCAAACCATAATAAATGAAACCGTGATTCATGCATACGAAACCATAGAATAAACACATCAGACACTATACTGCATTTGAAATTGTAAAATAAATCAAACAACAACTGACCGAAAAATACATCAAATTCGGGCTCCAATAGCAACCTTAATTAATTATACATATCTATTAATTCATAAATACCGTTTTATCATTTATTAATCTTTAATGTCGTAATAGGAAATAGGGTGAGAGATCCTTACTTGTTTCAGAGTCTGAAATCAGGTTCTCACTGCGCCTACGGGCAGTCCCTAGATTCCCTGAATTTTTTTTCCGAAAATGGAAACACACTTCTAGTACCTGCACATGTCCCCAAAAAATCCCAAATCAGACCCAGGGCCTTTTCGGCCAATTTCGAAATTCCGGCATGGCGGCTCCGCCGTGCTCCGACATCGGCGCCACTGCCCACAGCGGCGATCCGCCTCGGGTTGGCCGTTTTCGGCCGAATTCGGCCAAACTTGCATTGGTTCCTGTGATAAAACACCCCTAGGGCCCTCGATGGGCCAAAAAATTCCAGAAAACTGAGACCTACTGGCGGCGAAGCATTTAGGTGCGGCGGCTCCTCCGGCCCGAGTTGCGATTTAATATTTTGTTCCGATCAACTTGTAGAAAAAAAGACGGTGGTCACAGTGGTATAAGAATTACATCGAAGGCTGCTAAGAACTGCTCTCAAGTGACTGGCATAGGCAGGGTTGTCTGCTTGAGCTCCCACCAACGATCTACTTCCCCCCACTAGCATGTAGGAAGCAAGAGTAACCCTCTGTTCAGGAACTACTCCTAAGGTCTTGAAAGCCTTCTCTGTTTCTGCCAACCAGTACTTAGCATCTTCGAAAGAAGACTCCCCTGCAAAAGTGGAAATGTTTAGTCTCTTGTACGTCTCTACGTAGCTCGAGTCAATTAGGGAAGGAGCTGGGTCCCGTGGAAGAGAGACTCGGCCGGGCTGAGGATAGACAAGGGGGCCCTGTGGTAGCACCTGCTAATATAATGGGGGCACCGGATCATACTGTGGCGATGCCGGGCAATACGGTGGCTGATGCACCGGATTATACTGCGGCAGTGGTGCCGGGTGGTATTGTGGAGGAGCAGGCTCTTGTCGAGGTAGCTCGGGATCCGCTCACTACAGTGGTGGCTCAAACTGTGGTGTGGGGGAGGGTCGGGTAATTCCCTTCTCTCCTCTCGACCTTGTTGAGTAGCAATGATCCTTTCGATCATCTCAAATATTCTATCAACATCTTCCCGAAGCAAATCATCCCGGGCTGCTCGGTTTAGTGGGGGTCTCCCTCTCCTCATATCTCTGTACCTGCATTATACAAGGAAGGGTTGAGTAATAATTCTCAGTTTGGTATTCCTCTAAGTATTATTGTGTAAGGGACAAGTCCGAGGAACGCGGCTCTGATACCAACTGTAACGACCCCGGAAATTAAAAAGAAATGTATAAATTTATTATAAGTGCGGAAGCGAAATAAAATAGATTATGATTAACATCCCTTACACAATAACCAAAACGAATTAAACCTATGAAAGAATAAACTAACTAAAGGAAATACTATAAATGAATACTATAAGGAAAACTAATAAATTCTTAGGCTTCTACTCGCTGTCTTCCTGCAGAACGAGTTCGGGAACCAAGTCCTCCTGATCTGAAATGGTTAAGTAAGGAATGAGCTACACTAACCCAGTAAAGACATCACACTATCTCACTGTCACAAAAGTAAAGGTTGGTAGAAAATAAAAACGACCAATGGAGTATAATTTATAACAAACTCATTTATCAATAATAAAAACCTTTACTGTCCACTTACGTTGGTGAGATTCATGAAAACAACTTATGAGAAACCATAACATCATAAACATTATTAGATCATGCACACTCTGTAACATAATACATATCATACTTTTATATTTCAATCATTAGGCAACAAATTTCATCTTTTATCAGCCTACTAGTATCCATGGGGATCCATAGGGTGTCCCCGTTACAGGTGAACCATTCACATTAGTAACTTAATTCCAGGGTCGTTCCCCATACCCCGTCCTGTATGGGCGCCAAAACCATAAACCTCAATACCCCGTCCGGTATGAGGGTGAAACGGGCCGTCCCCATACCCCATCCGGTATGGGCGCCAAAATATATTAAGTCTCCATACCCCGTTCGATATGAGAGACCACGTTCCCGGTAGGGTTTCTTATGGACTCGGTCCATCCACCATCTCTCAGGATATCTAGTCAGGCTGTCAACATTATCCATTTATCAATTCACATACCTTTTTTTATTTTTTTTCTTAATCTCAATTATCCAATCAAACATAAATACGTAAACCACTAATGGATATCAAACAAGGCAGTACAACATCGGGTTCACAATAATTCAAACCATAATAAATAAAACTGTGATTCATGCATACGAAACTATAGAATAAACACATCGGGCACCATACTGCATTTAAAACTGTAAAATATATCAAACAACAACTTATCGAAAAACACATCATATTCGGGCTCCATTAGCAATCTTAATTAATTATACATATCTATTAATTCATAAATACCGTTTTATCATTTATTAAGCTTTAATACCGTAATAGAAAATATGGTGAAAGATCCTTACTTGTTTCGGAGTCTGAAATTGGGTTCTCACTGCACCTACGGGCAGTCCTTAGATTTCTTAATTTTTTTTTCTAGAAACTGAAACACACTTCCGGTACCTGCACATGTCCCCAAAAAATCTCAAATCAGACCCAGAGCCCTTTTGGCGATCCGCCTCGAGTTGGCCGTTTTCGGCCGAATTCAGCCAAAACACCCCTAGGGCCCTCGATGGGCCAAAAAATTTTAGAAAACCGAGACTTACCGGCGGCGAAGCTCTCGGGTGCGGCGGCTCTTCCGGCACAAGCTGCGATTTGGTGTTTTGCTCCGGTTAACCTGTAGAGAAAAGGACGGTGGTCACAGTGGTATAAAAATTACATCGAACGGGAACCGGGAATGACCTCATCGGAGGCAAAAACTGAGAAAACCTGCGGTGGTGCCGCTGGACTGTGACGGTATTTTTCGGCCAATTGGCCAGTAGTTTAGCTCCGATTTTACCACAGGGAGGTTCAGCATCGAAAAACGAGCCAATGAGAGAAATTTTACCTCGTTTAGCTGTCAGAAAATCCTTCAGTGCGGTGGCAGGTGGCGGCGACCAGTTCCTCCGGTGGCTGGGTCGTCTTCTCCGGCGAGGGTTCTGACTGCTAGGGTTTGGGGTTAGGTGTGGATGCGATTATTTATAACATTCCCTTTTTAATCTAAGCTGTCCATCATGATTTATCTGGGCTATCCGATCGCGATTAAATTGAAAATAAATCTGGGCCGTCCGTGCGCGCAGGAACGTATCTGAGCCGTCCGATCTTGCGCACGCAGATCACCCACGTGTCTCCGTCTCGCGTGGCTTCTCGCGTCAGCGTCCCTGCCACGCGGGGTCTCCTGGTTGGTCGGGGCTGCTGATGCGGCTGCTGACGTGGCGCTATTTTTTAAAATTGCGTTTTGATCACTGATTTTCAATTTTTTTAAAAAAAATATCCCCATAATCCAAAATTTCACCTATTTTTTTCAAAATCAATTTCAATTAAATTTTAAAAATAATTTTACCCTATTTTATTATTATTATTATTTTTATTTTTATTAAATTAAATTAAAACATTATAAATTAATTATTAAAATTAAACAAAATTTCAATAAAATTAAAATAAAATAAAATAAAAATTTTGGGTGTTACATACAGCTAGAGCAGATGTAGAAAAAAGAAAGCAGTATTTTTATTCAGCAAAGCAGTGCTTTTTTATAGGCAATTACATGACCATAAAATACTAAAAAAAATAACAATTCCATGACTAACAGACTCTTACTTTGACTCAACTACTTAGAAAATCATATGGCTTGAAAAATAGGACAAATCAAAACATAATACAATAAAAAGTAGTTAATAAAGTAAAAATATATAACAGTTAAAACAACATCCCTTGCAGTAGTACGATTGACAAATAAACAATTTTACAATCAACGATTTACGACCAAAAAAAAAATTTGTTCTGCCATGCCGAATTATGTGAGAATATTGAACTGAAAATAAAAAGAAATTGACAAAAATTTGAGATTAATCAAACAAAATGAATTCCTGAAGTAAAGTAGAAAAGTAATTTATATTTTTCAACAATAGTTATTTATATACATAATTAATTTAGGACTATTTATAAATGTAGCCCCAAATTTCTAGTATTTACAAATAAATTCCCAACTATTATTCTAGTAATTTCATCAGATTGTTGATTGCTTTGTAAAGCCTCTTACTTCTTCTCCATTCAAGGCTGTTATACTCAAGTTGGGTATTCAAAATTTGTACTTCAACTTAAGAGGGGGCTATTGAAATATACATAGTATTTCTATAGGCAATTTTTATAATTCTTTATATTTGTTGGGCATTCATGTAATTAGTTAAATATGCTGGGTCATTTATGTAAATAACATAAATTTACCGTGTATAAATACCTCATTTTTCCACAATAAGGTAAGATAATCATTTTCTCAAATTCACAATCTCTCTAGAACCTACATTTTTTTTTTTTTTTAATCAACAGATTGTAAATGAAAATAATTCTATCACAATTCTGATGCCTCTTAAAAATGATGAATGGATGAATATTAATAAGAGTGAAGCTCGAAAATACTATTAAACTAAAACACTAATAACACCATGCCATGATCTCCAAATAACTTATTCGTTAAAAATTTTAATATTAATTACATATTAAAATTCAACATTAAAAAATATCTTTAAACTGAATTAAAATACCTTTTAAAAATGATAAATGAACGAATTTTATTAAAAATAATATTCAAAAATAACTTATTAGTTAAAAATTTTAAACATATTAATATTATTTCAATCTGTTAAACTTTTTAGGAAATTTTAATAACTCATATTACACAATTATAATTTAATAACTCATATATTATTGCAAATAGAACCTCTTGAAATTCTTAAATGGTATACTTTGATAGCTCATGGATTAGCAAATAAAACTCCTTGAAACCCATATCTCAGTTTACTGTGCAAAGACGTGTGATTCCCCTAGACTTCTGGTTCGTCTTTTGATGTATTCTTCCTTAGTTAAATGAATTTTTTTTTTAACTCTCTCACACAGATAGTTTCTCTCATCCGCAACAATTGTAATTAATTAAACTCGACTGCAAATTTTATATAAAACAAGCTTTAACATACCTCAATTGTTAATTCCCTTTTAAATTATATACAAAACAAAAGTAAAAGGGGCACTAAAGAAAACAATTCAGACATATAAACTAAGTTACCAAACACATACTAATTTTAATAGTAATACTCTCATATCGTAAAAACACACTGCACCTGCCTACTTTTAAGCTAATATTGTATAAATTTGAATTTGGTTTAAGAAGTTTAAGAGTTGTGAAGAGGAAAGGACATGTAGTTGGTGACAGCCTTGGATCCCTCAGCAGTTGCATGCTTGCTAAGCTCCCCAGGCAAAACCAGTCTCACCGCTCCTTGAATTTCCTTGGAAGACAGCGTCGCTTTATGACTATATCTCGACAGATTGGCTGCCTCGTCGGCTAATCTCTCAAACATATCGTTCATGAATCCATTGATTATCACCATTGCTTTTGATGATATAGCTAGCTCTGGATGTACTTGCTTCAACACTTTAAATACATACCTCTTGTATCCTTTATAATTACCTTCATCACTTCCTTTCTTCTTCTTCCTCCTCCTCCTTGGTCTCCCTCTTCTTGATGGTCTCTTTTCAACTTTCTCTTCTTTCGTTGTTCCAGCTGGTTCACTACTAGTTATCCCTTCTTGGGTCTGATCTGTTTCTTCTTCCTTTTCTTGTTCCTGCTCATTATCTGCTGCTACTTCCTCAGAAGTGGTAACGGGTTCTTGATCATCAATGGTCTCCTGCTCCTTCTCCGGTGTTTTTACTGGAATGGTTTTTAAACTTGGTGTTTCTTCGACAGGAATCCGAACTGTTTTACGTGATTTTTCTTCGACGGGGATGACTTTGACTGGTGATTTCTGTACAGCGACGTCAGTTATCTCCTGTTCTCGTCCGGAGGATGGAACAACCGAGACTTCCACTTTCTCTATGATTTTCTGGGTGGTTTTCAAAGCCAAAAGCCTCGTTGAACGCTTTGGCGCCATTGATGAATCTGGACTGGATAAGAGAGGTATGAAACGAGCAAGTTCGAGATTAAATTTTGTTACAGGAGATATCCCATTAGTCACTGTGTGGATTAAGTGAAAGAAGGACGCGTGGATTACACATGTCGGGTGACTCTACTGAAGGGAATGCTACGTGGAGTTAAAAAAGTGAAAATGGCAAAGGGAAGTTTCCAGTTCTCATAGTTAAGTTTTGAATTCATTCGGGTTCTCTGGTATGCTCTTCTTCTTTTTTTTTTTTGTTTTTTTTTTTCAGTTTTGTCGTTTTCTAGATCTTTGATAATAAAATCATCGACGTATATACTGATTAAATATATGATAACATTTTCTTTTTAATCTTTTTCTCGGTGAACTTTTATATAATTATATATATATATATATATATATATGAATATCGGTGCATCTCTTGTTACATTTTGAGTTATGTACTAAATTTGTCACCCGGCCTAATATTAAGATTTTATATATCTGATAAATTTTCTTAATTTTCTAATTCTTGTTAAAAGTTTATTCTAACATTTTTGATGTAAAACACTCTCTAATGTAATTTTCACTCTCTTTAATGTCTGAAAAAGTTCGACTTCCACTTACTTCTCAAATTCTTCTTCCTCCTCGGTTGCCTCCTGAAATGACGACGTTTTGGGAGGCAGTTTAAGGAGGTTCCTCAAAACGCCAACGTTTTGGGGAATATCCTTTAGAGTACAGGTGGGCCGAGGAAGGGGAAAAGAAGGAGAAGAAAAGAAGAAAGGAAACAGAGAAGGGTGAGGAGGGAGAAAAAGGAAATAACAAGAAATAAAAACAAAATAAATTAAATTAAAAAATATTTATATATTTTATAAATACTCATATATGTATTACATACAAATTTATAAAAGAAAATATTTATAGGTTTGGTTAAGTTCACTTGAAGTCAAACTCTTGGATTTGAACTCCCAAGTTGAAATAAAAATATTTCAAAACCCCTCGTTAATTATTATTATTAATAATATAGAAGAAAAAGACGTGGATTATTTGTTGTCTTTTTTATAACGTTGTTATATATTTATGGAAAGTGATTAGAAGACATGATTTGTTTTAATTTGTGGAGATTTACTAAAGAGAGGAAGCTGCCCAACCCAATTATGATCCAACGCTCCAAAACACACTTCAACCTAACATACCCTAAATCTTAGCCATTGCATCACCCACACCTCTGATTATATTTCATCTTACATATAAATTTATACTAAAAAACCCCTTTTATATTAATATGTTTATTGTAATGCTGCTTCTTTAATCCTCTCTCTCTCTCTCTCTCTCATTTGTGGAGCCTCCATTACTGTTCCTATCATCAATGTCGACGGTAATTACAGTACATGATCAGTTCTAGTCTCTCTTCTCTATTTTATTTCATTTATCTCGTGAGATATGCATTAATAAATAAGATTGTTGATACTATATAATTTTTATGGTTGACCGAGTTAATTTGAGATTTTCTCGGTGTCCAAACAGGAAGAAATGCTGGCACCACCTTGGCTAGAATCACTCTTATCTGCTTCCTTCTTCACCGTCTGCCCTACGCACTCTGATACACCCAGAAGCGAGTGCAACATGTTCTGTCTTGATTGTAACAAGGATGCATTTTGCATCTATTGCCGATCTTCCAGACACCAAGATCATTCTGTTATCCAAGTGATTATTCTCTCTCTCTCTCTCTCTCTCTCTATCAATCTCTTTATCAGATAATCGTGGGTGATGATGATCTGATTTTTTTTTCTGGGGTATGCAGATCAGACGCTCGTCGTACCATGATGTGGTTAGGGTTTCTGAGATTCAAAAGGTGTTGGATATAAGTGGAGTGCAAACTTACGTAATAAACAGTGCTAGAGTTCTTTTCTTGAATGAGAGGCCACAACTCAAGGCTCCAACTGGTAAAGCTGTCTCTCATTTATGTAAAATATGTGGAAGAAGTCTCTTAGATCCCTACCGTTTTTGTTCTTTGGGATGCAAGGTCAGTATTCGATGAAAATATTGATTTAGTATGTTTTCTTTACTCATGATTTGTAATCAGGTTGAGTATTATACATAAGCCAGTTAATTTAGTAGTGAATTTTGATTGATCAGCTTGAAGGAGTTAAAAGAAATGGGGATGCGAGTCTAATAATCTCGAGTTCGAAGATCGAGCAAGAGACAAGGGGAGGAAGATTAGAATTTGGAATGTGGAGGAGTAGTTTCCCATCGAAAGTAAAGAAAGAAGAAGAAGAAGAAGAAGAAGAAGAAGGAGAATCATATGAAGGAAGCCAAAGAGAAATTGTCCAAGACACCCCTCCTTCTCCTCCTCGCCATACGAATTCGAGGAGAAGAAAAGGAATTCCTCAAAGAGCACCTCTGGGGTCCTAATCAATTCATTTAAATTTGATTGAAGATAAAAACTTTGGCTCAAAAGTTTTGTCCCGTCTCTCCAACTCATTCCTTGCAAGCTACCCACATGGAGAGGTATTTGGAAAAACATAAAGTCCAGATTTTAATTAGGAGTGTGTCAAAACGATTAGGTGTAAGTTAAGTTACTTTTCAGATTTGCCTGACTTATAGCACTAATATTGCTGCTTTAATGCTTAACTTCATGTGCTATATCTAGGTGTAAATGTTTATATATATATATATATATATATACACAAATTCTATGTATACAGTACGCCAACAATTCTTTTTATATATATACATATAAAGCAAACAACAGCTCACCTTCGGTTAATTCATAATATTAGATAATATTATTATTTCATTACTTTGAATAAACATAGAAAATCTTATAAATACATATATATATATATGTAGAATTTTCTATGAAAATATAATCTCACTCCAGGAAATTACAAGCTTATTTCTTTTATAAACAATAGTAAGAATTTACTTCCGTTACAAAATCTTGGGTTCCCTTTTTTTTAACAAACTTGAGCAAATACACACAGTAAACATTTTGGATACGTGTATATATATATATATATATATATATGCACAACTTAACAGACATTTATAGCAAAAATTATTGCTCTGCTTCATAATCTTGATAACTACCTATATGTAATTAATTCATATATTCATCCCATTGATGCATGCATCCATATTAATTCCTTCAAATCCTTTTTTTTATGCTTTATCTCCAACTATATTTTCATGTTAAGAAACTTGGTATGTAAATAATGTATAATTTATGCTTACAGATATGCAATTCTCATTTTATCCATCCAACATTAATTTAAAATCGGTCTAAACTATACCAAAATCAGATGAAAGAAATTTTCTATTCTCGATACTGAACTAAAAAGTGAGTTATTTATTTTTATTTTTTACTTTTCTAATATTATAAGATAGTGAATTTCATTAACTTTTGAAATATAATGTAGTGAGTTGCTAAAAGACAGAAAAAAATTTGAATTGAAAAATCACAAATCACAAACGATCAAATTGAAATTTACGCTTTATTATTATTATTTTTTCCGCAACTGGTGGGTCCGATTATCACAGTTACAAATTTTAAAGATAAAGTTAAGAGTATAGTAAATTAATGTAACAGACTAAGGTGTCATTAATATTATTTTTTAAAAAAATTAATATTAACAAAATTTAAAATAATGTTTAATCTATTTATGAAAAGTATTGTCATATTTAAAAGTTAGGCACATACATTAATTTTTAACTCTGAAATTAAGTGAGTTTAGCAATTATATTCTAACTATATATTATGTGTTTACACGTATGTATCTAAACCATTTATTTCGTATATACCAATTGCATTGGACATAGTCGAATAAGAATGTTACATATTAGGCATATAATTAATTGTTGTTGGATGCGTGTGATATTTTATGTAACTTATACACCTACATGCAATTAGTAGTACTTGGTTTGGTTTCTCAAGGGAGCTGTTAGCTTCTCAAGATGAACCAATCTTTCCCATGTGATAATTATATCTTATACATTTTAGTAATGAATACTTTTGTGACGATTTAAATATAAATCTTACTTTTATAACGATTTTTATTCGGTATAATCTCACTCGTAGATATAATTAATTTTTTATTATTAGTGCATACTAATATTTTTCTTTGCGAAAGTGTCGACGTAAAACTCATGTCATATTTTAATTGAACTAATACCGTTCTAATTTGTTACCAGTTATATGATTAATTTTTTTTTTACTTATTACGTATAATTTAAACTTTTTTACTTGGAACCAAGTTTGAATGATTGAATTGAATCGAATCGGGTTGAAATGATATTCAAGTATGAAATATTGGGTTAGATTTTTTTTATGCTGCAAAAAATGGGTAAATGGCTAAAAGATTGGTGCATATAAAATATTTTGTTAATAACATACCGGAGAGTTTATTTGTGAGTTATTGAAGAAATTCGGATACATTACAATAGTCTTAAACTAAATTTTATAATATATGAAGGCACTGTAAGATGCTCAATTAATGGTTTCTTCTCTCATATTAATTTATCTTTATTTTTATTTAATAACAATAATAAATTTATTGTTTAATCTTTTTTTTTTAATTTTTCCCTGACTGAAAAAGACGCAGGAGAAGAACACCACCACCCTCCTCCCCTTTTCCCTTAATCCACCTAATTTCATTTTTTTTAATAAATTTTCAATTGACTTATAACTTATGCATTTAAATATGTTTAAAATTAAATTAATGTAATTTTTAAAATATACATAAAATTAATGTGATGATATTATTATACTGTTAATCTTTAATTTATTATAAATTTTGAAATTATTCGTTGTATAAGCTCTTAATTACAACTATTCATTCATTCTACATATTTTTTTTAATAAATGTCAAAGGCACAATAATAATTATTATTATTTTTCACATTTTCCTTAGAAATTAATTTTTTTTTTCTTTTCTTTTATACATTTTTAGTTCAGATAAAATAGTAGCACATAATTTCTAAATATTTATTAATCTTTTAAAAATTATATTATGAGCACAATACAATGTACCAATCTAGTTAATTTAATACGAAGGTTATTTCAATTAAAATATCAGCACACAGTTGGTAAAACATGGGAAATTTTAACAATAGCATAAAAAATAATTTAATATAAATTTTGTAACAAATGTTGTTTTCTGGTTCAAATGTATTATATTATGGTCTAATTCCTATGTGTTAACTCTTTAATAGAGAAAATTTAGTCATAATTTAAAACTTTGATGTATAATTCAATTCATATACTAAATTCAACACTTGAACCATTACCAGGTTTGCTTGGAACAATTCCAAAATTTTACTTTCCTTGATTTTATTCTGATTTAATCTTAAATTTTAATTATGTACTACATAAAAAATTAATTGTAAGTTAAATATTTGAATTAATATATTCGATTTGATAAATCATTCATTTGTATTTCCATTATCAAAACCCTAAAATACTGAACAAAATTCAACTTCATTATCCTCCATCAATTATTAGCCAAAAATAATTGTAGAGGAAGCAAGAATAAGAAACAAAAATCACATTTCTTGTCATTGTCGATACCAAGACATTAGCATAAACCAAAGAATTTATAAACCACAACTACCATTAAAACAAATCACAACTTTCTCTCTCTTTTTTTTTTTTTTTTTTTTTTTGCAAAGAAAAAAAAAAGAATTCAGAAAAGAGGTTGTTTGGTTGTGAGAAAGAGCTGCTTTTTACTTGCCCTCCGGAATAACAAGAAGCAAAACTCAGCCGTTTCGCTGTTTGCATCTTATCATCAACAGTTCGCCCTCTCTCTCTCTCTCTCTCTCTCTCTCACTCACTAGGGATGGCTTCAGGTGAGATCATCTGCAAAATTAGATTGGTCGATGGTGGAACCTGCCCAAATTTTTCCACTACCCACTCCTCACTTCTATTTTTATATTTCGACGGAAAAAAAAAAGAGAGAAAAAGAAAAAGTGGGAGTGGTCAAGGGGTTCAGGTTGGAAGGATTCATCTTCTTGATAGACTTAGTAATAGACTTAGTAGTGCTGCTTGCTACTACTTACTCTGACTCACTCTCCACGCTCTCCATTCCTTTCAAGCCCCTTCTCTTTTGCTGCATTTAAAAAAAAAAAAAAAAAAAAAAAAATATCAACTTTCAGTCCCCAATTAAAGTAATTTCTTCATTCCCCGTTTCTTAATCCCTGGCTGATTTACTTACCCATTTGATATTTTCTTATTAGCTTATACCATACAATTCTTTTCTTCTAAAAGAAGAAAAAAAAAAAAAAAAAAAAAAAAAAAAAACTTATATCACACCTCAATGGTGGTTCATTCTTAACCTCTTTCAGAACCCCCTGTGGGTTAAGAGGGTAGGGCCCATTGTCAGTTTCTATTTACCTAATTAGATCAGAAATCTAGAATCTTGTCTATAACGATTAACATAAATACAAGAAACCAATACAAAATATAGGTCACGCTTCCAAATTCAATTTACATTTTGTGGTGCTGTGGGAGCTGCCCATTTGGTCAAGGAGTTCAATCTACAAGCAAATATATTTATGCGTGTGTGGAATTTTCTACGGTGCTTTGGTCTAAAGCCAACAAGTGCAATCAGGGTTATGCAACTTATATTCACCCGGGAAAAGCATTTATGGTGCTAAAAGTTAAAAGAATTAAGGAGCGATGGGCCCCCTGAGATAATGAGAAACAGAGGCATTACCTTCTTCACACATTTCTTCTCTCTAACCTCATACCGACTCTTGGTCAAGTCAGATAACCACATTCCAGGAAAACAATACTGCCAAAAACAACCCAATACAAAATTTTAATTAAAATAAAAAAATAAAGCCACCAAAATAAAGAAAAAAAAAAAAAAAAAAAAAACAACTTCTAAAATAAGCCTTGGTTAGGCCATACCTGGAGGGCTTTGTCAACGTTTTTAGCCCTTTTCTTGGGTCTATGAGGAAGCTTTGTGCCTTTCATAGCCAAAAAATCATCTTCTTTCTCCTTCCTTGACAGCGCAATGTAAATCCTAGGCCACTCCATGGTTTCAATATTCACTTTCTCAGGTCCAGCCACTGAAGCGATGGTAGAAACACCAGCTTCTTGTTCTGATTGCACCAAAGCAGAATCGGATTGCTTCATTCGATCAGATTGTCCAATGGATCCATTTTGTTTTGCATCTTTAGTTGACCCAGAACAGGATGTCTTTTTAGTGGCCTTGTCTGGAGAAGCACAGGTTCGTTTTCCTGCTGCAGATCTAGAAATCACACGGCCATTAGTGCCCCCATTTCTGGACGGTGATCCAATTGTGGCAGCTGATTTCTCTTCTAAAGTCCTGATCATGGCGACCAAAAAGATGTCACAGGCAATATACTGCTACTTTTGGTTGCAAAAAGTGGGGTTGTTTGGACTGGAATAGTAGATGAGGTTGTGCACCCAAAACAACACAAATCAAGGAAGACAAAAGGAAAGACAGAAATTCAGTCGCACCTAAAAGGAAACGAGCCTAACTTGAAGAGGTAACAAATTGCAAGGAAACCAAAAGGAGTCTCATAAATGTTTGTACAAATACATTTATTATATATAATATGTGTGTATATATATATAGAAAGCAGAAAATGATTTTCAAGATCGGAACACAGGACTGCTGAAGAGTGAGAATTAAGGAAAAAATAATGGGGTAAATTTTAACAGGAGACAGAATAAAAGCATTTGATACGCAAATACCAGCATATGCAAAGCAAAACGAGAAGCAAGAAGAAGCGAAGGCTAGGAGAAGCTCCTTCTTGGATTCCCTTACCATAGCCCTAGAGGGAGTGAAGAAAGGTAAGAGAAACGTCTTTGTGAACCTTTTCAGGGGTATAAAGGTAAACATGCCAAAAAGTTGCTCTTCACCTATGTCCAACAGTAGAATAATCTAACAACTAACAGAGGCTTTAGATCTTGAAACCCACCAAATATGGAGACAATTACTTTAACCACTCGACAAAAAATCAGGCAATTCAGTGATTCCAAGAAACACAAACTTAACTTATCAATAGTTAAAATTTTCGTTCCTGATAAAAATCAAAACTGAAAAGTAAATCAAGAAGATAGCTCGTTTTCAAGGATTATGATGCAAAGAAACATATCACATTGGTATTACAAATACCTGCTGCGTGATACATGATTAACTCACAAATTTTAACAACTAAGTACCATAAGGTATAAACACAGAGACATCGGATCTACTAATAATCCGAGGCGTTCAATTGAGGGGGGAAAAATAGGCCAGAGAGAAGTTGAAGAAAGAGAATGACTTTTTATTTACCAGAAAAAAAGAGAAAATAACCGAGAAGAGACTTTGGTGGTACCTGCTAGAAATGAATCCGGAAGTTTCGCTGCCAGTAAACACCCCATTTCTAAGATTTGAAGCTCTGCTGCTGTTATTATTAGAAGAGGCACTCGAAGGATGAGGAGGCGGCGGTGGAGGTGGCGGCATGGTGGCACTAAGAGCTCTCCTCTGTAGCTTGTTGATAGGTTGCCTCCCTTGAACTGATGATGAAGAAGAATCATCAGTGATAATGACGGTGGCAGAACGGATCTCGGTCCTTGACACCCTTGACCTCTTCTTATGGCCCCACTGCAAAAGCACATCCCCACGGTTGGGGCTAGGACTGGGGCTTGGACTGGTGTCGCGTCTCTGGCTCTGGCTGCTATAATGATGGTTGTTCTCTGAGGTGGGAGATGGAGATGCAGGTGCACAACTAGCACCGGAGTGAGATAGATGATGGTTGTTGACGTGAAGATCCTGATTTCTAGATGGAGATCTGAATCTAAGGCCCTTAGCTCCTGCGTCATAACTGGTGCAAGTGCTTGTGCTTGTGCTAGTGCCGTTGAATCCACCGCCGTTGGGGATAGTTCTTCCATTGTCGATATTGTTGTTGCAGTTATCTTCCTTGGATGCTGAGGTTGTTGCTGTTCTCAAGCTAGGCTTTTTGCCGTTGCTCAAGGGAAGACAATCTGGGCTTACTCTCTGATACCTGTAAAAAGAAAAATTCGGATGAGTTGAACGAATAATTATTTTACCAAATATGAACACCACTATTCGTCGACGAGTATTAGCCAAAAGGGGAAGTTCCAAAATCCACACAAAACCAAAAGCCAGAAATCAAATCCAGTTAAAGGAGTATTAATTCCCAGATTAGACAATAAGATCTCTTCTTCCTTTTTTTTCTTTGGTTAGTCTCTGAATTGCTATATGCATTGTCCAAAATAAATTTTAGGACAAAGAAGCAGACCGCAAGGCAGAGAAAAACGAAGCACAGAATCCAAAGAGATCAAAACCTGAGAAACTAAATTCAATTGCAGATGCTGATTGGTAGTGGAAACTCAATGAGATTTAAAGAGAAGAGCGGCAGTAGAACAACAATAGCGGGAGTGAAGGATCACCATCCCATCGTTCTTCATTCTTGAACCGCACAAAGGTTAAAAGAAGAGGAAGAGAAGCATCCGAAAAAATCAATTTCTTTTGCTGCGATTCTCGCAATCGAAGCGTATTCTAGTTAACAAACATGGCTAAAGTAGGACAAAGCAAAAACCGCCTGAATCGATATCCACTCCACAGATGAGCAAAACGAGGAATAAAGAGGAAAGAAAATAGGGTAACAAAAGGATGTCTGTATGTGATTGGACTCAGACCAATCAGATGAGAACCACCGAGACATTGCTGGCCTCGCCCACCAAATCTGACAATGTTCATGAACATCATTAGCCAAACAACAATAAAAACCGGATCCAATACTGCG
The DNA here is from genome assembly GCF_054855325.1 of Carica papaya. Classification (NCBI taxonomy): domain Eukaryota; kingdom Viridiplantae; phylum Streptophyta; class Magnoliopsida; order Brassicales; family Caricaceae; genus Carica; species Carica papaya. The sequence goes on along the minus strand of NC_142310.1, from coordinate 22,479,071 downwards.
TGGAATCATCAGAACATGATCTCACGCCACTGAGCACATAATCTGATCGACTAAATCAAAACGATTAAACAATTAAACGGAAAACAGAGGATCAAGAGAGTGAACTCGGATGCTGAGTTAATAAGAAATAAAAGAAAAATAAAAGCATAATAAGAGAGAACAAGAACCATAATAGAGATCAATTGAGTTAAACAAAAACAAAAAAAAAAAGAGGGAAGATGAAGAGGAAGAGGAAGAAACCTCATCATTATATCCAGAAGCGCTACAGGTATGAAAATAGAAAGTAGTACAATAGAGTCGGAGTCGGACTCAGTGAGTGATAATGGTATGTGTTTGTGATCTGTATTGAATCTCAAATGACGTGGTTACACCAATTCATCAAAGAAATTGCATATTCGGTGTCTCTGCATAGTAAGATTCAAAGAGAAAAGAAAAGAAAGAAGGAAAATCACAGACATGGAAGAACAAGGAAGAAGGCGAAGAGAGAGCAGAACGAAAGAAGGCTGCGAGAGAACAGATGGAGCGATGCGATATCAGGGTCTGAAGCCTAGTAGTAGGGAAGAGAACGAAAGAGGAGTGGGTTTCATTATATTATTAATTAATTATTTTTTAAAAAATAATGAATAATAACGATAATTTTGATATTACCTTTCTACCCCTATCTTCTCCTAGTTATTCTTAAATTGCCACTAAGGAATAGTTGGCCCATTTCAAAGCCCAACCTCTTTTAAAGGAACTTTTTTCTTTAAAAAATTATCATAAAATGCGAACTATGCAATTAATTAATTATATTTTTAAAAAAATTTAATTAAATCCAAATATTTATTTTGAAAAATCAAAATTTAACAGACTAATTATATGAGACAATATTTATATAAAAAATATTTTTATATTAATTCATATTATATATTATATTAATTATATTGTTAGTTCTAACTACATATCAGTTTCATATAATATATAAATTATAAAGATATTATTTTAGAGATAATATAATTAATACTTTCAATAACAATAAAAGTATATATATATTTTTTATCATTATGTTGTTTTTATAGTTTGATATGAATGACCAAATTCATTTAAGTTATAAAATGTTCAACAATTACATTATGAGAAGATAATCATGATTAGATTATGATAATTAGACCTATTTGCTATAAATATAGTTTATGAAATTTCTAATAATAATAAATATGACAAGAACATTATGAAATCCTATTGATCTCTACACAATATGTTTGATATTATTATAGATAACACCATATAAACTTATATCTATTTGTTATGTAAATTAATTAGAGAATCAAATTATTGCATTGTATATTATTTGGACCCGGAATTTGGTTCGGGATTAATTTTAACATTCGAAAATATATAAAAATTTATTTTTAAATTAATCTATTTTAATTTTTTGTTAGATTTATTGAAAAAAATAAGTTAGAGATGAAATCGAAAATAATTTTGAAAAAAAAGAGCGAAAATTTGGGTTCGAGTGGTATTTTTGAAAAAAAATTAGAAATAGGGGGTCATAGTGCAAATATAAAAAAATGTGCTACGTAGGATTGTTCAATTAGCAACTCCGACGAACTGGAGGATGCCGCGTGGCGAGGCACACTAACGTCAGTGCCACGCGAGATGCCACACGTGCGATTTGCATGCCCTGTGATCGGACAGTCCAAAATCGATCTCGCGAGAGTGGACGATATGGATCTGCTCTCCCTTTAAGCGCGATCAGACGGTCAAAATTAAATCGCGATGGACGATCCAGATTCATTTCTTCCTTAAGCGCGATCGGACGGACGAGATCGATTATGATAGACGGTGCAGATCAAAGCGAAATGGATATAAATACCTCGCATCACACGGGAACCCAAATGCTAGCCGCCAATCCTTGCCGGAGAAGAAAAATCAGACGTTAGAGAAGGAGGCCGACCATCACTGCACCGGAGCCACCGCCGACCGCCAAAAAGGTAAAAATTTCTCTTACCCTCTTGAAATTTGATTCTAAGCACCCCCATGGCCAAAATGGAGCAAAAACAGCGATGGATGAGTTGAAAACCACAGGTGAAGCTCGACGGAGCTGCCGCAGCCAAAGTCCCAAAATTCTTTCGATGAGTCCATCTCGATTTCCGTTTTACGTGATTTTTCAATCATTGTATTCACCGTCCTCTTCTGTACAGGTTAGCCGAAGAAAAAACCTCACATGCGAAGGAGAACCGGCAGAGTCGCTGCACCTAGAGGTCCCTATCGCCGGTGGGTTCAATTTTTTTGTGATTTTCTGGCCAACCGAGGCCCCTACGTATTTTTTTACAAGGATATGGTCAAAACTGCCCAAAAGCCGGCCAAAACTGACAAAACCGGCTAGGCCGAGGTGAACAGCAGCGGAGCCAGCATCAGAGCACGGCGACGACGCCGTGTTGGAACCCTAAAATTTGCCGGAATGAGTTTTAGACACCAATTTTAGATTTTATGGTATTTTTGGATACGTGACAAGTGTTTTGGATTTCACAGGAAAAGTTCAAAAAATCCAGTACCCGTTAGGAAGCGTAATAGACAGCATGACATCCCAAAACACCAATTCTGATAAGGATTCCTCACCTTATTCTCCATTATGATAAACTAAGGCTTAATAATCGATAATTGTGTGCTTTTATGAATAACTAGAGAATCCTAAAAATAATTATAGGTCACTAGTGTAGCCGAAATCGATTAGTTCACGATTGTTTTGATTTTCTGTTTATTTTTTTGTATTGCTCTATTGGTTTGTTATTATATAATGCATGTTCTAAATTTATATTTTCTATAGTCTTATCGATTTATCTAGTTTATTCGGTTATATACTATCAACATAAATATAGTTTAAGTGATCTGTAAATATAAAATGATTGTTATAAATATAGTTTAAGTGATCTGTAAATATAAAATGATTGAGTTATTGGTATTACGTGATTGATTGTTATATTGATAGAAATCTGTATGTGAAAAACTTACTGGATACCCAGAAAGTTTTTCACATACAGATTTGGCAGACGGGTCCGATACATAGTGAACCCTATCGTGAATATTATCTCAGTCGAACGAGGCTGGAAAGTCCCTTACCAGTAATGTTTGAGAGATATGGTTCACCCTCACATCGGATGAAGTATCGAGGTGGTAGAATATTTAGTGCTCATTACCGGATGGTTAATGACGGCTGGTTAATTGTTTAATTAGATATTAGGTTCACGAGTAGAGGGACATCCTTATGGATCTGTAGGGGTACCAGTAAGTAGGTAAAAATAGAAAATGATCGTTTCTTATTATTTTATATGTGAAAATAAAAAGTGTATGAATATGAGTTTTCATAGATTACTTTTGAAAATACTTGTTACGTAAATATGGAGTAAATGATTTTCTTTATATTAAACGAATTTACATTAAATTAAGAATTCCATTAGTTATTTTTTTTTATTTTTACCAATCTTCAGTTTTTTGTATCTGTAATTAGTGTGATATTCTTACTGGATTAGTGTATCTTACCATTTGATTAACTATTTCAAATCAAGAAGACCAAAATCCAAATTCCGATAAGAAAGAGGGTTGTGAGTAGTTCACCACCTGAACTCCCTTTAAGTACTAATGAAGGTGGTTCTAGGACATTTATTTATTCATTTTGCTTTAACTACCATTTGTCTTTTAGAAGAGACATTCTTATAACCTTATTGGGTATTCTAAACTATTGTGTAAGGAATGTAAACTCTAACTCTATTATTCGCTTTTGTATTTAATCTATAACTTTATTTCTATTTAAGTTCCGAGCTTCTATACATTGTGTCTTTAGTAAGTACTTTACAGTATTTACTTCTTAGAATTTGCATAATTTAATTTTTGCTTAAATTTTCTTAATTTACAAAAGTAAAATAATAAGATGTATTTTACTATAAAGTTATCATGTTAGCAGTTAATCTTGGACAATTAATTAACTATCTATTAGAAAAAATGAATTCATATTTTTTGTGGTAAATATATTGTCAAACTTATATGATATAAACATTTAGATATTTTTTATTAGAGTTGGAGGACATTTAGCTGCAGTAACCCATTAACAGAATATGAATATAATTATTTTAAATATGTTATGAAATTCATTTTTTGTTCCAAAAAATCTAGTTATTTTATTCATTATAATTAGAATGGAAATTAACTTCACAAAACATTATAAATGTTCCGAGCACAACATACATGTTAACTAAAAGTATACATAAAAATTATATAAAAAAATTGGTTAAACTAGTCATTTGGTATGATTTAAATTTTGTAATATTATTAAAGTGGTAGTTAGAGATCTATTATTCTCAGTAAAACTATGATAATATCATATAATAATATCTTCTAGATAATTCTTGAAATTTATAGCTATGGTATAGTTGAGGAAGAAGCTTTTCAAATTTATTATTTAAAAGAAATATATCCTACGAATTAGCTATTAAGATTTAGCATAGTCTATACTTTATGTCATTTTAGGATACAATAGATGAATGGAATATATCTATATGATTAACTGTTTTGCATTAATACAAAATTTACTTCAATATTTTCAGAGGGTCATGACTCATTACTAGATTTGATCATGTTCTAGATTAACTTGACTCAATGATTTGATTAGAATTTATAATCATGTTGGGGTCAATTAGACCGAAATTTATAAACTTATTACTACTTTGACAATTAAATTTAGTTAAAGTATTGAATTTAGTGAATTACATCCTTCAACATTTTTTAATGGTCTTGACACATTAGAAGATATTGTGCTCTATTATTGTGCAACAACACATGTCTTTCACTTTTAGAAAGCTTTTTCATGTGTTGTCATGAGGAATATATGATTAACCTATTATAAATGAAATGAATATAGTGAATATAAAAAAGAAAATTAAAACCAATAATATACAAAATGAAAATAAATCATAAAGAAAAGTAACAATAAGAAGTGAATTGCCCCTTTAAGAAATATTTGATTTCATTATCATTCATAACAATCATGTGTAGAAAGTGATCATATTCATATTCTTTGTTTTACGATCCATTTTAGTTTATAGTTTATGATTGAGGTGATTTTATTAAAACTTGACCTGTTTTATTAACTTATAGTTAGTATTTCTCTACTTTAGGTTGTTGACCACTTCTCTAAAGAACGATCCTCTATTTATGGAGTCTTTGAGTGAGTAAAATGATTGTTTATTCTTAAAAATATAGAAATCTTATGCCTTATATCAATTTTAATTAGAAAGAATCTCTCGTAACTCTTAGAATTAAATAAAAAGGTATTGAGTAGTTAATTGATCTTTATTATATTTTACTTTTCTTATTATATATGGTCTAAATGTTATTAAACATAATTTTGATACGTCAAGTTAAAATCCATCAAATAGATTAACTAAAGAGAGAAGTGAGTGGTGTATGTTAGTGATTAGTTCACAACATATGGTGAGTAGCATGTGCCATATACCTTTTGGTGCATGCTAATCAGTTAAGATGTACACCACTCATATGCATCATCTTTCAAGTGTGTCACATACTAATATAATAAGCTAAACACTTGGGGGTACACGTAACTGACCTTGAGGTGTACACCTTAGCTCTCTTAAAACAAGTTTTGATTAACTTACATTTATCCTATATTTAAGAATTCTAATAATTTTAATTTAGCCTTGCCAAAATTGTCTCCTCTAAAGCATATCACATTTAGGTTTATCATAATACAATTGTTTAGTGTAACATGTTTACAAAGAAATCAATGCTTATAGTTTCCCCCACTTTGATGTGTTTTGTTTTTTCAAAAACATCTTTTTCTTAATCTTATCATAGTAAAAAAAAATAGTAATCATTAAATTCAAAAATTTATCATATTAAAAGAATAGATCTTTTCCTTAGGTTTAATTCTAGTAGCTATTTCGAAGGCCATTTATGCAGTTGCTTGGCAAGATTCTTTACTCCTTTATCAACTTAGTCGATATGCCTTAAATCTTTTTATGTTGAACAATATTAGACACTTAATATCACTCCTTAGACCTTATAAATCTAAAGTTGAAGATATTCCTACATTTAACAAGTGTTAAATGTTTACACACTCAACATTGGCTACTTTAGGGGTGATATTAGTTAGCTTCTATTTTCAATACTACTTGATAGATTCCTATACTCAATACTAATTAAGCTCTATTAGGTAAGCCATTAGATAAATTCTCGTGCATAATATAAATTTTAATATGTTACTATTTTAACTCTAACTTGGTTAATACAACACAAAATTGAGAAACTTTTTATGCCTATTATCTTGTATGATAAATTCATGCCCTAAACCCTAACTTGGTTCCATCAGTAGAGGTGTTTGATAAATTATTGCACTTGATTGAGTGCTGAATAGACTATTGCACTTGAAAAATGACTCATGCATCTGGTTCATGGTTATTTTTACTTTTTTTTTATATACAAATGTTCTCATTACATTATTGAATTATTTACCTTGATGATGTTGGAGGAATATTTTAGATTATACAATTGACGAAACATATTATCATTCTAGGTTTTGCGATTGGATACCACTTCTCTACCACTAGATGGTATTTATGGTTATTCTACTTCCATGATTGAATGATATTTATGGCTATCTTGATTTTTTTTAAATTATCTTATGGATGGAGATATCTTGACCATTATAAACTTATGGTTTTTATTCTTTTATGAGTACCAAGGTATTTTTTATTTTAAGTTCTTTTTTTTTTAATATCATTTAAGATTATTTTCACTTCTAAATTCTTATTTTCCCTAAATTCTAGATTCTATTATGGTTTCTCTTTTTAGATGATGATATGTTTGCCTTTCTTAACCAAGTTATGGATTTTCCTATAAATTCTTCTACTTTATAAAGTTTCATATTTGTCTCAAGATTGATACATTGTTAATTACCATTCAAATTTTTATTGGGCCTCATTAAATAAGAGATATACTATTAGGCTTTTTCCTGAATGTCGTGCCAATAAGGTGGGTACTTGATAGGTTAACGGGACACGCCACTACTAAAGGTCAAGCACCACTGACATAAACCACATACCTCAACAAAATATATTTAAATGCTAAGGATTTTTTTCCTTACTTATCTTATTTGTTATGGAGCTCTTTTCTAAAAGTTCTTTAGCTCTTCTTTCCATTTTTCTCTATTATAGCAAATTTTTTAAATATGAAATGTTCAGTATTTTACTTATCTATTTCATTAAGTGTTAATGTCAACCAAAATTTTCTTGTAGAGTACTTAGAGGAAAATCTATTCCTTTATTTTCACATCCATTTTCTCATTATAATTATTAGGTAGGAGTTGATGTATGTTACGTACTTAACATCTTCTCACTTTTTTGCACATGTAGATAAAAACTAGATTATGAAATAATGTGTTTTGACATAAATACCCTAATATTGTGCATGCTTATATGTTTAGGGCTCATGTGGTTGATGCCTTTACTACTTGTGAGCACTTGATTCATGTGCCATATGCCTCTAATTGGTAGTGCCTTCTTATTTGCTTGATCTTAACTCTAGCTTATAAGGCTTTAGAAGTTTTTTTCACTTTTTTTTATCTATTGTGGTCTGGGAATGAATATTAGAAATAAGCTTCGGGGTCTTTATCTTGTCTGTAATATGAGATTTTGTGGTTAGAATACTTGGTGTTCTCACTTCTTGTTGAGGGATAGACAAACATGACCAATATATCCCATATGCTTGTTAGTAGCTTTTTGTGAATATATCTTATATGCCCATGACTTGGATAGTGATGGCGCATGTTACTCTATTCTTTCGTTATATTATGCATTGTTTAACTAGACGTTGATTATTTTATTTTGATAGCATGATTCTATTTTTGTTATAACTACTTGAATTAGTTCAATAACAACTTACATTTTAATATTTTGCGATTTGAAATTTTTAATATTCAATACATGTGGTTTATTTTTAATTATTTTAGTACTTATGTTTGAGATTTTTTAGTTTCAATCATACACTTTATTTTTAGTAGTTTCAGTCTTAGATCCGAATAGTAATTAAATAATATTATACTAGTACTATTCACTATTTGTATTTAAAAATATTTGACATATAAAAAATTCTTATTAAATTTTTTACCATTAAAAAAACTAAAATTTAAAAAATTAAAACTAAAATAAAAGTTAAATAAAAAAAATTAAGACGCAAAAAAAAAAAATTAAAAATTTTATACTTGAAAAGTTTTGAGGAAGTTTGTGTGTATTAAACATAATAAATTTTTAGGTTTTTAATTTTTAATTTTTGAAAGTTTAATTTGAACATCATATATGTTAAGACTTTTAAAATCCAAATCATCCATGTATTTAAATTAATAATGTTATGTTATCTGATTAATAGTGAAATTACGAGTATTAGAATTACTAAAAACAAACGTACATTAAATATAAAATACTCTTAACAATAAGGTTTGAAGCACAGTTAACTTTTGTTTTAAATATTATAATAATGATAAGATCTCTCAAACATTAAACAAGCCATGAGCGCTGAAAATACTAACAACAACCATAAATATTAAATCTGAAATACCATAAATTTACAGGATATTCAAATTAAATTATGCTTTTTGTTTAAATTATGTAACAATAATAAAATTTCTTAAATGGTACAATAAATTTATGTTCGTTAAGATTAACAAGTCGAGAATATAAAACTTTATAAACATCATCCAAAGGTATCACAAACTCTATAAATTAATAAGATTTGCCACCAAAATATCTAAAAAGACCAATACATAATTGCATCATCTTAAGGATGTTGTTGGTTTCATCCGATTTTAGTGAATATCGTTATGATAAATGTGTAAGTACATTAACTTAACGAAGTTTCTTGAATGGATTAATAATAATGTTATACATTAATTAAGAAAATATTATATTATTTATTTTTATATTTAATATCTGCTATTATCGTTTTATCTATAAAATTTTTATTCAATCAGTATAAAATTTAATTTATTAATGTGTTAATAAAATTGTAATAACAGAATTGAATTTTATTTTGATAATTTATTGCAAATAGTTTGTTACGATTTAAGTTTTTTAAGTTGAGGTAACGACAATAGACTAATTTTCAATATATATATATATACTTTTTTTAAAATACTCTATAACATTATTGCAGTTAGCTTCTAAAATCTTTAAGAAGTGAAAATGGTACTCGGAATTGAGGTCTCCTCAATACTCATTTAAGTACTAAGACAAAAATTATTTTCTTTTGTAATATCCTAAAGATGAAAGGACTCTATTTGCATAATATAGAAAGATTTCTCCAACTTTTTATAAATTAATAATGTAATCTAAAAAGAATCAAAGAACATTGATTTTATTGGACTGAATAATTTAACGAAAATCTGGTTGCTAATTTGATATTGAACTATATTTGGCACACAATGAAATAAAATAACATGTAATAATTTTGAGAATATGGGAATATACTAATTAAATTCTTAGATATTATTTTAGTAATAATATTGGTATACATACTTTTGAAAAACAATATAAATAACAATAAACCTAATGACCTATCTCAATCTCAAGAATTAAAATGACTGTTTTGCCCATACAAAACAAATTCACTCTTTGGTTCAAGATAGGCTACAGATCTATCAAATAAACAACCCTGGAAGTTCACACGCCAGGCTATGCCCTTAAGAATTTGAATTCATACGGGAATCCTTGAGGCTCTGCATGTCCAGTGAGCATATTAGAGAACCCATCAAAACAACAACATTGTCAATTAGGGTTTTTCAAAGGCTTAGGTTAACCTACCAGCCGTTTGAAGGATCTGCTATTCACTGTTTTCTTTGACCTCTCTGAATCTGGTCTTGCTCGGTCCAATGCCTATAAGACCAAAATATTGGCATTTTTAGCAGCAAACTACGTAGAAAATAAATTAGCAACTAAAGAACAGCGCTGGATGTCGGGCTTGAATTAATGGCGATTGAAAATTATCTTTTTATATGCAACTGACTGTCAGGATAAAACTAATTGCAATGAGCTCACGTTTTTTCCCATCCTCTTAGGAAGTCAGAATCCTCATAGAAATCTACAGTAGTAGTCAACATAAATCCAGTGCCACTCATCTTTTCCGCAATTCCAATCAATAAAATCCCAACTGATAATAGAACAGTAAATAGCATCTAAAATGGATCTAGAGAGAAACTCTTAAGAGATGTACACTCAAAAATACAGAGATCGAGCAGAGAAAGTACATTGTGGTGTGTCCATATGCTTATCTATGTACGGATACCAGAGTATTTCATCAGTCAGACCAAAAACAACCCACATTTTTACTGTAATCGATACCACTCAATCACTGAAAAGCTAGTGAGACTATCGACAGTGAAAAACAAATTACAAGATAAAGACAAATATATAGCTGAAGAAGAAAAAGCATTTACCTGGATCAGAGACTCAACGCGACGCCGCATTCGGGTGTGCATAAATCCCTCAGAGCACTGGGAAATATTCAGGGGGAAATTCAATGACAAGCAAGTCAAGAATGTAGAACTAAGTCGAGCGTTGAATAACAATAATATTAAGAAAAATAAACTTCTAAGGTTGAATTTTGTTCAAAATTTAATTCTATAAATAAGAATAGAAGTATAATATAAACTAAATAAAATTTTAAACAAACATAACATTTTAATGTCTAATTAATGTTTGATGTTTTTGTGATTTCTTTCTTGACATGCGAGAGTACATATTCTTATTGTAGAATTAAACATATATGTTGAGTTGGTGTAATTATGCATCAACTATACAAAATTATAACTAACAAATTTTACATATAAAAAAGTTTAAATGTAAAAATTGAACGAGAAATTATAATAGGCTTGAACCAAATGTAACGTAAAAAAGATATAAATGGATACAAATACAATCTCAACCTTTAACACTACAGCCTCAAGTTTTGAACTTATGCCTAACACTTACCAGCTTCAGGACTTTACACATGCACTAGGCACTACCAAAGTATTGACAATAAGACTTTTTTTTTTTATATAAGAAGAACTATATTTTGTGCCTGCACGATAGAATAAATTCTGGGAAACCTGTTCAACAAAGCCACATTATCAATCCAGGCATCCTTCCAAAATCTGATTTTGTTGCCCCTACCAGCCTTCCACCGCAAATTTTCCTTAAACTGCGGCCATTGCATCAGAATTTTCCTCCACAAACTCTTGCCATGAGTTCTTCTGGGCCTTATTACCCTACTGTCATCCCACACAAGATCACCCCAATGGATCCGGACAATCTGCCTCCGCAATTTATCCTCCTCATGTAAAAAGCGTCATACCATTTTCCCTGCAAAGCCACATTTAACTCGACAATAGATCTGATACTCAACCCCCCATACTTTGATGGTTTTTTGATTTCGTCCCATTTTACCAAATAAAATCTGTCTCCTCATCATCAACCCAGATAAAATTGCATTGTAAAGTTTCCAGTTTTCTGCAACATTCATAAGAATCGTTATAGTTGACAAATAATAAATTGGAAGATTAGCCATGGTGCTTTTTATCAACGCAAGTCTCCCCCCTTTAGACAGTAACTTTCTCTTTCAACCAGCCAATCTATTCTCACACATTTCCAAAACAGAATCCCATGAGGCGCTACTCTTATTCCTATCCCCCAAAGGCAAACCAAGATATTTGATCGGTAAAGTGACTTCCCTACACGCTAGTACCGCCGCATAGAGACTCCCATCATCAACGCCACCCAACTTTTAACCAATTCAGATTTTTGAAGATTAATCTTCAACCCCGATACCCTTTGAAAACATAAAAAGATACACCTCAAATGGAAAAGGTTTCTCACATCAGGGTGACAAAAGATTAAGGTGTCATCAACAAATAAAAGATGATAAACATCCAGTGTACTGCTTCCATGACCCACACAAACACCCTTAAGAAGCTGCAGATCTACGGCCTTGGTCATCAATCCATCCAATGCTTCCATAACCAAAATAAATAACAAAGGAGAGAGAGGGTCACCTTGCCTTAAACCCCAAGAGGCCGTCAAGAAATTCGAAGGACCACCATTAATGAGAAAAGCAAAAGAAGTGGTAGTCAAGCATGTATGCATCCAAAGTCTCCATTTTATCCCAAAACCAAACCTCTCAAGCATATAGTCAACAAAACTCCAACTAACATGGTCATATGCTTTTTCCATATCAAGTTTACAAATGATCCATTCCTTTCTATTAGTGACTATCGTTGACTATCTCATTAGCTGCCATAACAGCATCAAGAATTTGTCTACCATCCACAAAAGCGTTTTGACTGTCACTAATATCCCCAAGAATTCTAAAAAATCTTCTAACCAAAACTTTAGCAATGAGTTTTTATATACATAGCCCACCAAACTATCGGCTTGAAGTCACCAAATTCCTTAGCCTTCTTCTTTTTAGAAATAAGAGCAAGAAAGGTAGAATTGAGAGATTTCACAAATTTTCCAGATTTATGCATCTCCCTAAACATTTCCAACACATCAACCTTGACAACATACCAGAATTTTTGTAGAAATTTCATATTAAAACCATCCGGACTCAGAGCTTTATCTCTATCACACACATCTAAACACTCTTTAATCTCATCATCAGCGAATTCCATTTCCAGCATTAATTTATTGTTATAAGAAAGACACATAAAACTAATACCATCCAAAGTGGCCTTACCATATGTTCTTCATGGTATAAATTGGCAAAATAGTCTTTGGCTGCTTTTCTGATCTCTTGATTGCCTGAAATTTTGCCGCCATCAACCCAGATTTCAAGAATGTCGTTATTTATTCTTTCATTACTGGTCATAATATGAAAATACTTGGTGTTCCCATCACCATCCTTAACCCACCTTTCTCTAGACTTTTGCTTCCAAGATAACTCATAAACCTTACATAAATTAGCTAAATCCATCTTCAAAGTATTTCTCTTGCCCATCATGGTCTCATCCAGTAAACCAATCCCCTCCAGCTGATCTAAATCACTGATTTCTGGCATGATACTAGTGAAAGAATCCCCAATCCTCACTTTCTCATCTTTAGCCCACACTTTTTATTAAATTTTTAACCTCTTTCAATTTTCCAGCAACTCTAAAACTAGCGTTGCCCTGTATTATAGCATTTTTCCAAGCCTCTTCTACCAATACAACAACTCTCGCATATGACAACTATCTATTATCAAGTTGGAAAGGGATTGACCCCCAATGAATTCCATCCGTCTGAAGGCAAATAGGGAAATGATCGGATGTTGGCCTTTGAAGAGTTTTCTGAATTACACCAGGAATTTGAGATACCAATGCAGGAGAAATCAAGAATCTGTCAATTCTAGAGTACACAGATTGCTGTCTCATATTTGTCCAAGTCCATTGTCCTCATGAGAGAGGAAGATCAACTAATTCCAACCTATCCACAAACTCCCTAAACTGATTAGCATATGCCATCCTCACATTGTTGCTATTTCTGTCACCGCAATTCAATATTATATTGAAATCCCCCCCAAGAATCCATAAATCACCCCATTTTCTCTTGTTACCTTCAAGTTCCCTCTCAAATATCTCTCTCTCTTCATTATTACCCCGACAATACACACCCGTAAAAGCCCATTCACAATTCAACTTACAGTTCTTGAAAAGGCAGGATAATGTAGTATTCCCTTTACACACCTCAAGACATTTAACACTCCCTTCATTCAACATGAGGATAATACCACGAACAGTACCATTCACAAGAATACAATTCCATCCTACCTCTTTCTCTCTCCACTTACTGCGAATAATCTATTCCGAACATTAATCCAGTTTAGACTCCTGTAAACAAACAATATCCGACTTCCATTTTGCCAAACAACCATTAATAATGAGTCTCTTACCTTAGTTATTGACACCCCTAACATTCCAGGATACAATTTTACCTATCATTAAAATCAAAATTTTTTGTACCTCCTTAGCTCTTATCCCCCCTCCTCTTCCCTTCATAGTTGACAGTAGATTCAAGTCTTTTCAGTTCTCTCGAAATACCCTCAGCAACTATTTTCTTCCCCTTGGACAGCACGATACCCTTATTCTTTTTTTTCCTTCTTTTTTCTATTTCAGAAAAAAATAAAAATGTTTGAGCTTCCATACCTTCCATAGAAATTCCCATTGATTTGTTGAAGTTCTAAATATTCTGAAAAACCCATTGCGAACACCCCATCATGAGACCATCGACAATATCAATTCCATCTAAAGCTCAAAGCAAGGATCTCTTCGATCTTCGGATCCACCAAAGGGTAAATCTCCTTCTGCTGCTCTTTGTCTTCAAACAAGACCATCGCCATACATTGTTCTTCAGTCTCTTCCTCCCTTTCAGACTCTATAGCATGAGGCAAAACATCAACAAACTTCATATCTTCTTCTTCACTCGATTTTGCATCATTGAGTTTCATAGTTTGCGTCATGTCAACCTCCAAGTCAACCATCGATCTGCACTCTAGTGTTCTAGAGGCCAGAGCCTTATTATGCTTCGCTTCTGTCTCAGTCGAAACGGACCCTCAATTTTAGAATCCGAAGATTCGCCCCGGGTAAGGTAAAAAGCTTTCTTCTGCTTTTGGACTTCGTCCTCTCTACTCATTTCTATCGAGTTGGATTTAGCGGGCTACTTCCCCTTCTCCACCCAAGAGAATCTCTTCTTTCCTTAGAGTCCACCTTTATTGTTCAAGTCTCGGCCCAAAGGCCCGTTCTCCTCCTTTTTCTTTCTTGGCTCAGCACGCTGAGAATATGAAGCATATTGGGCCCATGGCCTTTCGGGTCGTCTCCTGCCGAAACGGGCCCCATACTTTACATCGCTTTTCTACCCTACTCGTTTCCTTTAGCATCCATCTTTCGCACAACTGCCGCGTATGTTTGCACTGCACCAAATGTCCCAGTGAAGTGAATAGGCTTAGCACAGTGGGGACACTTTACAATGGCATTCCAAGGAATGGTGCGATAGACATCCCCCGCCTCTACCCTCCCTCTCGAATGAGAAACAGGAGCACGCACCTGCCTATTCGCGAGTTCAAAAGTCGCCACCATCAACTTCCACCACCCTTTTCCTTGGTCTCCCCTAGGAAAGAATATTCTTTTCGCATT
This sequence comes from Carica papaya, assembly GCF_054855325.1. Lineage (NCBI taxonomy): Eukaryota > Viridiplantae > Streptophyta > Magnoliopsida > Brassicales > Caricaceae > Carica > Carica papaya. The sequence goes on along the minus strand of NC_142310.1, from coordinate 22,463,881 downwards.
TTCTTTCCATTGAATTGACAAAACAACGTATTCTCCTCTTCTGTTACTTCCAAAGGAGATCCATAGATCGTAATTGCTGCGGACCAAATGCCTAGTCCATTTACCCCTTTTCTGTTCCAACAAAAGTCTTCTAAAGATTCCAGTAGCCACTTGAACTCCTCTTTATTAAAAAAAATCGATCTCCTGACACCTGCACCATTTTCGCTGATCCGTAGTCCATCCAATTTTTTCCCACACAAACTAAGTCATACGACTTATTCTCAATAACTAGGAATTTTCGAATATCGGACATAACTCAGTCTTCAACCTAGGTCGGCCACAATGGTCAGTCGTAGGTCAAAAAATGGGCCTTGACTATTTAGGGAATAGAGAGAATTTTAGAGAGAAAGTTTTAGAGAGAGAATGTCTGGCCACTATGCAAGTTATTTGAGTAGGCGCATACAATTAGACATTTAATTCAAGAAATAATTTTAAATGTGTCAAAGACTTAATTCAAGAAATAATTTTTCTGTTCAATCACTTCTCATTTATGATTCTAAAATATATTAATATGATAGAAGGAGACAAATTAAAGGTGCATCAACAGTAAGAAAGATAGAACATTTTGAAGACCAAAACATTTAAGCAACAGCAAACTCACCTTAACATGATAACTAACATAAGCATGAAATGTTGATAGGTTCCAAACTGTGCGATCCAATCTCTTTCCTTCCACATGACGGGGAAATATGACTGCATCAGATGACCACGTTATTTTTGTACAAGAGAAGTAAAATGGAAAAGCCAAATCTAATTCTCCAAACATTACCAAAAGATACAAATCCTGCATTTGCAGATAATGCTTCTTCAGGAGCTCCATTCAATTCTAGAGGTGGAGAAGGAGACCACAAGCAGGGTGGAGCATTATTAAGTCCAGCTGTACGCCTTGCCTCCACAAATTCCTAAATGGTTTAAACATAATGAGGCATATAATAAATGTCACCTAATAATATGTTATAATAGTATGACTATAATAGAATGGTCTCGTGCAATAGAATGAATATTCAGAGCCAAACAATACTAGGTTCAGAGATTGAAGTTTATTACCAGCAATGGCACTAGTTTTCCTACAGTCTCAACACAAATTCACACACTTAAAGCATATGGAACAAGCAACATGTTAAATCAAAGAAAAGCAAAATGGGTCTTCCAGATACTAATCCCTGCCTCACATTATACATGACTGCATATAACTAAGAAAATTGGGGTGGTGGCAAGTCATCACTTGTCTAGGTGGTTGACACTTCCCAACCACATAGGTAACAAGTCGAGAGACCCGCACATCATTTGGATGTTGATAAGGAGAGTTGTTTGAACATTGTTCTTCCGGTAATTCTAGAGCTTATAATTGCACCACAATCAGTAACTACCTGTATTTGACATGTCTGAAGCCACACAACACACAAACACTTGTATTAGCTCCTTTGCACGAGCTAGCACATTTTGCATGTGTAACATAACTTGTCTTTGTCCCAATTTAAGCCATAGATCAATAGGTACACCCACATTCATGAGACACAATTGCACACACCAAGACACATGACAACCAATCATCATTGCCATGCTGTTGAATACACCTTGAGAGTCACCTTCTTGGGGTAGGGTTGATGCATGTAAGATGTCAACTATGTGCCAAGTTTGTACCACGACCGAAGGTCCAATAAACAATCCACGCTAGGGGAAGTTGATGTCCGTGCTAGTAGGGTGGATAGATACCTTTCCAGTTAATTAGGTTATAAGGATTTTAGCCTTTTTGCTCCGAACTTCTACCTTGTAGCCAAGAATCTAATCTTTTCCTTTTCAAACATTCTTCTGATCACAAAAGGAGCACAGTTGACCTGTGTTCTCATATTGTCTGCAATGTCTTAATTTTGAGAAAGTTTACATGAAATGTTGGGTGTACCTTCAATCTATATGGTAACTTTAGCAGATAGGTCATGTTCCACAAATTTCTTTTTAATTTTGAAAGGACCCTCATGCCTCCATATTAGTCCACAGTGCTTGACACTCTTGTATAGTTTTTATTTTTTTTTCATATTTCAGGAATAAACTTAAATAGTACTTTGTCCTCAACTTGAAACTTCAAAGCCTCTTATCATTGCCAGGAGACTTCTTCATCATTCGGCTAGCCTTCTAAGTTGTCTCTTGCATCATCAAGCATTTGTTGCTTGGTTGTAGCAAATTTGTGCATTGTTATGCACTTATTTTGCAACATTTGTTTTGTGATACAATAAAATTGGCAAAACCTAACAATTCCACCTAATTGTTGTCATTGGCCATCATAGAGTGCCTGAAGAACTCCAACAAAGCATTCATCCTCTCAGTCAGACCATCTGTCTGGTGATGGTTGGCTCCAAAGAAATTTAGATCAAACCCCATTCTATTTGATTAAGTAGTCTAAAGCATTTTTATGATCTGTATCCTGGTTATCCAATTTCTATCGGTAGCCCAAAATACTTGACAACATTCCTATAGAATAACTCAACAATAACTTCAACGGGTATGCAACAGGTGTAGGTATAACAATAACAAAATTTTAAAATCTATCCACGATAAAGATAGAATGCATGCCATTTACCTAGGCTAGCCTAGTGATAAAATCCATACAAACTGACAGCCATGCATCTTGGAATTTGCAGCGGTTCAAGCAATATCAACTCCCTTAGTTCCTTCGACTTGTCTTGTCCAATACCAAGCAAGTCTTTATATATGTCTCTATGATCTTTTCAAGTCCTAGCCAATAATAATTGTGAGACAAGAGAGCCTGCATCCTCTCCCTTCCTGGGCGACCAATCCATAAGGGATTATGGGTCTTTCTCAACAACAACAATCTTCCTTTTCCAGCAAGGACATAGAGCCAAATAATCCAGAATAGAGTAACCCATCCTCCAACCAGTCCTTCCACAGCACTCCACATTTCACCTGCTGTGCTAAACTTTAGTAGCCTCTGTCATATTAGGCAGCATCTGTAATCTTTATCATCTTGAACATATATGTTTCCACCTAAGATAGGGTGGCTAATCTCTCACCCACATCTTGTCAACTTAAGGCATCAGAAACAATGTTGTTTCCCAGGCCTATGCTTCCACATGAAACCATATTTCACAAAGAATTCTTGTCATCTGGAATGCAGGAGATTTCTTTTTCTTTTTCTTTTTCTTTTTTCCTTTTTTTGTATGTTGAAGAAGGTGTTAACTACATTTTCCATCTTAACCATAAATTCTATTCCCAAGAGATACGCCCATCACAATATCAAGCAGTATATCATAACAAGTATATCCTTTTTGCACATTGAATACCTCTGTCCAGTGACACTCAACTTTCTGCTATGAAATGCCACTGGAAGCCCAACTTGTATCTGTAATCCTCCAAGGGCTTTTCCTAAGGCACTAGTACACTAGAAATGATTCTCAAATTTGGGTAGAATCAAGATGGTTTTGAGGCCACATCATTCTTCAGCTTGTCAAAACTAGCTTAGCAACCCTCTGACCACTCCGATCTTTTATCCTTCTTTAGCAAGTCAATCAAGGGTATAAACATCTGCAAACTGCCTTAAACGAACTTGCAAGAGTACTTAACCAGCCCAAGAAAGGACCACAATTCAGTCACTTTGGCACAAGCCTGGCAAAACACAATCGCCTTGACATTCCTCTCCTCTATCCTAACTTTTGCTTGGCTAATTTGATGCCCTGACAACAATATCTCTTGCTATGAAAACTAATAGTTCTCTTTTTTGGCATAGAGTTGATGTTCTCTCTTGGATAATGCTAATCTCAAATGCACCACGCAGTCTTATAAGGATCCACAACATTATCTAGATAAATCACAACAAATTGTCTACAAAGTCATAAAATACTCCATTTATTAAATTTAGAAATGTAGTAGTGGCATTTGAAAGGCCAAAAGGCATTAATGAAAATTCATATAATCCATATCCAGTTACAAAAATAGTCTTAACTTCATCTCCTTCAGCAATTCTTACTGGCCAATATCCTGAACATAAAATAAGAAGAGACAACCCTAACTCAACAGGTCAAACAAGTCAACAATCAGTGAGCTTGTAGACTTGTTCTTGATGGTCAACTTGTTGAGTGCTTAATAATCTATGCGCATCTTTAGCAAGCCATCAATGGTTCCTAAAATAGGATTTGGTTATGGGTGTGCTGACTGCAAATTCCAGCAAACTATTAAAGAGTTTGCTGGAATTTCTTCTTTTCTTTCATGTGTTTAATAGAGTGGTAAGAGTTCATTAAGAGAGAACCCTTCAAACTCTTGAATATGAAGGTAATAACTCATTAAGAGAGAACCCTTAAATTTCTTAAGTTTAAAAGACATTCCACTTTTCTTATACTATGTTTGAATTAAAGAAAATTGAGAAAAAGGAAAAGAAAGGAGAAGGTATTTGCCATGATACTTTTGATATACTAACTATCATGTAAATCTTTTGTAAATGGGTAGTACACCCTTTTGGTACCTTGTCAATATATATATGCCACACTTTTTATTTCAAAAAAAAAAAAAAAGATTTTGCCATGGTACTTATTTATCTCTTCCAAAATAATATGCTATACCACCTAAATATAATTTCAAGACTACTTAAAGTAGGAAGGATGCGTTGGGTAGACAGAAGGTAGGCTCTTTTAAATAGGTAAGCGTCATGAAATGAAAAAACTAGAATCACATTTTCCAATCACAAAGTCATCATCTGATTGTGCTAAAAAAATCTTTGCAAGATGAATAACTTGTTTGATCAAGTAAAATCCCACTACTTGGACAACTTGAAAGGTGAGAATCATTGTCTTTTTGCTCAATCAGTAAATTTCCTGTTTGGTTCTCTATTCCTTTCTTATGCCTGATTACAAAAGGATACTATTGCAAGAAAGCCAACCAACAAGCATGATGATGGTTAAGCTTCTTCTAGAGTTGATACATAAAGAGCTTCTTGGTTGGCATAGAGGAAAAATTATTTTTGGACTAGATAACAAACACTAATGATAAAATGTTTGGATGCTGGCGAATTCTTTGTTATATGTGGTGTACCCTCGATTAGCATCATTAAGTTTCTCACTAAAGTAACAACTAACTTTCATTCTTGACTAAATTGACCACCGATACCTACTTGAGATGTATCGCAAGCAACTTCAAACACTTGGGAGAAGTACAAGAGATGCAGGACAGGTGCTTCTGTCAATTTCCTCCTGACATTTGCAAGAGTTTTAGATATTGCTTCGTTCTAGGTGAAGTAGCCATTCATCATGAGTTCGTAATGGGTCCACTACAATGCTAGAGCCTTAATAAACCTGATGCCAAGCCGTGGAAGCTTCTCACTTCATATAAAGTTTTGGGAGTCGGTTATTCCTAGATAGCTAACCTATTCTGGATCAATTTCTGCTCCATTTAGAGAGAACAAATTCCAAGAACATAACACTAGTTCCCATGCATACGCATCCTTTTTAGATGAATGTAGAGTGTTTCCTGACGAAGTTCTCTTATAACTTGTTGTAAGTGAAGGATGTGACTTATTGAAAAAGGTCATCAAGGTAGACAACATGATATCTTCCCCTCAAATCTTGGAACACTTGATTCATTCTTTTTTTGAGATAAAAGTGAAAAATAAATTGATATGATGCCAAGGGAGCGTCATCCATGTACAAGGTGTAGAAAGGAATTTACAGATGTATAAAAATATTTACAATAGATCCAAAATCATCTAAGTTAATCAAGATAGTGGCTTAATACAATAGAACCAAAATAGTATAACTACCTATCCTTGATGGTGCCAAAAGCATGGAGGTGCTGAGAGCATTAAAATGTTCAAATGGCAAGGCTAATTTCTCATAGAAACCATCCTTTGTCTTGAATGTTCTTTTCCACCCATCTCCTAGCTTCACGTGGATTTGGTGATATCCGCTCTTCAAATCTATCTTGGAAATGTATACGAAGCTTGCTATAAGCTCTAATATGTCATCAAGGTGAGTAAGAGAAATCTATACTTGATAATCTTGTTGATTGCATGACTATGTAATGCAAGGATAATACATGGACTTAACTTTCTCATATAATTCCTTGGACAACAGCTCATTAACTTGTTGCTTAAGCCTACATTTCCACTTAGGTTCATGTGTTATGATGTAAGATTTCGCAATTGAGATCTACGAACTAGGTCAATTGGGTGTTAAATGTTACACAATGGAGGGAATTAATTTGGCAAATCTTTGGTGCAATATTAGGAAAGTCAAAGAGTAACCAAGTTACTTTTGGTTGTGTTGTCTCTATTGAATAGGCTATTGATTCCTTGACTTCCCTACTTATGACAACAAAAACAACTATTGTCATTGCTTTTTGTCTTAAATTGCTTTCTCAACAAAAGATAAAGTTGTTTCTTTCCATTTTGGTCACTAGTTGCAAGCTTTGTGATCTTCCTATTCATAAAATCTTTTTTATCCTTTGTAATCATGGGTTATAAGGTAATATATCTTTTTTCCACGAAAAAGAAGTATGTGCTTCTCTTCCACCATGGTGTATTTCTCAATAATATAGCCAAAGTCGACCGAGGAGGATATGATTCACTTGCATTTGATCAACATCACACAAAATAATATTTTATAATTAACATAAACTATTCATTCACTTAATTTCAAGTAAGCTGTATCTTGCTTAGACCAATAAATAGAACTGAGGTTATAATTAAAGTTGTTAGTAAAAAACCGAAATAACTAGTTATAGTGGGCATGAAGGGGCAAAATGAAATATGTTTTTTTTTATCTATATGTTTCTAAAGCATTTTTCTACGTTTCCATTTTTGCAAGAAACGGAGATAAACAAAAATACCACTTGAAAGAGTATGTATTAGTTGATGAGAGTTTCTTCGAAAACAAAAAAAAATGTAAACTTTTGGTTATTCTCTCAATTTCAATGAAACGCAATTGGATCTAATATGTATGAGTTGACAATCAGAATCTATATGGATAAAATTTATAGCAGGAGGTTCCATTTTTACTATTAATAGGATTTTTTGTTATTGGTTTATATGGTTCCATGGGAAGGAAACAAGGAATTATTGTGTTATACGAATTATTGTCATCAATTCATGCTACCTTTATGGCAATGGATATGGTTGAGTAGGAATCTAGGGATGCTCTAAGGTTGAGGTGTAAACTACATTCATGCAACTTTCATCGTAACTGACAAGTTTTTTGGCTTTAGGTCCACATAAAATATGGTAATACTACACTAGTCATCTTTCTCAACTTTAGGTGTTTCAAAGATATGCATGATTGTGGACAAAAGGACGTGTTCACATGATAGTCATCATCATTGAAGGAACCTTTTTTTTTTCTTAAGAAGACCATCGAGGGAACCTATTCACAACAAGTTACTCTTTCTAGGACATTGATTACTTGCATGGTGTGGCTTTCCACACCTTAAGTGGACTATTTCCTTACTTCTAGCATTGTGTTTGACGGAATCTAATTTTTGCAATAATAACTCTGTTGAAGCTTGTTGTCTGGAACATTTTCGCACAACATAATTTGCTTTGAAATTTCTTCTAGAGTTGATCCTCTCGAGGAAGATCCAAACTTCCTTGAAGTGGATGATTCAACGATTCTTATATGCCAAGAGCATCTTAGAAATTTAAACAATGGTTATAGGAGGCTGTTAGATTAATTATCTTTTAATATAAGCTCTTCATTCTGCTTTGAATTGAGATGCTGCTTGATTATCATCTTCTATCAACTGATTCAAAATTTTTAAATCTTTAAATTTCTCTGTGCACTTAGTTGTTGACATGTTGTCCTACCTTAAACTGTTAGCTTGATAACAAACATTGTCAATGTAGCTAGGAAATAAGACTTTTCATAAAGAGTTGCTTTTATCTCATCACATGTTTCAATTGTCAGTTGTTTTTTTACTAAATTCTCATTTATATTGTACCATCATATTTTCGTGAGTCCAACCAATTTCATTTTGGAAAATTTGACTCTTCACACATCTAGCATATTGTATTAATTGAAGTATTGATCTATTGAATTAAGTCAATCAAGGAGCAAATTGAAATCTCCTCTTCCATAAAAAATTAGGAGCTTCGACCTTTACCTTCTTCATAATATCTCCAGATTTATTTTCAATGCATCTACTATTAACTGCAACTGCTTGTGCAACTTGCAAGTTTAAAATGATGGGGCAACTCGTGCATTACTTGCATTCTGCATTGTTACGAATTAGTATTAATAGTTAGCCTCATGTGCATCCTGCCTGGCATCCAGAACACCATTAGTCACCATTGTTTAAGTTTGTATATACGATATAGAGGAAAGGGCAATATAACTGATTTTTTTTTTACCATTGTTGAATTGCCTTGAGTGAGGCAGTAACCTATCTAGTAAATTAGTGTGGTCAAACTAGGACGGCAGGGGAGTGAAAACATGTCCAATTGACCCAATTCAACTCGTGGTTGGTGCTCATGTAGCCACATACTGCCTTTCGCCAAACACTGACATTGGTAATAGGCTCGAGTACAGGTGAGGGTACAGATTGGAGGTTCATGTGAGATGCCGACGTGAAAAACATCAGGATCGAGAGGCTGTGGCTAGCCTGCTTTTTCAACAAGTGGCATGTTTTTCGGCAAATTTTTTTGTTGGAGCTTTAGGAGTGCACTGATCGAGTTGTCTGAGGTGTTGCATGGTGACTACGTGAGTCACCTCCTACTGGTTGTGAGGAACTTGCAAAGATGGCTGAGAGATTTTAAGGTTTTGATTTTCTCTTTTATCTATTTTGATCAAATAGGTTGGGGATATTCGGATGAAGTACTTTTGGGTGTTTGGTGTAAAAAATTTACTTTTGATACCAACTGATATTAGAAATCAGTAAAACAAATTAGAGTTAATTTATTTACTTGGAAATTTGAAGAAAACCTATATCAAACCTAGGGTTCTCTATTTCAAAAAAAGAAAAAATCAAACCTAGGATGCTCAGGTATCACGTCTAAAATTTGATTGAATTACGCAATCAAATATTGAGAAAATTCTCAAAAATTTGTATCAACTGAATACTGCTCTTAAGGAGATTATAAATGTATTTATAGTGTGTCAGATAATCATTTTCCAAATAGGATTAGCCTAAGAATATTACCTAGGCAATTCTAATACTATAAAAAGTCAAAAAACAAAACATAAATAAATTACAAACATAATAACCTAAATAAGATAATTCCTGAATAGTGAATTACTAGTATGTCTATGAGTCATCAAAGGAAACAGCTTTTCTCCTTGAACACGAAGTCTACCTTGGTTTCTGTTTCGAGTTTAGGCTTATGCAGTAAAAGATGTTAGTTAGTTCATAATAAATAGGAATAAAATAAAACAGAAACTGAGTTACGTAGAAATAAGTTAAATAGGAAATCTGGCTGCAATAGGGATTGTTCTATGTTCATTAGGTCAGCTAGAAATCTCTAAATTAGTAGTTGGATATAATCCTAAGGGTTTATTAGAGAGAGTTTACACCCCGAAAGACAAAATAGTAAATCTATAGAACCAGCTGGGATTAGGGTTGACAAACCCTTATCAGTTCATTCCGCAGCCGATGCCAAAATCATTATCATCATGCAATTCCGGCAAACATGATTCCAGCCACCTTTTTTTTATTGCTTTTAGGCCTATAAAAGGCCCATTTTCTCTGTTCTGTAATTATCGAATCAAAAATCAATAAAATTACCTCTATTTTCTCTCTTTAACATTCTTCTTCATCTTCTCCATCTTCTCCTTCTTTATTTTTCCTCTAGATAAGAGTCATGTCAAAGACATCTGACAAGTTGGTATCAGAGCCTGAACCAGCGAAATTTTACGCCCGTGTAGCCACACAAACTCAGTCCAAAAGGCCACGATGGACGAAACGGAGAGCCCCGAGACGTTCATCGCGAAGGATATCGACTTGAAGCTTTCTGCGTTTATGGATGAATCGCATTGGCAATTCGATCTGGTACTAGATTTGCTCTGTGGCAATCCCGCCCACCGATCCGACGAGATCCTTGCGCATCTGGAAGCCGAACCCAACAAAGGCAGAGGCCTCCTGTAGCATGATTCCAGATTCGGGAAGAGGGTTAGGCCAACCCTTTATACCTGGTTCAACTCACCCAAATCGGATCTGATCGGTTAAAGAAGCAGATCAGGCAAACCGAATCGGTCTGACCCAAACTGGTTTGACACAAATTGGCCCAACCCACACCCGAATGGGCTGACAAAAAATTACAAAGTGGAGCCTCTGGATTGAGCTAGATCGCCCACGACCGTGAACCGATCCGGTCCGACCAACCATTCCATGCTCCCTAAAGTGGAAATTCCCCTTTTTGAAGGAGGAAACCCTCGCGGGTGGGTGCAACAATGTGAAAAGTATTTTATGGTTCACAACACTCTTGAAGAGTAAAAAGTGGAGGTAATGTCCCTATATTTGGGAGAAGTAGCCGATATATGGTATCAAGAGTGGTTAGCTAAATTTCACACCTTAAACTAGAAATACTTTGCGGAAAAACTCTACTGACGGTTCGGAGTACCCTTACGGAAAGAGTTTATAGAAGAGTTCACCAAATTATACAAAACATGTACCATTCTTAATTATGTAGAATAATTTGAATATTTATGTTCTCTTATGGATACAGACAACCCAACGCTTTCAATGAGATTTTTCATATCCACTTTTATCGGTGGCCTCAAGTCACAGCTACAACCCCATGATAAGGATTCTCAAAGCACAAACACTCAAATCGAGCAATCAAACATGCATTACCGCAAGAACAATCAGTAATAGAGTTTCGGATTCCTGTCTTTCCAGCTATGATGCTCCATTATAAAAAAAAGACCCATATAATGATAGGCCTTCTGAGAGCGTGGGGGAGGAGCAGAATCTAAAAGATCAATAGTTTGTTACAAATGTGGAGATTAGTATTTTTCAAAGCACTGATACTCCAACAAAGCGGTGATGGTGGTAGAGGAGATCATGACCGAAGAGATCTCGGAAGACAAAACTTTAGAGGAAGTTAAAGAGGTTGACGAAGACCTCACTGACACTCTTTCCATACAAACAATAGAAAGGGTAACCACAGGGAGCACCCTGAAGATACGAGGGAAATTATTAGCGCATGATGTTCTACTGGATAATGGAAGCTCACATTCTTTCTTGGATGAGGGAGTTTCTAAATGGGTCAAGAATCAGATGGTCAACAGTAAACCACTAATAGTTATGGTGGCAAACGAGTAAAAGATGTCTACCTACCTTGAATGATCAGAGGTGACGTGGACTATGCAAGACTACAAGTTCACCTACAATTTCTGCATCAGGCGGTTACGACATGATATTAGGAGTCAATTGAATGAAGCAATTAGTCCAATGATGTTTAATTTCATGCATGTAAAGGTAAGATTTAATTTGAAAACTTACGGATATCATTATACAGAAGTGCCTCTCGTGAAACAACCGAGACAAGAGAAACAAAGGCAAAGCAGTGGGTCAAACGGAAGCAAGTAGTTGAAGGCAGAATAGTGTTCCTAATAATGAAAGTTCCAAAAGAGGTACTAACTCTAGAGATACCCAACCCGGCACTTGAAGCACTACTTAGACAATATCAAGATGTCTTTTAGGAGCCCCACGGGCTGTCTCCACTCAGAGCCTTCGACCATGTCATCACCTTGTCCCAAAAGAATGCCACTATGAATATTCAACCCTACAGGTACTCGTTCCATGACAAGAACAATAAACAAAACAGATACCACAAATGATGAATGACTCATTAATACAACTCAGTCTTAGTCCATTCTCTTCACAAGTACTGCTTGTTAGAAAGAAAGATGACACATGAAGGTTTTGTGTAAATTACAGAAAACTCAATTCTCTGACCGTAAAAGATAAGTTTTCCATACCAATTATTGACGATCTTCTTGACGAATTATATGGTGCAAATATATTCTCTAAAATTAATTTTCGAGCAGGATATCATCAAATTAGGGTGAAGGAAGAAAATATCCATAAAACAGCTTTCCGCACGCATTAGGGCCATTATGAATTCAGAGTAATGTCTTTCGCTTGAATAATGCCCTGACAACCTTCTAGAGCCTCATGAATCACATCTTCAAGGCATTTCTTTGAAGGTTTGTGCTGGTTTTCTTTAATGACATATTGGTCTACAATAACACTAAGCATGAGTACCTAAATCACTTAGAAGAAGTTCTAAAGACACTCCAAGACAACAGGGATGAAATTAATCCAAGTGTTGTTTCTTCCAAATGGAGTTGGAGTATCTCAGGCATATTATCTCCATTTGAGGGGTAAAATCAGACCCCCAAAAGATAAAAAAAATGGTCAATGGCCCAATCCCTGAACAATTAAGGCCCTTAGAGGATTTCAGGACCTAAGAAAATACTACCGCAAGTTCAAATAGAATTATGGACTCATAGTCCAACCACTCACCAATTTCTTAAAAAAAATGTGCTTTTGAATGGAATGTAGAAGCTGATAAGGCATTTCAGTCATTAAAAGCAGTCATAACTTCCAGCCCTATCCTACGACTGCCCAAATTTAGAGATCTTTTTATTATTGACACAAATTTAAGCAACAAGGGGATTGAAGCAATCATAATGCAAAAGAATCAAACCATAACATTTCTAAGGAATCAGACTAAATTAATATATGAGAAAGAATTTATGGCAATTCTCTATGCCGTGGGACAATGGCAATATTATTTAGAAGGGACCTCCTTCGTCATCAGAACTGATCAATGCAGCCTAAAGTACTCTTTAGATCAAAGCATGTCCTCCATGGTACAATAGAATGAGATTTTGAAGCTGTTGGGCCTAAATTATACGATCCAATACAAGCAAGGGTCGTCCAACAAGTTAGCTGATGCTCTCTCAAGAAGAGACTCCCTTTACTCGGAAGCAGAAGTCTTATACACTCTCTCCACATCTATGCCTGCCTAGATGGTAGAAGTAAACAACAGCTACAACAACGACCCCTTCACCAAACAACTGCTATTGGAACTAATGGTCTCTCCTAATAGTAGGCTCCTTTTTTCTCTACAACAGGGCATCATGAGGTAAAAGGGGAGATTAGTGATAGGTGATAAAGAAGAACTTCACAATCATCTGCTTTATCAGTATCATACTTCAGCAGTGGGAGGTCACTCTGGAGCTAAAACGACTTATGAACAGCCCAAACAACACTTCTATTGGCCCAATATGAACAAACAACTTTTATGGTGAGTCCAACAATGCGATATTTGTCAAAACTGCAAAACAGAGCGAGTCCCCACACCCGAGCTACTACAACCACCTGTCCGTTCCACCACATACTTGGACGCATATATCCATGGACTTCATTGAGCAGTTGCCCAAATTAGAAAGTAAGGATACTATATTAGTAGTGGTAGACCGCTTCATCAAGTATGGGCATTTTATTTCCCTATGGACCCTTTTACTGCAACTGGAGTAGCCCAAAATTATATGGAGACGGTACACAAGCTGCATTGAATTTCATATGTGATAGTGTCCGACCGAGATAAAATATTTACCAGCTTTTTCTAGAAAGAGCTAATGAAGGCAATAGGGACAAATTTGTTTTTCAGTTCATCATATCATCCCCAGACGGACGGGCCAACAAAAACACTCAATCAGTATCTAGAGATGTATTTACGATGCATGGCTAACTTATAACCAAAAACTTGGGTCAAATGGTTGGCTGCAACTAAATGGTGGTATAATACTTCGTACCATACAAGCTTGAAGATGACCCCCTTCTAAGCACTCTATGGTATCCCCCTTCACATTTCTTAGATTTCATATAGTTCTGCTCTGCATCACCTTCAGTAGAGATGATCTTAGCAGAAAGGAAAGAGCCCAACAAGACCATCTGTCAACATCTATTATAGGCACAGTCAAAGATCAAACAATATGCAACTAATCATCGGAGTGAAAGTAGTTTTGAAGTTCATGATTGGGTGTTACTCAAATTACAACCTTTCAAACAAAGAACACTCAAGAAGGGACGAGACTCCAAACTATTGTCCCGCTACTACAAATCATTCTAAGTCTCTTCGAAATTTGGGAAAGTAGCATACAAGCTCCAATTACCAGAAGAGTCAAGGATCCACCCGGTTTTCCATGTGTCCCAACTCAAGAAGTATCTCTTCGGCACATAGGTAATCCAATAAGACTTGCCCCCTCAAGCCACTAAAGGGTTCATCAGTGTACAACCCCAATGATCTTACAACGAAAAACCATTCTCTAAGGCAACTAACCAGTAGACCAAGTTCTTGTTTGTTGGGAAGGGGATCCAACCGAAGAATGCACATGGGAAGACTACAAGTATTTACAATACCAATTCCTGCACCTCAACCTGAGAGACAAGGTTATTGTTCAAGGGGAGGGAACCCCTAAGGGTCTATTATACAAAGAAGGGAAAAATGGGAAATTAGCCCCCTAAAGGACAAAATAGTAAATGTACAGAGCCAGCTGGCATTAGGGTTGACAAACCCTAATCAGTTCATCTCGCAGCCGGCGCCTTGGTCATCATCATCTCATCCCACAGCCAATGCCAAACTCATTATCATCACACGATTCCAACAAGCATGATTCCAGCCATTGAGGATGTTTTCTTTATTGCTTTTACACCAATAAAAGCCCCTTTTCATTGTTATGTAATCATCGAATTAAGAACCAACAAAATTACCTCTGTTTTCTTTCTTCAACATTCTTCTTCATCTTCTCCTTCTTCTTCTTTATTTTTCCTCCAGATCAGAGCCCTGTCAAAGGCATCTAACATTGGATAGGAAGAAAAGGAATTCTTTTGCGTGAATCAAAGTAATAAGATCAACTAAAGATCCTCAAAGTTAGGAAATTAATGTTATGGTCTTCCCTATACAAATAGAAGGTAATTCGTTAATAAACATTAGCAGAATTAGCAAGAAAAGAAAGTTACTAGGGTATCTACTAGGAGATCAAAGGCCTATGAGAATTAATCATAAGTGGTAAGGGCCAAAGTATGCCAATATGCTATTATTGGGTTAAAATAAGATCAAATCTCATAAGAAGATCGAATTGATTATGAAAAGATCCCAAAGTAGGGATAATAACATCTAATTTGTTCAGAACATCCAATTCATTATTAAAACTTTGGGCATGATAACATTTTACCTGCAAGAAGGAAGTTGCAAGAACGGTATCTATGAAATCCTTAAATCTCATAGGAAAGACCACGGTGACCTTATCTGCCTGTCAAAAGCAAGGATTATTATGTTTACTAATTGTAAAGAAGATGCAAGAAAAATGACACAAGCATGATTATCCATCTTACACATTTTATTGCAAAATTATGAGCTCAGTCCAAACAAGACTAAATCCATAATTGAAATCAAAATTAAAATAACCATATGGTTAAGGAATGTGTTTGTGGACAGACCAGCAAGAGAGAGTAGCAGAGGAATTGTTTGCAGGCTGTGGGCAACAAATTCAAAAAGAGATAAAGAGAAATTGACTTGATTTCGCTATCTAATTTTGACTAGTTTGGATTGAAAAAATAGCAGGATTTTATTGGAAAAGCCCTATCTATTTGATAGATATAGTTGCTATAATTTTTGTTTCATAGTCACTCTTATGGAGAAGAGAAAAAACTGGAAAACTCTTTTTACACTTGGTGGCAATCTCTTAGTGCTTGTCTTCTTTATTTGTTTTTAGGGGAAAAAAAAAGAAAGAAAGAAAGAGAAAAAGAGAGATCAAAGGAAAAGAAATGTCCACATGGGTACCTGTGGGACGAGAAAGAAAGACTCATTTGGTCGATGCACGAGTGCAACAAGCCGATCTATATCAGGAGCAACGGTTCTTGAAGCAAGATATTTCAGAATGACTCTTAGAGGGGCACCTAGCACCACTTCTCTAACAGATGCAATCTTCGCCAGAAGGGCATTCTTGTACTCTGCAAGACATCAACAATAAAATAACTATATCTATACGTATATGAATTACATAAAAAAGAAATAAAAATTCACACTCTAATCCCCTGAGATGACAGTACATCTAAAATGACTCATAAGTAGGAAAAGGGTCAACTTAGGCATTTCCACTTGTTCAAATAGAGCCTTTTATTCCCAAATTCCATACTACTAACAGTCAGAAACTTGTCCTTGCACCTAAACTTTAAATTGCTTGAAGAATCAAGCTCAGAAAATGTATCAAGAATGAAAATTGTCCCGACGTATCACAAGATAGAGGGAGGAGGTAAGATGCATGAAGTATCAAGCAAACATCTACCAGAAAAAGAAAACCCCTGCTTCAGAAAACTACAAAACAGGAAAATCATAATCCGAAGAAGAGAGTGAAGATGAAAACGTTTGGGAAGCTGATTCAAAGTGTTTTGGCATATTCATGACACGCTCATAATAACCTTAAGAAAGGAAACTCGTTGAACCTTCATCTGGAGGAAGTTTTGAGAAATTTAGTTTCAAGGTGAGATTATAGCCATCCCTTGGAGGGTCAAGAATTTGTACAGCTGTGCCATATGCAGATTTTATAGCTTCGATGGCACCAAAGGGGAGTCCACCAAACAAGATAGTTTCTGGAGGTGGGGCGGGTAATGATACTGATAGCAACAGGAGGTGTGGATTCTTCATAGACACCTGCAATACTTAACAAGTTAGAAACAGGAAATCGAACTTCTTATACTATATTAACGTCAAATTAAGAAAACATAAATTTACTGATATAGTGATTCCATATGAAAATAAATCACCTGAATGTGGTAACGTACATCATCAAATTCAACCCAGTGGTAATCAAGCTCAACTCCTTTATCAAGGCTGAAGAACAAAAATAAAAAATATCAGCAAAGTGCAACAAAAACGGGTGGAGCGAGTAGGTGTTTTTGGTGATTGTTTCTGTTCAGAACAACTAATAAGAAGTCGAAAATGGAAGAACACAGTCTCTCCTTAACCGTGGACGACAATTAAAAGAGAGTAATTAGGGATACAGAACAAAGAAACGAAATCAAATGAGACATATAGTTGGTACCTTAAGACAATGACATTAAACTGAAATGATAGCCATTATTAGTTTAAGCAAGAAAGGAAGTGTGGGAGATGAAGGAAAAGGAGGAATTACGCACTCGTGAAGCCGATTCAACAAGGTCTGAAGGAGAAACCTGGACTGCGACTGCAACAGTATCATGGATTTCACCTATGATTATGCTAATCACTTGCAAACAGACAATAACCGAATTCAAAGCACAGCAACTATCTCCTCGTCTCGTCGTATACCTCCCCGTCCAAATTCTGATGTAAAAGCGTTCGGAGGGAAGCAAGTCGCATAACGACCGTGTCGTGTCAGAGGCGAGAGAAGATTCCCTCGATGTTGATTTAGAAGAAAAGTCGAAGAAGACAAGAAAAAGAACGTATGGGCCGTAGCCCAAGCAACGTAGAAAGAAAAGCCCAAACGAGGTCTGAACACACCAAGATGAGGACACGGATACATTTCTATGGGCCGTTTGATTGGAAGCGAGAAGCGGCTTAATGGAAGGAGGAAGCGGAGGCAGACACCGAGTCAGAAGGTTTATTAGGTTGAAGAGAGGAGAAAGAAGCAGAGGCCGGTCCGACACTCTGCTTCCACTGCAGTCTCCCGATGGTAAGGATGGTGTGAGACTGACGGACAGTTCGTGCTGGTACTGCGACTTGAAGACGCATGCCTTCAATGAACCGCTCTTTCGGCTGGGACGCAGCCACGCCCGCTATTTGAGGGTTTGGTTCTCCATAGGAGTTGGCTTTGCGCTCACCGTTTTGCTACTTGTCTCGTTGCTTCTTCTCCTGGAACTAGCCTCTGCTCTTCACCTTCTCCATCCTCCTAACTCTCTGCGCCTCACTTCCCTTGTTTTTGGATTTTGGCGATCGGTTAATCCTCTCTCTAACGCTAAATTTTCTTATATAGAAAATCTTTAAACAGTTCTTTTTTTATGCGTTCCTCTTTTGGATGCAGAACGTATCACTTTCCGGTGCTGCATATATATTCATTTCTACCTTGCTTTCGGTTTCAGTTCATGAATTTGGTCATGCTCTTGCTGCTGCTAGGTCTGCCTTCCTTTTCCTTTTTTAGTCTTTCTAGTATCTTTTATCTCTTTTTCTTATTAATATTCACCCTTTACTCCATACTCGATAGCTATCACTAGATCCTAATGCTTTGTTCTTTCGCCTTGGAGAGCAGTGATGGCATACGCTTGGAATACGTGGCCATTTTCCTTGCAACTCTTTTTCCCGGCGCACTCGTTGCTTTCGATTATGATTTGCTGCGAGCTTCACCACGCTTTACTTCTCTTCGAGTTTATTGTGCCGGCATTTGGCATAATGCAGTCGTGAGTCTACTTCCTATGTACTACTGTATACCTTTGATTCCCTACTGGCTTCAATTACATTATGCTTTGAAAACTTTCCTTTTATTGATTGCTTACAGATGTTTTTGCATGTACGTATTTAGTTTTGCGCACTTTGTGGATTAGGGCTATTGCTCCTGCCCCTGATCTTATTTCCCTTTTATATTCACGGAGAGAATCCCATGGTACTGAGTACACTATGACCTTCAATCCAAAATTCATGTTCCTTACCTACTTCTGAAGTAATTACATTGAATTGAATAGGTTTTGGACGTACCTTCTGTGTCACCATTGTTTGGTTACTTGTCTCCTGGAGATGTGATTTTGTCTTTTGATGGCATTCGCGTTCACAATCCACGAGAGTGTATGGAGATAGCTGATCTGTTACATAAACGTATGCTTCAAAGCTCAAATGATTCCTTATTTCTTCAAAGATTTAGCAGACCTGATGCCAGAAAGGGGTACTGCGTTCCTAATTCTTTGATGGAAGAGAGCAATAAGATTCAGTTGGTGACCAGCGACCAATTTGCTTGTCCTGAGGATCTCAGTTCATTTGTAACCACTCAGTGCTTAGAATCAGCAGAATCAAGTAATCTAGTCAGTGCCTATGGTCAACCAAATGTAAGCAAGAATGGCTTTTGTTTGAACGCAAAGGATATTGTCAAGCTTAGAAAGTGTGGTGATGGGTGGATGACTGCTGTAACTGTTGGAAGCAGCTGCTTATGTTCTCATGTAGGTATTTGGACCTTTTTTTTTCTCTACCTTGATGTTTGTTATTTCCATTAAGCATGTAGAAGATTATATATTTAAAGAACTGAAGTACTTATTTGAAAATATTTATAGGGGGAGTCCTGTTTGAGTCCAGATCAGTTGCCAGGTTCGACATGGACTGAGATCATGTATTCAAGCCCTTACTCACCAGAATGCTTGGAACTTCAAAGAAGTTCTTCTGCGGATTTTAGTACATCTAAATTCACCGAACATAATTGTGCTGGTGCTTTTGTTTTTGTTGGTGATTTGATCTCAATGCTGCACGCAGTTCGTTTAACTGCCTATCAACCGTATTTGGAATTTCCTTTCAGTGCATATATTCCAAATCTATTGGAAAAGAGTTTGATCTACATGTTCCATGTCTCTCTGACACTAGCTCTTCTGAATAGTTTGCCAGTAAGTTCTGTCATTTTCAGTTTATTGCAATGGCCATTCTGTTTGTAATATTTGAACATATATGCATATCGGATAACTTGTGGAAGAATCTTTCCAAATAATTGTGAAAAGAGAATTACTTCGGCAACTCTTTTGCAACCCGAAAGTGCTTAGCGTTGAATGGTGAACAGCATACCTTCTTGCAGTCATTTACTTGCATAGCTTTTGTGCAACTACTTTTTCTTTGTTTATAATTCGCCTGGGTTTAGTTGTCTTGTGAGAATGTGCACTTTCACTTGTTGACTCTTTCCATTTTTTTCCTACAGAGACTGATGAATAAACTGATTTAATGATTTCTGAGCTCCATTTTATTTTTGAAATGGTGAACCAGTGATATTTATATAATAAGTTTCGATGTTGTTTATCCCTCCCCGCATAGCTTTTTTCGCATGGGAGGCTTGCTGGGAAGGAATATTAACTATGGACAGACAAAAAAGTTTGTGTAGGATTACAGTCAATGGTTGTTATGGCTGTTTAAGGGATGAGGAAACATGGAATCATCTATTATTGTGGTGTCCTACTACATACAGATTGTGGTGTTTGATTTTTGGGCTTTTAGGGATTGATTGGGTTATTGCGGGCTCAGTTAGGGGTGAGATCTGGGCTTGGGATGGTTTACTTGTAAAAAGAAACAATGGTAATATGATCCATTTGACTGTTTTTTAGATCATTTGGAAAAAGAGAAATAGTAGAGTTTTTGATAATGTTGAAAGTAGTTTTAATAGAATTAAAGATAGGTGGATACACTATTTTGGGTCAATTTTGTTAGATCATGACGTCGATAGTGAGGTGGATTTTGGGAATGACATTGATACTCTAACAACATTATAATTGCTTTTGTAAATGGGTGATATCCCCGTTTTATTGTTATCATGCTAATAGATACTTAATACTTTTTATTTTAAAAAAAAAAAGTTCCGATGTTGTTTAAATGAGAATGACTTATTATTTCAATTTGGATACTTTATATCAAAGGTTGGGAAGAATGATACATGGACTTGAATTTTAATGCACAAGAAGATTTTGCACCAAAAAGAATTTGCTTTTTGATTTTTCTTGCCTGCCTTCATTTAAGTCTCTGGTTTAAATGAAATAAAGCACCTGATCATGGATTAAGAAGCAACAGGAAGATCCATGCAGTTTTTTAATCACTTCATTTTCTAACCCGTAATATTATTTATTAGGTATATTTTCTCGATGGGGAATCTATATTAGAGGTTATTCTATCCCACTTCACTGCACTAGGCTTGAGGAAGAGGAGAAAAGTTCTTCAAGTATGTCTTCTTGGGGGAACTCTGATTTCCATCCTGTCGTTTTTAAGGATGTTTGCAGTCAACTTTTTGTGAGCAGAAGGTATATATCTTATATTAAATTTTTGTTTCCAGATGATATTTATCTTTGTTGATCTTCATTGATACATATTGTCAAGATTTCTATTGGGCATATCAGCTGTAATAACTGGTCATGCTAAATTCCACCAGTTGTAGACTTTTAGGCATAACTGGAAGAAGGTTGTCTACCAAACAGCTGCTAGTAAGGGATCAACGATACTATATCTCTACCTTCCCACTGCCATAGAGAACAACAAACAATGATTTGACTCATCTCAGGTCTGTTTGTTATTAGTATGGTTGTGTTTGAGGAAAAGATAAAATATATTACTTCTGAAAACATGGATCATCTCTGTCGTGTCAGAGTTTAGAGTTTAGAAGCATCACTTGTATCTATAATCTGTGGAACAAAGTAGCGTACCAGAAACCATCAACTCCAGCCTTTCTCTCCTTTGCTTTGTGCATCAACCTCGTCTGGAGAATTAATTTGTGTACCAGAAACAATCAACTCAAGCTTCTGACTCACCACCCTGTAGCTTGCATCACTTTTCTTTGTGGATAGAAAGCATCAACTTTGGGTCTCATTTCTATACAAAACAGAGAGAGAGACGCGAATGGACAAGCGCAACATGGTTAATTTTTCTTATTGCAGGAGCAGCACTTGTGGACAGAATGAGGAAGAGGTGCCTGCAGGCAGAGCGATAAAGAGAGAAAGAGGTAATTCGCTCTGCCACCAAAATCTGTTTTTTTAAAAGACAGATGGCAGGACACAAATCTAATAAGGGAATTGTAGAGATTCGTGTTCATAAGACTGGGTATTGATAGAAATCGGGTATTAGAGATCTACCCAATAAGGCTGGATGGACTCAATTACCTTGCTTGGTCATGGTCTTGCTTACTATTCATCTAAGCTCGGGAGCTGCAAAGATATGTTACAGGAAATAAACCAAAACCAGTTAATGTTGACACTCTGACTGACCAATGGTAATCAGGAAACTCACTTGTGATTTCTTGGCTTATCAACTCAATGCAACAAGAAATTTCTCGTGGATATTTGCTCCTTGTTGCTGCCCACAAAATTTAATATCGGCAATGATGCACATATATGTGAGCTGCTAAACAAAGTACATGCCGCCAGACAAGGTGAGATGATTATAGCACAACGTTTTACTAAATTAAGTGGTTTATGACAAGAATCGGACTTTTATTAAGACTTTCAAGCAATATATTAAGTGGATGCATCCAAATTTCAAAGATTAACAAAGAAAGAACATGTTTGTAGAATACAGCCGAACTCAAGTTCAAGTTTTTCATCGAGATCCATTACCATGACTAAGACAGGCCTACTCTTTTGATCCATCTCACTTGTACAGACAAGACAGGATAGCTGTTGAGATGACCCGTGAACGAACAAAAACTATTAACCAAAAAATGTTTGATAAAGATCACCCTATTCGTGACTACTATGGCAAACCACATTATACTAGAGATTGTTATTGGATGCTTAATTACAGGTCTAATTGAGGTTGTAAAGGTAAGGGAAATAACTTCACGCCAACTTATCTAAGACAAATGAACACAAATTTCAATATAAAAAATGTCTCTAATATTGGGATTTTTCTTCTTTGGTGCCCGGTGGTTTATGATATTTGGACTATGGTTTATAGCCCTTTAGGAATTAAGCGGATAATGGCAAGGTCGTTGAGGGAGGAAATATGGGCTTCGGAGGAGTTGTGTAAAAAGAAAAAAAATTGTAAAGTTTATTCCTTCAACAATTTTCTGGGTGATTTGGAAAGAAAGAAATAACAAAACTTTTGAAGATATAAAGGAAGAGATGGCCACAATTAGGAATAGATGGTTATATTGTTTTGGTTTGTTGGTTTTGGATCATGACATTTACGGGTGGAAAGATTTTGAAAATGTCATAGATACTATTATAGATTTGTAAATATCTTGTTAATGGGTGGTACCCTTTTGGTGCCTTTTAATACACTTTTATACTTTTTACTTAAAAATAAATAAACTTTGAAACTACTGTCACAATTTCAATCCCACTCATTTGTAGCAGTTTTCTCAACTTTTCCAAGTTAGATATATCATTTCATGACAATCTAGAAAAACAAAATGATGCATGGATTATAGATTCAGGAGCTTCTAACTACGAAAGGTTCTTTAGATAATTTTGAAAACTATACATAATGTTCAGGTGATGAGAAACTTCATATTGCAGATGGGTGTTTATCATCCATTACTAGTAAAGGTTTCATTACTTGTACTGCCATTATATTGTTCAAGTCCTGCATATTCTTCATTTTCCTAATAGCCTATTGTCTACAAGTGCCATCATAAATACCTTAGCTATAAAGCTGAATACTACCTTATTGTGTTTTTCATGAATTAAGGATAAGGAAAACTGTTGCCTTTTGTAAACTGCAAGAAAAACTGTGTTGGTGACAAATAGCGATTCCTTGATTTCTTCTAGTACTCGAGCTATGTTGGAGAACTAGTATCCAGTAATCAACAAGTTACCCAATTGCAAGGAGATTAGATCGCGCATGATTTGCAATTCTAGAATCATTTATCTTAGTGTGATAAAAAATTAGAATTTAGAGTTGTTAACCTATGATACGTGTGAGTTTGGAAAACACACGAGAACCTCTTATTCTATGATTAATTATGTTTCTTTTCTGACAATTTTCTCTGATGAGCGGGATTCTATGGAAACTGTCATTATTTGGCTATATATGGTTCCCTTTTATTGAGTTATTATTTGACTATAGATGGTTTATCTTTTTTACTAACTCTTGCATGAGAATATTTTAGTTTATCTGTTGCATGCGGAAAACGATTCTTTTCATATTTTAAGTCCTTGCATAAAATGATTTGTATACAGTTTAATGCAAAAGTTGAAATCTTTTGCTTTGACTATGACAGAATGTTTGGTGGTATCTTCCATAAGTATCTTGGCCTCCAAGGTATTGATTGGATAGTTAAGAGAAAGAGTAGGCACTTACTTGTAATTGCTAGATCCCCCATGTTCTCTATGGATGTCCCAACACCTTACTAGGGGATGCAGTTTTAAAAGTAGTTTGTCTTGTCAATTGTATGCCATTGCAAACTTTTGGTTTTAAAGTTCCTTAGAAGTTTTGTTACAAAACAACTCCTATATCGTCCCTCTTAAGGTCTATATATCTATTTTATTAGTAATAGGAATATGGGAAAGAAGCTCAATTTTGGTTGGTCACAAAAGGATTCACCCAAATTAGGTTGAACTGTCAAGCATCATGCGATATTTGCCAGTTGCAAAGATGAATATCATAAGGATCTTTTTATTGAGTGCAACTAATCGTGACTAAGACTTGTAGTAGTTTGATGTCAAATATATATTTTTGTACGAAGATTTAGAGAAGTCGAAATTGGAGATTCCCCAAGATTCAATATTGAATAGAGTAAGGAACGCACTCTACGGATTGAAGCAATCGCAGAGAGCATGGTTTGTCAGGTTTCACCAGAACAATGCTGATCACACCCTATTCATCAAATATCGTAAGGGTAAGATTACTATATACATTGTCTATACAATATAGTAATGATAGCGGGTGATACAGAGGAAATGGCAAAGTCAAAACGGTCTCTAGCTCGACAACTTGAAATCAAAGATCTAGACAAAGTACGATATTTTCTATGTATCAAGATAGCCAAATCAGGAGGTGGTTTCTTTATCTGTCAACTCAAATGCTTTCTGGATCTTTTGGGAGAAACTAATAAGTTAGATTGTAACCTACTGACTCTCCCATTAAAACCAATCACGGGTGAGAGGTTATGGTGGTAAGCACATTGAAGTTGAGAAGTGTGAAGGACTATTGGAGACTAATCTACCTAGCTCGAAGTAGACTTGATATGGCTTATGTTTTAAATACAATTAGCTAGTACATGCATGAACCCTGAGAACCACACCTAAATTTAGTTTATTGAATTCTGATATATCTGAAATATGTTTAATGGAATATGCTCGCTCTTTTCCATGCATAATCACCTCAAGATAGAAGGTATACCAGTGCAGATTATTGGGTCTCCTGATAGGAGATCTACATTGAATTGTTGCACATTCTAGGAGTAAATGCAGTGAGCAGTGAGCAGATCTAGTGCAAAGGCTGAATAAAAATCAATAGCACAAGATGATGCAAAACCTATAAAAGAAAATAAATATTTTGTAAGGTCTTAGATTAAAGGCAATATGGAGATCTAATATCCTTTTCTATTAGAGTTCTAGTTTTAATATGACATTTAATTAATAGCTATTTTTTATTTAGTAGAATTCCTACATAGATTTCTATCTTGGTTATACTTTTAGTGCCTTAGCATTTTTTATTTAGTTGGATTCCTATATTGACATATTTTATTTGGTTGTATTTTCGTGTCTATAAATAGGGTATTTCGGTTTAGTTATTAGACATATTATTCATTTGATTATTATTCAAACATTAAGTTATTGATTTGATAAATGAGGTATGGGATCACTAATCTTGGTTCCTAATAAATTTTCTCAAAAATTAATGTTCAAATTCTCTTTATCCTAAATTACCATGTTTGTGTGAGGTACTTTGGTTGCAGAAATTACTACGTGAACTAAGGATGTTAGATAAAACAGGTCTAACACTATACGGTAACAAAGCAGCAATAAGTATAGTACATAATCCCATTTAGCATGATAGGGGTAAACACGTGGAGATTGATAGATATTTAATGGAGGAAACGTAAATAGTAGTATCTTAAACATGTAGTATATGAGTTCTGGAGACCAGTTAGCTGATCTCTTCACTGAAGATGTTGGCAATAAACAATTTCATGGACTAGTTTGTAAGATAGGCATGTGAGACACCTCGGCACCATCCTAAGGGGGAAGTTTATGGGAATTTTGACTATGTACCATTAAACTCATAACATACTGCCATAAGATATAAATTTTACTTTCTTTATTTTACCTTTTACATTAAGAAGTAAATTCATTGACTAATTACCTTTGTTTTTGTTACTATTTAGGTACTTCTATCTATAGGTACTAGTATATATATGGTTTTAAAGAACAATACAAACGTTGACCATTCCGGTAACTGTTGCTAAAAGATTGGAGACTATTTAATGTCGTTTCTTATGGGGCGATAGAGGGGATAGAAAAAAGTTTCATCTTGTCAAATGGGACGAAATAAAGAAGCCTACTTATGCTGGTGGTTTGGGCATTCGATCGGTGGTTGAATTTAATAAAGCTTTACAAGGCAAGTGGTTTTGAAGATTCTTGAGAGAGGATGGTAAGATGTGGAAGAGGGTGATTTTGGCCAGGTGGCAGACCTGTGCACTTATGGGTTGGGGGAGGGTGGATAGAAAAGGGCACGGCTTAGGTCTGTTGAGAAATATCGAGATGGGCTGGTCTGGTTTTGTGGAGAACCTGAATTGGAAAGTGAGTAGGGGTAATGAAACTAGATTTTGGCACGATCAGTGGTTGGAGGGGGGGTGTCTCAAAGTCCATTTTCCCAGAATCTATGCAATTGCACAATCCAAAAATATGTTGGTGGAAGAGGCTTATGTGAGGGATAATGACAGATGTATCTGGTCCGTTAATGTTTGTAGAAATTTGAACGATTGGGAAGTGCAGTATGTAAACCTGTTGAAGAACATATCTGATTTTCAAATCTGCATTGATCCGGATCAGGTGCTATGGAGGGGGTGCAAAAATGGTGAGTTTTTGGTGAGCTCTTATTATTACAAGCTGATGGTTCATACAAAGTGTAGTTCTTCCAGATTTCCCAGTACCTTAATTTGAGAAAACTCTGCGCCCCCAAGGATGGCTTTCTTTGCATGAGAGGCCTGTAGGGAAAGCATTTTAACTCTGGACAAATTGAAGGTCAGGGGATGTACTTTGGTGAATGGCTATTTTATGAACTCTGGAGCTTGGTGTATGGCTTGGTAGGAATCTGCTGGGTACAGGCTGGTTCGATTGAGGAGGAGATTTGGGCCTGGGGTGGGGCAGGGCTGAAAACTGAAATTGCAAGACTCATTCCCTTATCTGTTTTTTAGGTTATTTTGAAGGAAAGAAATTTATGAATGTTTGAGGGGATTGTGAATAGTACTAGTAAACTAAGAGAGATGGTTTAACTACTTTGGTTGTCTTTGGGGCATGATATCATTAAGGTTGAGGATTTTGGGGATGTCATTGACTCACTAACAAATTTGTAAATTTTTTTGTGAAGGGGTGGTACCCTATCTTCTTTGGTACCTTGCTAATACAAATATTATATTTTTTCTTTAAAAAAAATACAAATGTACATAAAATATCTTCCTCTCTAATTCCACTATCAGTTTCAACACTTATACTCAGAAGTTATATAATATGGGGTGGTTTGCAAGAACTTAAAACTGAGCTTAATAGTACAACTAACACTTCTTTTGTGATAGAAGATAGGAAGATTAAATTCCTCTCTAACTATTATTGGCAATTAAAGAAACATTGGCTTCCACATCTGCTGATCATGTCAAGCACCTGCCTCCTTATGACAAATTTGTTTTGCCCCATCCTCCTACTGAGACGAGATTCTTCTCATGCTCCTGTCAAAGTTCTTCCAATCTGTGATGATTGCGTCAAAACATTTATTAGGATTTTATTTTGCCTTGTTGGCTAATAAGTCTATGTAACTTACCAATTTGGTCAATTCTGTTCTTTCAGTGACATTATCACAAGTCTCAATTTTATTGAAGATTTTAGGACGCATATCTGACTCTTTCCAGCCTTCATGTCTCTTCACTTCAAAACTCGAGCTTGAGTTTTTACCAAGTTGAGTAAAATGATGGAAAGCCCCAATTTGAAATAAATTTTCCATTAAGAGGCTTTTGTGATTATTATTATTATTATTATTATTTAGCATGTTGAATTTATTTAGCCTATTTAGGTAGATTTTAAGTAATAGAAACTTAGGTTATTAAGTTAGATTTTAAGTTATAGAAACTTTTGATTTCATCTTTTATTATTTCAATGTTTTCTTTATTAGTTTTAACCAATGCCTATAAATAGGCTAATAATTATCAATAGAAAGAATAATAAAATGACATAATTAAGATTATTTAAAAAAATTGACTGTAATTGAGAATTCTTTTGCTAAAGCTTTATTCCTTGTTACTTCTCTGTGCTCAATTTTCTTGTTATTATATTGAAGTATGTTATTCAGTCTACTTCGTTCTATATTTCTTCAGTTCGATCTCTAATTTTTTCTTCTATTTCTATTCTTCTGCTCATCACTTGATTTCCTTTTCCTAAATCATCCTCGGCACAAATTAGTTCTATCCTGCCTGTCTTAGATCAGGGGTCCTAGGGGCAGAAAAGGGGACCCAACTGACGCATCTTCAATCTCCATAAGAAAATGTTGATAGACCTTCCTTTTATCATCTTGCTTAGTGGAACCTTGCTTACTGGACCCTCGCTGACTGGAAATCTTGCAGGTGACTTTTCTGACGAGCCGTCGGTACTGATTTGTCTTATCAATATATAAATGGTTGGAGTAATAGATTTCTTATACCAAATGAGGTTTATAACTTTGTGATATTTTTCCTCTTCCTAATATTACTTTTATTTTACAGAATTCAGAAGTACACTGTAAGAAACCGATGTAAAATGCTTAGGGTAAACTAAGGACCAACCAGTAAGAGTGGGATAGGAAGATGGTAAGGGTGAGAAGAATGGGTAAAGAAAAATAGAAACAATTAAGAAGATTAAAGGTACAAAGATAAAGATAATGGAAGTAGAGCTTTTCTTGCCTCAGTGGAGGACTGGAGATAAGTTTAAAATGCAGCTATCTGAGTCTGTGAATCTATAGAGAAATGAAAGAGAAAAAGTTCAGACACTGCCACCCGAAGTCCTAGAACGATTACTAACAAAGTGGTATCTATTTCTAAAGGGTATTTTCTCCCAGATCAAGATCTCCAAAATGTGCCAGGATGAAGCAAGTTAAAGTTGGAGCACCATGAATATGTCGCATATCTTATTGGATATTCACTAATGTAGTTAGAAGTTTATATTGAACATAAAATATCAAATTTTGAAGTAAAAGGTTTTTCCAGGATGCATAGTGAAAAAATAACTAAACTGAAGTAGTAGCTCTTATCAATTATGTCATCGAATTGATAATTAGAAGTTCCAACCAATTTTTGTGCCTGATTTCTGAGGTTCTCCTTACAGGTTTCATTTGCGAGCTCTATGGGATTCTCATCGTGCCC
The DNA here is from genome assembly GCF_054855325.1 of Carica papaya. Lineage (NCBI taxonomy): Eukaryota > Viridiplantae > Streptophyta > Magnoliopsida > Brassicales > Caricaceae > Carica > Carica papaya. The sequence continues at coordinate 22,434,644 of NC_142310.1, read as the reverse complement.
CTTGTCTCAAGTACATTTGGACAAACGAGAGGCCTACATTCTCACATCTGAATACCAGTGCTGGTGATTGAGGATGACAATTTGCTGATCTAAATTGTCAGAGCGTGTGGGATGCTGGATGCAGGAGCTATGGAATGAAGCCAGATTGATTATCACCAAGCCATGTAATTAGGTTGGCCTCAGTTCTTTGAATGAAGTTTTGATGATGTTCTTTCTGGTTCCAGGCGGAAATCCAAGATGTATGTTTCTCAGGTCCTATCCGGTTGTCTTGCTATGCATTTTGGTTTTTTGATTTTCTTCGTTTAATCTTGTCAAGTAGTTCTATATTGCCCTTTTATATATATATATATATATATGTGCAGAAAAATCTACTTTGTATATTTATAAGAGAACGTAACAATTAGCCCTATAACTTGGGCCTTTTAACAGTTAGGCCATGCTTGTAACAGCACCTGCTTTTAAAAAAATCTTTTATTTTTTGGTAGAAAGTAAATTTGATTTAATTTTTATTAACATTAAAGTATGTAAGATACATAAAGATAATTTATGGTTACCAAAAAAACTTATATTTCTATTATTTAGTATTTTTGTACTCACATTTTTCTCATATTTTTGTACTCATTATTTTTAAAAAGCACTATTTATAACCCAATATATATATATATATATATATGAGAATTCTCTGCTAACTAAAAATAAGAGTTTGTATGTTATGGTACGGGCAGCCATGTGCAATTTTCTTTTGAGCTCTAAAATAATTATGTTATCAAAGGAATTATTTCAAGTTTCTACCTTTCCCTCTCTGCCTCTTGATTTTAGTTTTACATCATCTTACAATTTCAGTAATATTTAATTCTAATATTATGAACTTTTTAAATTTTGTAAGTTATGAATGTATTAATGTCTCTTTTGTCCTTATAACCTCTTCCTTTGTAATTTATTTTTACATTTGATTTATACTCGTACGAGGAAGTTGTGATGTTTGAAGAAATTTTTTTTTTTTTTTGTCTATGCTCTTGTGCTTTTCGTTTATTTGTTTTGTTTTTTTTCTATCATATAATAAGATACATATGTCCTTATTAATTCATCAACGTGGCCTATCTATATATTTAGTTTTAGTATATGCATTAACAGTATGGTAATATGTCTTTATTATCAATTTGCAACTTGGTATTTACGAATTTTCTTGTTCAAATGATTTGATTAGAGCACATTACCGGATTATACGAGCAAGAAAATTTATCAGCATAACATTGGTGAACTCACACATATTAATGATTATTATACCACATTTGAAATAACTCTTGAATGTTCTATAACTCATGTTTATACATAAATATTTTAGTTGAACTAGTAAACTAAATGCTTGGAACTAATAGTCAAATAATGACCTACTAGAAGAAAACTCCATATATGTTACTTAAAATGTTGTAACTTATATGCATAAAGGCCCACAAGTTATCCAATTCTTTCATTTACAATTTGCTTATGTTATAGAGTCAACTACTTCTAATATTATAATACTTTGGCGTACAATATATATTCTCGGTGTTCAACCACAATACACCAAAATAAGTTCTTAAAGAAAATATTAATAATATATGTTACATATAAATATCCATAGAGCTAGAATTATTTTGATTAAATAGTGTTTTTTGTGCCTAATGTATAAAAGAATTGCATTAAATTGCAAAAGAAACCTTTATATAATTTGGGTATATGTATAAAAGAATTCTATTAAAATTTTTGTTTTATTGAGTTTTCTAGAGAAGTTTTAATTAGACAAATTTTCTTTTTTAAAATGTACATCAAGGAGAGTATTATTGACTTTTCAAATGCCTTTTCCCTCTTCATAACCTCTTGATTTTATAATTTATTTTCACATTGAACTTATAATAAGACACTTTTAGAAAAAGATAATGGATTTGAAGTAATACTTCCTGTCTATTTTTTGTGCTCTTTCCTTTTTTTTTTTTTCAATTATATTGTCCTAAAAACCTTTGACGAAATGGTGATGAATTTGACAAAAGGGAGTCCCATTATATATATATATATTTTTTTTTTGCTTGTCTTTCTTATTCTTTTGTATTTTTTATTATACTACTGTCATATTTTTAAAGTTTATAATTTTTTATTATTTTTCAAAAAACTATTGTCTTTTTTTTTTATTTCCTTTGAATTTTATAGTAGATTAGTTTTCATTTAAATTTCAACTTTATAGAATATGATAAATATATATATATATAAGATAAAAGTTTTGAATCATAGCATTTTAATTCTTAGTTAATTAAAATTAAATGCTTGTTGATTCTTATATTGAAAAATAAAAATATAGATTAATTCAATTGTACATCAAAAATATAAATTTATAATTTTATCAAATAATTAAGATTTTGTTTCTCACAATATTTTCAAAACATGGGTTTAGATACTTTTTAGTTCAAAGATTTGTGCCAAACATAATGTCATTGGTACGCCAAAAAGTCTAACATAATCATGTATGTATTAGTTAGCACTAGTGGACACAAGGCTACCACCATATGTCAAAGAACACATACATTTGGCTTTGGAATAATGTAGTGTCCATATACACATAACCCCATGGTATTTACACCTAACGACATATAACAAACTTATGACATCCCACACTTAGGGAATCATAATAAACTATGTTCATAAAATTGGGTCAAAGACAACGACTGAAAGTTAATTATTATATGAATTATTATACAATATAAAAGATCAATAATTTCTTATAAATAAATAATATAAAATTAAAACATTCCCCTTAGTTTTTTTTTTTTATATATCATTAATTATTGTTATTATTATTATTTTTTAATTTTTTTACACAGTAATTAGAATGATGTTTAAAAAAAAAAAGCTCACTGTCATCTATTTTTTCATTTTAAAAGATTATCATATAGTCAAATAGAAGGCTTTTTTCACCAGGTGAATCTCCAATGCAAAATTAACTTGGCCATTTAGTAATATGTATATATATATTTATTTATTTAATTTTTTACATTATTTTCAATATTTCAAGGGTACCAGTATCAATGGCATGCACAAAGGGTTGAGACTATTAGGTTTAGAAAAAGTGAATTATATTAACTTGTATTTGTGAGGGAATTTTGCCCATATGTATATAGTGTAGAGATAAGGATGAGAGAATTTGCGAAGAGGAGATGTGCTTCAGGAGCTAAAATTAAGGAGGGAAGAGCCATCTCTTAACACCTCTCCCACCCCACCTCCTGCAACACTCAATGTCGTTTGAGGGAGGAGACTGAGTTTTTGTTTGAGATAGAGAGATTGAGCCATAAGCCATGACTTGGTAAAGATGTCATCAATTTGATCTCTAGTAGAGATGGAGCGAACACGAAGTGGGCCAGCAGTGACTCATTCACGTACAAAGTGGTAGTTAATCACGATATGTTTTCTGCGGGCATAAAAAACGAGGTTAGAGGAAAGGTATATGGCTCCGATATTATCACACTAGAGAATCAAGAGACTTGAGCATGGAATGCCAAGTTCATAATATAACCTTGAAGCCATATCAGTTTTGAGGTGCCCTTTGTTAATCCTTTATATTCACTTTCAATTGAGGATCGAGCAACAATTGGTTGTTTTTTTGAGACCCAAAAGATGAGATTATGTCCCACGTAGATAGCACAGCCATTAGTGGAGCAACGATCATCTTGGCAACCACCCTAATCACTGTTAGTGAAGCATTGAAGTTGACAGGATGAATCGAACGTGAAGAATAAACCATAGGATATGGTGTGAGCTAGGTACATGAACAAACGGTTGACTACTTTCTAGTGTTCATAAGTGGGAGAATGCATGAATTGACAAATTTTATTGACAAGTTGTGTCATGGTTGCATATTGAAGTGCACCAATTGTTCGACGGTATTGAGTTCAATCAGTAAAAGCGATGTCATTGGTTTTAGACAGAAAGGTTGTGGCAATTGGCATTGAGCAATCTTTGACGTCATTCATGCCAAGTTGATCAAGAATATCAAAGAGATATTATTGTTGATTTAAGAAGAGTCCATTTTGTGTATGAGTGACTTTAACACTAAGGAAATAGGAGACTATGCCAAGGTCTTTGTGTAACAACTCGTAGTTTCATTCGAAGTTCTAATCGCGTCACAAATAAGCAATAACAAGTAATTTAAGAAAAACATCTCGCATATCAAATATTTAAAAATTGAAAAGTACATCCCTTACATGAGTTAGTCTCAAAATGCCTAATATTAGTGAGGTGTATCTAAGTCCTAAAAATAAAAACCTACTGCAATAAATAAATAACCTTGAGTATAGTTTGAATTAAGGTAAAATGGAAAAAAAAAAGGTCTCCTAACAAAGCTCTCACTACTTGGGAGCAGGGTCCAGAACGTCTAAATATAAAAAATTTAAGTAATGAATTGGGTGAGCAACACTAACTTAATAAGAATTCAAAAGTCAAACAACAAAACAACTTAGCAACGTATTATAGAAAATAGTAAAATACTGATGGAATATATATTTTAATAAAATTCATTTGATTATTTGAAAACATCACCTACCATTCTCATTCACGATACCATCAAGAAACATCACGTACTTGCACGAACAATTTGCATTCTCATGCATACACACTGTTATATCATATCAAATATACAATCAAATATAATTTATGAATCAAATTAATTCACCTTTCTCATCATATCTTTAGTTTTCATCACGTAATGTCTCTTTAACCAATACCATTTAACATATTAAAGGATCCCTGTTACTTGTGGATACTCAAACATTTTTGAAATCAATGATAAATCATTAGTCGTACTCGTACCCCAACTTGTATGAGCACCGTAATTATTGGTCACCTCACACCCCAACCCATGTGGGCATCACAAACATCAACTTTTCTTATACCCCAACTCGTATGAGTGTCATAACCAATCGATCACCCCATGCCCCAACCCGTATGGGCGCTGCTGTTTCTGTATCCATAATAGGGTTTGCCCCGCATCACCAAAACATGAATATCATATAAACCAAGCATAATTTTCCAAACATTGCATTTGTAGTATTAAATTTCACTGATTTCAAATAATTCAATTTAGTCCCTTTACATCTTCATTTTTCTGGTAACATTGAGTTTATTATTCTATTACTATATTTGTTATTATGATACTGGTATTTTTCCATGCGTCAACATTGAAGCTTAACATAATAAACTAATGGACACACTTACACACATGCACCCAACATATGTAAAAAAATAGTATACATCAATGGACGCATCAACATACATAAGAACTATTATACATCAACATACACACATTGGAACTCATTAAGTACATCAATAAATCACAGCACATAGTCTGAAATTAAACATCACGAGATAAATCACACAAAAGAAATCATATGAAATGGAATCACAAAACATAATCAAAAGGCTTCATCAACACTTGTTTTTTATTATTTATTTTTAAAAAAATAATAAAAAAATAGATTTTCTGTTTGAACCTCTATAAATGGTTACAAGAATGGGTTCAGAGGCTTAAAACGTCGTTGTCTTTAATTGTTGGTCACAATTTAGCTTTCTGTTTTCTGAGCTTTTTGTCTTTTCATAACTTTGACATGAAAACTACTTTTAAACGCAAATAATAGAGAAAAATAATAAAGAGATGAGGAGAGACGACTTATCATAATCGTGTTTTGGCTCTTAGCCACCAGTGTGGCGAGTTTCGCCTTCAAGTTTGGCTTTTTGGCTAGAAATTAACGTTAGTGCTAGAGAAGAATGGTGGGAGAGGAACGGTTGAGGAAAAAGGGAAAAAAATTGTTTACCTGGAGTCAATTTAGGGTTCAGCACAGCGGTGCCATCGTGCTTCGCTGTTTGCTACCTCATCTAATGTCCAACTCCTTCTCTGATCTCCCCCTGTCAGCTAGGGTTTTTGGAGCCAACAAGGGTGAGGCTTAAATACCTCTCAATTGATCCGAACTGTCCATCTTCGTTGACGTGGTGAAAGGAGAGTCGTTAGATCGTGAGCACACGAATTGCCAGCGTATCATCCACATCACGTCACCTATTGGTGTGGTATCTATGCGAGAGGATTCTACTGGTCATGCAGTTAAGTCAATTGTCCTACGTGACCCATTTTTCTAAAATCACGTAAGGTCTCCTGGTCACCTAAAATTCTTTCAATTGGGTCTCTTTTTATTTTAAAAAGGGCCCTAACTTAATATTTTATTTTGTAAAGGTTCAAATTAATTATTTCAATTATTTTCACACTTTTTATGAATTTTGATCTTAATTTAACACATTCACACACTTTTTAAATTAAAAAATAAACAAATGAGAGCTCAATCTTTATTACGCAGTGAATTTAAACGGTTTTGAAGTCCCGGATATTACACTTTGACTGAAAATTCTTGTTGAAGTGAAGAAATAATGTGTTGAACAATATGTGGAGAATAACTAGTGATAATGAAATCATCCACATAGACTAAGAGAAAGGTAGTAGAAATATCATGCCTGTAGATGAATAAAGAGGTGTCAATTTTGGAATCATGGAATCCCAGGGAGAGGAGAAAGGAATGAAACCTCTCAAACCAGGCTTGGGGGCCTATTTAAGACCATAAAGAGACCAAACAAGCTTACAAACATGACTCAATTTAGAGGGATCAACAAATCCCCTAAGTTGGTCCATATATATCCATTTTTAGGAATCCCTGTAGGGATGCATTGGAGATATCAAGTTGTTGTAAAAGCTAGCCTTGAGTAGTTGTATAGACAGAAATGGTGCAAATAGTGGTTGTTTTGATCACTGGACTGTAAGTCTCTTGGAAGTCGATACGAGATTGTTGGTGATATCCTTTGACAACAAAATGTGCTTTGTATATGTCAATTGAGTCATCTGTTTTTTTTTTAATTTTGTAAACCCACTTACTGCCAATGATATTAGTTGTAGGAGGCTTGGGAACTAAGGTAAAGGTATTTGTACATTGGAGAGCAATAATTTCCTCATGCATGACCTATTGCCATTAAAGGAATGACTTAGCTTGGGAATACATGTGGGGTTTAGTTTAAAGGTACTCAATTTTATTTGTGTATTTGGATGCTAGAAATGAGAAGCATTTTGCTAGTAAGGTGGGACGTAAGATCATGAGATGGGTTCAGGTAGGCTGAGATGGTTGGTTACGAATCAGGTGGGAGTTAGGAATTAGATAAGTCTACAGAGGAGTTTAAATGATGAAGATGAGGTGATAAGGGATGATCATATAGTTAGCTAGGGGAGGGTAGAGAGACTTCATGAAGATGAGGGATATATGAATTTTGTTAGGAGATATTTGAATTTTGAATGAGATGATAAAACGTAGTGTTTAAAGGAGTAGATTTTATTGAAGGTAGCAGATGAGGATGTGCGACCAGATTTAGTTGGGATTGAATGGATGAGTTCCAAATATCAAGCCACGGGAAAAGAGGAGATAGAGGCATGATTGGTAGAGAGTCCTTATGTGAATAAAAGAGAAAATTATTGTCATCAAAGATGACATGTCGAGCGATGTAAATTCGACCAGAATCCTTTTCCAAGTATAGGTCTCCAAGATGATTTGGTGAAGCACCCAAATGAACATATTGCTGGCTTCAGAAGGAAAATTTATAGCGATTGTAAGATCTTAGTAAGGGAAAGATTGTTGAACCAAAGATGTGTAGGTTTTGAAAATCAAATTGTTTATGAAATAACTTGGTGTATGGGCTGCTGTCATTCAAGATTTTTGTTGGTAGTAGATTAATAGTGTATGCAACTATTTGAAATGCATAAGGCCAACATCAAAAGGGAACACAACTTTGAGTTAAAAGTGTGAGACTTATGTCTACAATATGCCTTATTTTTCTGTTAGCAATTTCATTCTGCTCATGCGTGTGTGGACAGGCAAGGCGATGGAAGATGTCATGTTAATGAAATGGTGGTGTAGTTTTTGGTATTAACTGCCCCAATCAGACTAAAGAGCTTTGAGTTTTAAATTGAATTATTTTTCAACTAAATATTGCAACTTGAGGAAATAATCACAAATTTCACTCTTATATTTAATGAAATAAATCCAAGTATACCTGGTAATATCATCAATAAAAATGTGGAAGTAATGAAAGCCAAGATTTGATAATGTAAGTGAAGGACCCCAAACATCAAAAAACACTAGCTCTGAAGGAGTTTGATTGTTGTGAGTGACACTTGGAAGACTTTGTTTGAACATTTTTCCCATAATGCACGCAGTGGACTTGAAGGATAAGGAAGAAGGATCCGAAACTAGATTGTTCTGTCAAATTATTTTGGACATAAGTTTGGAATTTGATGCCCCAATTTTTTATGCTAGTCATCAAAGGTCAATCATGCCATGTTTTCTGTCTTCGGAGCTGGCGATGGCATGATATAAAAACCATCCTTAGTTGATCCATGTAATAGGACCTCCTTAGTTGGTTAATCCTTAATAAGAAAAATAGAAAACTAAAATTCAAAATAACTTGTGTTATCAAGATAGAAATCATGAACTAATAATAGATTTCGAGTGAGAGAGGGAACTCTTAAAACATGGTTTAATGATAATGTTTTGTTTGGATGTTAAGTTTGGAGTGACACAAAAGTTTGCACCTAAGTCAACAAGCTAGGGAACTTGTCAGGTATAGTTAGGGTTTGTTGCTATTTAGGGCATAAAGTTCATTTGACCACTAGTGTTTATTCATGGTTCATACCGTCTCTTACTCCTATCTACAATGTGATTATACAGATGATTGAGATGTGGGAAGTGCAAGTTGAGTTTGAATCTTTTATGTGATGTTGGCCATTAAAAGAGTGTGTTGGCTATTGAGTAGGATTTCTTGAGCCAATAAATGGTTATGCAGTTCATTGAATGAGACAGGTTCAAACCTTAGGTTGAGTGCAGTGATTATATTATGATATTGACTCCCTATGTTTTGTAAATGATGGCATTGAACTCAGATGGTGTAATCATTCGACCCACAGATGATAGGTCATTAGTTAGAGATTTTGCCTTTTGAAGATATTAGGAGACTGTGAGATCATGCTTCTTGAATTTTTATAGTTCGATGTTGAGTTGTAATTGACTGTTTTGAGAGATAGAACCAAAGGTACTGGCTAGTGCATTTTAGACCTCATAGGAGGAGGTCATGCCAATGACATAGGGAAAAACCTCTTCGAATGTGGAGGATAGCAACCAACAGAGCAGCATCTGGTCTTTTTGAAACTAGGTTTCGTAGTTGGGGTTAGGGACAATTTTTCGGGCTTATCTAGGATAGTTTTTATTTTTCATGGAGTTGGTGAAGTGTTGTCAACATATCTCATCACTTTTTAGTGGTCTAGAAGGGGTAGGAACTGTGTTTTCCAAGTAAGGTAATTCTTACTTATGAGTTTAACGCATGAGTGGTTTGAGGTAGAGATGATGTTTTTGGGTAGGTGCAGATGTCATTGTTTGTGGCTCTGATACCATGTTAGGTTTGGAAAAAGTGAATTATGTTAACTTGTCTTTGTGATGGGATTATACAGTGTATAGAGAAAGATGAGAGAATTTGATATAATCATAAAGAGAAGAGATATGCTACAAGTCTAGTGGATTACTTATATTAAAATTAAAATTCAAACACAAAGCTATTTTAGGGACTTTTTCTCAATATTTAGAAACCTCAAGTTTTAATCTAATGTGTCATATCACCTTTTCCTCCTTTATTTTTTTTAAATTTTATTTTATATTTTATTTATCTATATAGATAGAATCATTATTGCAAAATTGAATTATCATTTATTTTTGTCTACTTCACTTATTTTAATAAATTAAGTTCCTTAATTGCATTTTTTTACAATCATTATAATTTCTAATACATTTTTACTTAACTTCTCATCCACCATAACATGTTTTTTATTCTTTGAACATTTATTTTAAATTTTATTAAAATACTCTTAATTAAGTTAGTCTCGAGTCTACTATTTGACAGTTTTGGTTAAAGAGATTTTTTAGATATTAATATTTAAATATTTTTAAAACATAGATTAAATTATAGTGTTGTAATGTGAGTAAACATGACATAAGCCATGAGAAAATTTAAATTTATAAAAGTATGTGTCTTAGTAGACTCAGAAATCATAGAGGTAAAATTTATGTAAACGTAATGTAATTAAGTGTAATATTTGCAATTTTAATAAATATCTTAATCTTGTTTTTCTTAGGTAATAAATACCTAAGGTTATTTCAGCTTTTCCATTTTTTAAGTTCAATCTCAATATTTTACATTTTTTTAGAATGATACTAAAAAGAAAGTTTCATTTATTTGATGGGCTAGAATTTTTTTTAAAATGTAGAAAACTAAAATTATTTAATTAATATTTTTAGATTGTCTATTTCGAGATAACACACTTTCATTGAAGAGACAATACATAAAGATAAATCTCAATGGATAGAGATTACATGGGAGAGAGATCACTGGAGGGTTTTCGTGTTTGAAAGGAGAACAATCTGTAAACATTAAATTTACCATTATATTGCATTAATATGCTATGACTGACCACATCACTTAAAAATTATGCACAAGTAAATATGTCAAAAAACTCTTGTAGTATTAGAAAAATTCAAATCACATTATTTTCTAAATCAAATATAACTTTACTTTTAAGTTTTATTCCAATATATTCTCATTCTTAATGACTGTTAACTTCGTGAATAAGATGCATGGAAATCCAACAAAACTGAATGAAATTGAAGAAATCAATGAAATTACATAAAAAAAAAACAAAAACAAAAACAAAAAGAGGAAAACTCGAGAAAGATAGAAACTTAAAGTAGAGAACCCAAAGTCTGCAATTGGAAAATTGAGTGAATTCATTTACTAATGAGCATTAATGGGGATTTATATAAGAGAATTAAATCATAGCTATTTACAATTCTGACCCCAAGTTTGTAAAATTACAAATGTACCCTCAAAAACTATTTACTCTAATAGTCCCCCTCAAGCTGGAGTATATAGATTCTGGATACCAAGATTGATTATGAGAGTCTGAAAATGAACAATAAAGAGAGCCTTTGTAAAACAATCAGCAAACTGATGAGAAGAAGAGACTGGTAGCAGTCAAATAAGTCCTTCAGAAACTTTCTGTCTAATAACATGATAATCGATCTCGATATATTTTGTATGTTCATGAAATAAGGGATTCTTATCAATTTTTATAGCAGAAAAATTGTTACCATATAGCGTAGTTGTTTGAAATGGAATATGTAGATCATGAAGAAGAATTTGGAACCGCTATAACTCACAATTAACGGTAGCAAAGCCCTATATTCAGCTTCAGATGAAGAGCAAGAAACAATTTGTTGTTTTTTATTTTCCAGGATATGAAGACATCACCAAGAAATACACAAAACCCAGTAAGAGACTTATGTGAGTCAACACAAGAAGCCCAATCTGAATCACTAAAAGCCTTCAGCTCAAGTTAATCCTGAAAAGGATAAACGAGACCTTGGTTAGGCATACTTTTTAAAATATCGTAGAACAGGATGTTTAGCCTATAAATGTATCTTTGTAGGAGCATTCAAGAATTAAGACAGCTACTGAACCGAATAACAAATATCAAGCCTCATGCGGTAAGATATAAGAGCTTACCAACAAGTTGCCTATAAGAAGTAACATCAATAAACAAAAATCGATCTTGCCTCATCAACTTGACAAAAGATATCATAAGAGTTGTAGCAGGCTTACAACCTAAGAACCCTGTATCTTGAACCAAGTCCAAAGTGTATTTCCATTGATAAATATTGATACCCTTAGATGATCAAATTACTTCAAATCCCAAGAAAAAATTGAAGTCACCAAGATCTTTAATCTTGAAGTGATTATGCAAATACTGCTTACTAAATATAATCTCTTCCATGCTATTACTAGCCAATATGACATCATTCACATAGATGAAAAGAATAATGAATGAAGATTCAGAATATTAAAGAATAATGAAGAATCTGATTGAGATTGTACAAAGTCATGATTCTTTAAAGCATTAGTTAACTTCACACTCCACTGTCTGTTGGCTTGCTGAAGGCCATATAAAATTTTCTTTAACTTGCATACCTAGTTTTTTAATATAGCTTGAAACCCAAGTGGAAGAGTCAAGTAAACTTCTTCACAGAGATCATCATGCAAAAAGGCATTATTAATATTAAGCGGATGTAAATGCCACCATTTAGCGTCAGCAATAACCAAGAATGTTCAAATGGTAGTTAACTTAACAACTGAAAAAAAGTATCCAAAAAGTCAATCCCTGATTGCTAAGTATAACCTTTGGCCATTAATCTAGTCTTATATATCTCAATAGAGCCATAAGCCTTTTTCTTCACTTTATAAACCCACTTACAGTCAATTATAATCTTACCATAAGGTAAGTCAACCAAATCTCAAGTTTGATTGTCTTCAAGTGCCCTAATCTCAAAATGCATTGCATTTTTTCCAATGTGGAAACTTTATGGCTTGCTTATATGTTTTGGGTTCAAAATCATGAGATATAGCAATAGCAAACTATTCTTGGGGTTTATTCATATGCTTGTAAGAAAAAACTTTTGAAATATAGTGATGAGTTGATGTGGATCTAATGTGTGGCTTAAGACCATATATGCAACAGTCATGCAAATGAGATGGTGGCTTTATATTTCTTACGGATTTTCTAAGTGCAAAAGGATGGTATGAAGGCAACATAACAGAAACATTAGAGTTATCACTTCTGTATTCAGGAATATTGTCAGGTATATATGTATTTACAGGTGAATTTCATGATGTGGGAATAATAGGAATAGTAAAAGTAGTAGAAGGAAAGGAAGACACATTACTAGACTTTTCAGTTTCACCAGACTGATTTGTGCTGCATTGTCTTAATATTGCAGGGGCCAAGGTACATAACTATAATTTGTCACTTAATCATTAGGGAAAGGTAAAGTAATAGCCTCTGAAGTTTTATTTATAGAGGAGAAAGGAAAGGTATCTTCAAAGAATTGCTCATCTCGAGAGATAAATATTTTGTGAGTTTCAAGATCACAAACTCTATATCACTTTGTATGTGCAAAAAAACCCAAGAAAATACATTTAGCGGCATAAGAATCAAATTTGTCTACCAGGTGTAAGATTAGAGACAAAACAAAGACAACCAAATACTTTTAAATTATAAATTAAAGGAATGCTTGTTGAGGGTACATTTATAATTATTTACAAACTTAAGGTCTGAATTATAAATAGCTGTGATTTATTTCTCTTGTATAAATACCCATTAATGCTCATTAGTAAAAGAATTCATTCATTTTTCTAACTTCAGTCTTCGAGTTCTCTACTCCAAGTTTCTATCTTTCCTGAGTTTTCTTCTTCTTTTCTATAATTTCATTTATTTCTTCAATTTCATTCAATTTTATTGGATTTCCATACATCTTATTCACAAATTTAACATGGTACCAGAGTCATTCTGATTTGTTTTCTCAATTAGTGGTGATTGAAGTTCGAAAGAATACCTTAGGTTTTCATATTCTTCAAGTTCTCCAATAGCTACCCTCAAATTTAAAGCTTGTTTGAGGAACAACTATGGATTCTTCAACGAACACGAGTTTATTAATAATTATAAATGTACCATCTGTTATGACCCAATTTTTTTGTTAAAAAATGAGTGCTAACATGTATATAAAACCTAACAAACTTGCACAGCAATATGTTAAAATTTATAATTTAATCATCTCTTGTACGAAGTTACAATTTGTTAGACTCACTAAATTCTTAAGTTATATCATTATGACATATTTCGATCTAATGTACAAACAAAACTTCTAAAATTACTAAAGATTCTTCAAAGTCTCCTTTGACCTTGAACACGCTCTTGATTTGAACTAATCTACATTAGGAGAGTGTGAATTAGGGTGAGCTTCACGAGCTTAGTAAGAAAAAGGCAGTGCTCATATAGAGGCATACAAACAACCAATCTTACAAGTTTTAGAAAATAAATAAGATTTTTAAGTGAAATTCCCAAGCATGGAAAATAAACAACAACAATTCTCTTCATTTGTCATTCCACATATCCATTTCTTTCTTATGATATTGACCTAACATATATCCCAATCTCATATTCATTAGCAAATTATCATTAGAACATATTTATATTTGAATACCATACACATCCATCAAAGCATATCACATTCATGTTCAAACAACTTACATTCTCATGCATAAACACCATCACATCATATTAAATAAATAACCAGATGTAATACATATATTAGATCAATTCACTTTTCTCTTTATTTGAAATTACAATCTCACATACCTTTAGATTTCATCGGATAATGCCTTTTTAACTAATATTATTCAGTACATAGGAATCCCCTCTACATGTGGATACTCAAACATTTCCATAACTAGTGAATAATTATTGGTCATCCTCATACCCTAACCCATATAAGGGCCACGATAATCGGCTTCCCGCACGCCCCAACCTATGTAGGTGTCGTAATTATTGGCCATCATCATACCCCAACCTGTATGAGTGCAATAACCAGTCAGTCGCCACCATAACCCAACTTGCATGGATGCTGCTTTTTTTCATATCCACAGTAGGGTTCTCCCCGCACAACCAAAACATAATCCTCATCTTTACCAACTCGCATACATTTGTGTTGTCATGTTCATTTATTTAAAATACTCCATTTTGCATGCAAGCTTTTCGTATAGTCATACATACAAGATGCACATGATATTTTTCTCATACTCAAACTGTTATGTTTACACTCATACATATACATATACATGTGCATAACACACTGCACACTTATAATTGCACCCAGCAAACATTCTCATGCGTGAATGAACAACCAATATCTTATTTATCTTTTATAGTTTTCATATTTATTAAATATTTACTAACCATATATATTTTATAATATAACACGCAGAGCAAGATACATGCATACACACAGCAATATATATATAGATACTAACTCACCCGCACTCATAGACATATACAATGCAATGCACATCGCATATTCATAAATACAACTACATATATACCTCTATACAACATATGTACCTAAAACACACAAGATATCTGCACCCATATTAATACACGTACACAATGATAGAGAGTCATTCACATGCAGTTCAAATTCATATGCAGATTTTTCATAAATATATATACCAAGACATAATTTGAAAATAATCTATAAAACTATAAATAATCATTATGAAATTAATAAACCATTTTTTTAATAAAAATATGGATTTTCCAAAGGAAAACTAGCGTAATTCTTACTTGAAGCTTGATCGAAAAATGTATCGATTCTTACTGGGTTCGAGTCTATGATCCTCTCAAATTCGAGCTATTCAAATAATTTCCTCATTTTCAAAATATAAGTATGTGTTTTAATGACATATAATTATTATTTATTTATTTATTATTATTATTATTATTTTATGAACACAACACGAAGGGAGAACTAATTTTACCTTGGACACGCGTCATTGAAGTTGCCATGCATCACCACACAAACCACCATCGGAATCAATTTGTGTGTTGTGATAAATTCAGAAAGATCACGTGCAAATCTGTCACAAAAAGCACCAGAAGTGGATCTGTCTTCATGTGGTCTATCTTTGTTCACGTAAATTTGAACGAATGTGCCGACCTTTTTTTTTTATTTTCGACAGTTGCGCCCCTTATGCTCATATCCATTTACCAGCTATGCTTTTTCTGCTCAGATCTGGTTGGCACACACACAGATCTATCTTGCTCACTACCGCTTCTTTTTTTTCTACAACTAGTCTACTACGTCTCTCTTCTTCTTCCTTTTTTTTTTTCTTTTTCCTTTCTTCTTCTTTTTTTTCTTCTTCTTCTCTTTCTTCTCCTTCTCCTTCTTCTCCTTATTCTTCTTCTCCTTTTTCTTCTTTTTCTTTTCCTTCTTCTTCTTCTCCTTATTCTTCTTCTCTTTTTTCTTCTTTTTCTTTTCCTTCTTCTTCTTCTTCTTCTCCTTCTTTTTCTTTTTTTTTTCCTTCTTTTTCTTCTTCTTATTCTTCTACTATTACTACTATTACGACTACTACTACTACTACTATTACTACCACCACTACCACCACCACTACCACCACTACTACTACTACCACTACTATTACTACTACTACTACTACTACTACTACTACGGTGGAAGGAAGATGCACCTCTGTTCTTGATCAATTTTTTTTTTCCTAATGTCTCTTGAAGTAAGTGATTATGGAATTTATATTTCTTATTGAAACTTGTTAGGAGTATTTGATGGAAGGGTCATATAATGAATTGGCTAAAATTAATTATATTCTCTATCTATTCCAATTCTCTCAAAGTTAAGTACTACAACTTCGCTTCCCAATATTACAAGTGATTACTCTTAGGTATGGCCCTAATATATGATTCATGAGTTTGTTTTATTCTCATTCATTCTTTGTTGATTTGAAAAATATTCTTTCATGTGTTTAAATTTTAATTTGGGAGTGTCTACTTTGAGGATCCATCTTGATGTATTTATATAACATATAAATTTATGTTTCAATTTAAGAATACAGAAATGATACGAGATGAGTATTCACACTGAGGGTTTTTTTTATTAAAACATATCACTACAGATACTCTCTCTTTAGAAATTTAATTTAGGAGGGACAAGGTCCTTTAGTCAAGAGTTTATAGTCAACTATAATTTTTTTCTTAAAATGTTCAATTATGTGTTGAGAATAGATTGTTATAACTAATGGCTAATGAAGGTTTGGTTGGGTTAATTCAAGTCATCTAAATTTTACTAATAATCATACTGTGTTTAGAAATTTTACTTTCAGGGAGGTTCGTTGATAGTATCCTGATCAAAGGTCAATCTTGTAGGGTATTGGATCTATGGTTGTCTTCTTCTTTCTTTCTTTTTTTCTTTTCATACATGGTTGGTCAGATACAATGAGCATACCTTTATTGATAGTTGGAAAAATTTAAGGTCTTTTCTGAATATGAGAGTAATGATGTAATAACATCATGGACTCATGATAGTTAAATTTGTTATAAAGCAATGATTTTAATGTAATTTTAAATTTAATTAAATGGTAATAATAATAATAATAATAAATATCAATAATATTAAAATAAAATAAAATTAAAAAAATGTAAATAAATAACTAAGAAAACCCATTTGGGACCCTTTTGAAAATAAATTTCAAATCAGGGTCCCTTCGTAACAACAATTTGAAAAAAATGAGTCATTTTACACATGTATTAATTATATATGTTCTTATGTTATTTTGATGTAAGAATCTTATGAACCATTGATTACCTAAAAAGTAGTAAAATATATAATTAATACATGTGTAAAATGATGACATGAATGAAAAGCTCACCGGGTATCATGAAAAAGAGTGTAAAGACTTAATACATAAGGTGAACCCTACAGTAGACGTATCCTCAATTGTACAGGGTTGGAAATTCTCTTACTGGATGGGATATTGAAACAGTCTTTAATTGTGACACCCATTCCTAGACGATATATAGGGACGACTGGTGACTTACAAAAGAAATGTTTATGTATCCACGTGTAGCGGGGATCCTTATTGGCCCCTAGTGATACTGGTGATTGAAACGAAAATACGTGACAGAATTGGAAATGGTAAGTAACCTTGGTTTGGGTGAGATAGCAAAGAACCTAAGGTTACACACTTATTGAAATACATGTTTATTGTGCTTTCATAATGATTTTAATTATATCTTAGTGCACCATGTTTGGAAAAACTGCTAGTAAAAGAAAGGAATAAGAATGTTTTTAGTAAAAATGGATAAATGATGCATCAGCATTTAGCTTTCATTAAAATTTATGCTGCTTCAGTTGTTTTATAGTTTTCTACCACACTTTAGTTGATGTGTCGGTGGTAGGATTTTTTATATTTTTATTGAGATAGTGTAGTTCACCTTTTCTTATTAACCATTACAGGTCGAGATGACCAAAACCTAGATCCCGAGCAGTGAAAGAATAATTAGGATATTTTCTCATTCTATTTCATCATATTTGAATTGATATTAATTACTTATTTTGAAGTAGTTTTTATTCTAGGTTCTTAAAACACTCTAGTAGGCCCTTTGGGTATTTCAAGTTAATAGCATGGATTGTATATTCTCTTAAAATTTAAACTCGTGCTGCGCATAATAGTTTCATTAAACACTTTATCCTTACGTCATGCTAAACACTAGAAAACCCTTAATAAGGGATTTATGCCTTTTACAATGTTTGAACTCTTACAGTTTATATCAGAGCTGAATTTCTTGGAACCATTCCTTGCACATAGGGCTGAAATAGTTTAGTGTATATTAAGAGTGAACCTCAAAATAATTTAAATCTCAAGTTTTTGTCATGTGATGTACGAAAAGAAATATGAGGAAAGAAAGGCCCCCGTTGAACAGAACAGCCCTAGAGGGATCAATATGGGATGATGTTGATCAACTTTTCGAGATGCTCGAGAGATTGATTTCTATCCAGTAATATAAGGAGGAGAGAAGGGAGTTGTCTGATCCCCCTCCACCCCTACTGCAGTATGAACTGCCTCTACATTAGAAAGACTACCCTCATGTTACAACCCGGTACCTCTACAGTACAATCTGGTACCCCCATAGTAGAATCTAGTGCCTCTTCAGTACAATCTAGTATCTCCACATGACAATCGATCCCTTCTAGCAAGACCTAACTCCACCCATAATAAACGTAGGTTACATCAAAAGGTACAAGAGACTTAACTCATCTACTTTTGCAGGGGCATCAACCTTTGAAGAAACTAAGTATTTGTTGACAAAGGCCAAAAAAACCTTCAAGACACTTGGGGTGATTCCCAAATAAAAGGTCTTCCTCACTACGTATATGCTTGTGGGTGAGGCGGGATGTTGGTGGCAACTCAAGTAGGCTACTTTACCAACTTTGGTCACCTAAGAACAGTTTTTGATAGTTTTCAATGTCGAGCACCTTCGCCACTTGAACAAAATAGAGTTTGTACAATTAGTCTAAGAAAATTTATTAGTTACGGAGTATGCTCGAAAGTTCATTGATTTAAGTCGGTACTCCCCTAACAACTTGACAGATGAAGGCAAAAAGGTAAGGAGGTTTGAATAAGGTCTTCACCTTGAGATCAGACAGTAATTATATGTGTTAGAGCTTAGCACATATTCGGTAGTCTTAGCCGAGGCGCAACTCATTGAGAGAAATATCTGAACTTTTTCCTCAATATTGAGCAACTCTAGACCCTTAGCTCCGCACCGTAGGCTAACACCAGTAACAGTGGACCAGTAGAATAAGAGGCAAAATCAGGCCCTCAAGCCCTCAGGCTTTGATGGCAGGACATGGTCATAATTGCCAGCACTGTGGCAGGGATCATACGGATCACCCTGTTATTACCTCAACAACACCTGTCATATATGTGGGAGTGCTCAACATTTCATTAGAAAGTGTTTTATGAATCAAAACCAAAGCAAACTCATAGTTCGAGGCAGAGTCTGTGTGCTCACCCAACTGGCTGCCAAGGCTAACCCATATGTGATTCAGGGTGCGTATATTATATGTAAACATCTTGCACATATTTTAATTGACACTGGCAGTTCAAATTCTTTTATTTCACACGTTTTTACTCAATGTTTAAATATACCTCCTAAACATTTTGATTCTATCTTATTAGTGTCTGCACCTACCAACGAAACATTCTTGGGAAATGTTATATATAAATCTTATATCATAGAAATAGTAGATAGGGAACTAAGCGTAGACTTAATAGAACTAGACACAAGATATTTTGATGTAATTCTAAGAATAAATTAGTTAGCAGCCTCTCATACTACCATTGACTGTTATCAGAAGAGTTTTGTATTCAACATTCCTAATGAAAAGCCTTTCTTGGGTTAATAATATCTCAATTATTGCTGGTGTATGGAGGTAATTTATTAAATTTAATTGTATACCATTGACTTAATTATTTTCTTTCTGTAATAGGCAAACCAAAGGAAGAGATTTACATTCAAGACATTCCTATTGTTTGAAACTTCCCGGATATATTCTCTGATGAACTACAAGGGTTACCAGTAGATCAAGAGATAGAATTTGTCATTGATCTCTAACCTAGCACACAACTTATCTTGGTTGCCCCATACCAGATGAGTCGTGTTAAAATTGAGGAACTAAGGAAATAAATCAAAAAACTGTAGGATAATGGTTTCATCTGACACAATATATCTCTTTGGGATATTGAAGTCACATTTGGAAAGAAGAGCGATGGGACTTTGAGGTTGTGCATAGATTATAGGGAACTAAACATGGTCACAATTAAGAACAAATACCTCATTCCTAGGATTGACGACTTTTTTGATCAGTCACAGATTTTTTCTACGATCGACTTGCGTAATCAAGGTAGAAGACATCCTTGAGACAGCCTTCAGAACCGGATATGGACATTATGAGATTTTCATCATGCCATTCGGATTTACTAATGCGTTCGCAATCTTCATGGATTTAATAAATACAATTTTCAGACTATTTTTGGATTAATTTGTCATAGTCTTCATTGATGATATCTTAGTTTGCTCTAAGAACAAAGAAGATCACACCCAACATCTGACTCAAGTCTTGCAGATTTTCAGGGAAAAGAAACTATATGCAAAACTGAATAAATGTGAGTTTTTGCTTGAGCAAACTACCTTCATAGGGCACATAATATTGAGAGAATGAGTGTCAGTGAATCCTAACAAGATTAAGACCGTGATGGGTTAAAATCGACTGACTATAGTCAAGGAAGTTAGGAGTTTCTTAGGTATGGTGGGATATTAACGCAAGTTTGTAGAATGATTCTCAAGTATAACAGCTTCCCTGACACGACTCATGACGAAAGATGTTAAGTTTGAGTGCAATTAAGAATGTGAAGAAGCTTTGCATAACTCAAAAAACAACTGACTACTACACTTGTTTTGGCTTTATCGAATATAACAGAGGGATATACAGTATACAGTGATGCCTCTTACTAAGGCTTGGGTTGTGTTCTGATGCAATATAAGAGAGTCATAACCTATGGGTCCAGGCAATTAAAAATTCATGAATGTAATTATCTCACTCATAACTTAGAACTTACCATAATTTTTCATGCTCTGAAGACTTGGCATCATTACTTGTATGGAGAGACATTTTAAATCCATACAGACTATAAAAGCTTGAAACATATATTCACCCAAAGAGATCTCAACATGCGTTAGAGACTTTTGATGGAACTTCTTAAAGACTACAATTATAAAATCTTGAATCACCCAAATAAGGATAATATAGTAGCTATTGCTCTCAACAAAAAGAATGTAAGTATGTTAGCTCCTTTGATGGTCTTCTAGTGCAACTTGATAGAGGCCATGTAGAGGAAACAACTCCATTACTTAGAACGAAGCACATATCTGGCTCACTTAACAGTCCAACCCCAATTGATTTAGAGAATTAAGTAGGCTCAGTTAGCTGATCCCACTCTAGCAGTTCTCATAATGATAGAGAACATGGTTTGAATTTAGAATTTCAAGTTTTTGCTAATGGTTTGTTTAGGTTTAAAGACAAATTGTGTGTTCCCAGTGATAATGATTTGAAAAGAGACATCATGACAGAGGCTCACAGTTCCAAGTTCATCATACACCCGACAAGTACCAAGATGTACTAAAACATGCGATCTCGATTTTGGTGAAACGGGATAAAAAGGGATATTGTTGATTTTGTCTCCAAGTATCACATACGCCAATAGGTTAAGGTAGAACATCAACGCTCAGGTGGGTAACTCAAACTGCTACCGATTTCAGAATGAAAATGAGATCATATCACCATAGATTTTGTAACAAGATTGCCCAAAGTCCATTCGGATCACGATACGATCTGAGCAACCGTTGATCGACTCACTAAGGCCTCTCACTTCCTAGCTGTCAAAATAACAGACTCATTGGACAAACTAGCCATGATTTACATTCGAAAGATAGTTAGACTGCATTGAGTTCTAGTGACAATAGTATCAAACAGGGACCTCAAGTTTACCTTAAAGTTTTGGACTAGTCTTCAACAAGCAATGGACACTATATTGTCTCTCAGTATAACATTCCACCTCAGACATACGGAAAATTAGAAAGGACTATTCGTACACTTGAGGACATGATCAAGGCTTGTATTTTAAAGTTCAGAGGGCACTAGGATGATCACTTACCACTGATAGAGTTTACCTACAACAACAGTTACTAGGCAAGCATTAGTATGATTCCATATGAAGTATTGTATAGTCGAATTTGTAGGTCACCAATATGTTGGGAAGAAGTAGGTGAAAAGAAGTTGACTGGTCCAGACCTTATAGATGAGACCACAGTAAAGATTTCCCAAATCATAAAAAACATCTAAACAGCTCAAAGTAGACAAAAAAATTATGCAAACACCTAAATGAGGGATTCAGAATTCGAGACAGGTGATCTGATTTTTCTTAAATTCACTCCCCTTAAGGGCCTAAGTTTAGAAATAGGGAAAAATTGAACCATCGGTCCATTAGACTATTCAAAATTTTGGATAGAATTAGAATATCTGCCTACAAGCTAGTATTTTCACTAGAAACATCCAAAGTTTATAATGTCTTCCATGAGTCAATGTTGCGTATCTATACCCTGATCATTTACATGTTTTATCCTACAAACCCCTTTCACTTCAAGAGAATCTATCTTACAAAAAAGTACCCATCAGCATCTTGGATTGAAATGAGAGGATACTCCGCAATAGGGCAATACCCTTCATTAAAGTCTTATGGCAAAACCACTTGCAAAATGAGGCTACTTGGGAGTTGGAATCGGATTTCAGGATAGTTAAATTTTGTTATGAAGCAACACTTATAATGTAATTTTAAATTTAATTGAATGGTAATAACAATAATAATATCAATAATATTAAAATAAAATTAAATTCGAAAAGAAATGCGAAGAAATAACTACAAAAACCCATTCGAGACCCTTTCAAAAAAAATTTCAAAATCAAGGCCCCTTTATAACTAGATAGGCACCCATTTGAGGAGGAATTGGATAAGTAGGGGCTAAACTATAATTTTAAAAAAAATGAGTCACGTGGAGGCAGACTCAGCAATGCGGCAAACCAAAGCAAACTACGTGATGGCCGCATCAATAAGCTCTCTACACGAAAGTCCACACTGGCAATCTTCATGCCAGAATGATCGAATGATCCTCACTTGTTCTCGTGCACATAGACAACCTCGATCAAGCCCCACCCAGATTTGAACGAACAGTTTAAATGGATTGTATAATTGATCTAACGGTTGCGCGATCAACGGCAAAGATCTGCAGGACTGACCAATTGGACAGTCTGAATTCTACACTGGAAGGAAAGCTAGATTTCCCTTAAATGGCTCCGATCGAACGACTCCCATTGGACCATGTAAGCTCGAGTAGATGGTCGAGTTTAAATAGGGAGAGGTATTTAAACCTCTCTTTAGCCAATCAACTGACTAAAGAATAAGCAGCAGGGAACACCCCAGAGAGTTCAAGCGTCGGAGCAAACGGTAGCGCAACCATGACAGAGGTCAAAATTGACACTAGTAAGCGTAGTTTTCTCTCATTCTCTTTATTTTTCTATTCTCGATCACTTTAGCTATTTTCACTGTAGATTAATTTAAGAAAGACGCAAGCCAAGAGGGAGGAGGCACGCTTCTATGCTCGAAAGCTGGACCCAATTTTGGTAAGCCCGTTCCCTTCCTTCATTTCCTTTCCCTTCCCTTAGGCACTAACAGTGTGATTTTTTGCTCATGTTAAGCCAAAAAAAGATAAAAAAAAAGGAGAAATAGTGAAAATTGAGGGTAAAGAGGATCCCCGCAACTGGTGGCTACGAGGAATGACATCGTCGTTGTCCAATCTGTGTAAGAATACCTCTAATCTTTCCTCTATAACAGTTACACCAAAGTTAATTCGATAATAAACGATGATCTAAATGATATTCTGATCTCTTGATGGTTAAATACAAGTTTTCGATGGGGTTGGTCTAGTCGATTTAATTTTTTAGCCCATTTTCTTTTTTACATTTGCCTTTGTTCTTTATTTTCGTTTGTTTTTATTTTTATTTTTCGTTCACTATTATTAAATTTTATTCTTAGAGCCAATTTGTTTATTCATTTCGCTTTGATCTTACTTTGTTACATCAATCTGGAAATCAATATGTTGATCATATGTACTGAATCGTTGTATTTCCGTTCCATTCTGTTTGTACTTGATTTTGTGTTATTTTATCCTGGTTTATTTCATTCTACTTCATTAAGGGTATCCTATTTTATCTTACTTTACCTTAATCTATGCATTTCGTTTCATTATTTGTGTTAGTTCATTGTATGGCACTATTATTCTATTTATTTCATTTCAATTTATTTTTATTTTTGATGCACGTCCTTTGATGTGCACTAAAGCGAGGGTTACATGCTCTTGTGTTATTTTGATGAAAGAATCTTACAGACCATTGATTGCTTAAAAAGTAGTAAAATATATAATTAATGCATGTGTAAAATGATGACATGAATGAAAAGCTCATCGGGTATCATGGAAAAGAGTGTACGGACTTAGTACATAGGGTGAACCCTACCGTTGACGTATCCTCAGTCATACAGGATTAGGAAGTCTCATACCGGTCAAGGTTGGAAGTTGTTTAATTACACTCATACTGGACGAAGTATTGAAATGGCCTTTAATTGTGTCAGCCTATAACCATATGAAGTATGGAACGACTGATGACTTACAGAAGAAATGTTTGTGTATTCATGTATAGCAGAAAACTCTATAGGCCCCCAATGATACTGGTGATGGAAACAAAAATACATGAAGGAAATGGTAATGGTAAATGACCCTGGTTTAGGTGAGACGATAAAGAATCTAAGGTTATACATTTATTGAAAATCATGTTTATTGTGCTTTCATCATAATTTTAATTATATCTTAGCGCACTATGTTTGAAAAAACTGCTAGTGAAAGAAAGGAAAGGGAATATTTTCAGTAAAAATGGATAAAGGATGCATCAGTATTCAGCTTTCATTAAAATGTACGCTCTATTTGTGGTTTTACAATTTTCTACTACACTTTGACTACTGTGTCGATGGTAGGGTTTTTGGTATTCTTATTGAGTTAATGTAGCTTAATCTTTTCTTATTAACCATTATAGGATGAGACAACCAAGATATGGATCCTGAGCAAAAAAAGAATAGCTAGGATATTATCTCATTCCATTATGTTAGATTTGAATTGAGGTTAATTATTTATTTCGTAGTAGTTTTAATTCTAGGTTTTTAAAATATTTTAGTAGGCCCTTTGGGTATTTCAAGTTAATGTGCAAGGATTGTATCTTCTTTTAAAATTTAAACTCGTGTTGCACATAATAATTCCATTAAATACTATATCGTTACATCATGCTAAACACTGAAAAACCCTGAATAAGGTATTTAGACCATTTACAATCTACAGTTGGTATCAGAGCTGCATTTCTCGTGAACTCACCTAGCAAGTGCACTAGTTCGAACACATATTATAGCGGTAAATTCAGATATCATCCGACGAGGAATAACATAATAATTACTAGAGTCACAACTAATTGATATCATTTGGCCAACGACTAAGAGAATGAGTATGAACTAAAACTTAACAACAATAAAAAACAAAGAATTAGGAATAATTAACAATCAAGATATAATGATCGTTAAGATCTTAGAATCCACCTAAGTTCAACTATGAATTTTCTTAATTCAATCTATAACTAGAATTTTTTTCCAATTTCATTCAATCATGTAGTAATAGCTTTCTCAAGATCAATTACCCTACCTATTTTATAATAACATAAATATCTCTATGGACTATATGAATCAATGCATTAATATTCAATCATCAAATATATAGATCATGCCAAGTATCTCTACTCGCATTCAATCTATTGTGCTAACTTGATATTCTAATGAACAATTAATCTCACAATCTAATCATTCATCATAAATCAATAAATAGGTGATCAATTTATTTATGCATTAAGCCACAAGATAACACATAGGGATTGGGAAAAAAACCTTTCATAGATTGAATAAGAAAATCACACAGTATCTTTTAGGGTTTTATCAAAGATCCAAACATAAAAGTTTAGTTACACATCCTAAAGCAAATTACAATAGTGAAATCTAAAATAAACATGAAACAATTAAAAATAACTGAGTAGAAGAAGTTCTTAATGTCTGTAACCATCTTATCTTTTCTCCTCCTTCGATCTCCTTTTCTTTTTGGGCTCCTCCTTTTTTTTTATCATTCAAGACCTAATATTCTGATCTGGCAGGTCCCACGGTCGTGTTTTCCTCGAAATTAAATCAATTTTTAACTTTTTGACACGACACAATCGTGTCTCCTAGACACACGGCTATGTCTCTTTCACCGAGCTAAACAGAAATGCTATCTTCTTAACACATGGTCATGCGTTAACCCAGTATAGGCACATAGCCATGTCTTTCAGGAACATGATCGTGTCTCACTCCTCCTCATAAACAGAAACGTTGTCTCCGTAACACATAGCCGTGTGTTATGGCCATGTCTCCCACATCTTCATATTTGAACCCTTTTACCCAAATCTTGTTCCAATCCAATCTAATTTGCTTCCAAGTCCCAAAATCATTCCTAAAAAGTTCCAAAGAAAATCCAACAGCATATGTGGCAAAAATCAATTAAAATTAACTCAAATAAAATAAGAAAGTATCCATAAAATTCAATTATATTAGTATCTTATCAGTTTTATGTTTCTTTTAAGTGCAAGAGAACTTATATTATAGGGTGATCATGTTAATGGTTTCATTTTCGAACATGTCTCTAGGATACTTTATTTTTTAAGAATTTAATTTATAAGAAATAAGGTATTTTAGAAGAAAATGTTCTAATTAGATGTACCTTGTCTCATTCATCATAATGGGTCTCTATACACCAAAAAACATGGTTATCCAAATTCTTAAGATTTCAGAATCATTATTACAATCTTTATGAGGACTCTAATAGGAACTAAATAAGTAGGGTATTCATTCTTCCTAAACGAAATCTCACAAGGAGTTTCAAAAGCCATCAAAGTCATAAATAGTTATTCAACCTCTTTAACTACTCGATATTAGTTCTACTTATTTTATAGTTTCTACTCTTTCTTAGTCCCTAGCAGACTTAGAAATGGTTCTCCCATGACTTACCTATTTGGATAGTTTAAGGCTCTTATGGTTTGTCTTATTGTTGGATATGTTTGACTACAATTAGTTTTGGAGTGAATCCTATAACTTTGATTTTAAAATGTGTCACACTATTCCTATCTTCTTGGGTTTTCAAACAATTGATCTCTTCTAATCTCCAAATATGTTTGGAGGGAGTTCCAAAATATTGCCCAAGGTGTAGTTTTCATAATTTCCTCATAGTATTAAACTCCCTAAGATTCCTTAGCTTCATGTACAAGGAATGGTCCTAAGAAATGCGACTCTGATACCAACTGTAATGATCTACCTTTTCTGTTGAAAAATAAGTGCTAACACATGTATAAAACCTAATAAACCTGCACAGCAATATACTAAAATTTATAACTCAATCATCCCCTATTTGAAGTTATAATTTGTGAGACTCACTAAATCCTTAAGTTACATCATTATGACATATTTAGATATATTGTTCAAACAAAACTTATAAAATTACCAAAAATTCTTCAAAGTCTTCATTTGACCATGAACTCACTCCTGATTCGGATTAATCTACACTGAGGGGTATGAATTAAGGTAAGTTTCACATGCTCAATAAGAAAAAGGTAATGCCCATACAGAAGCATGTAAACAACAAATCATAAAAGTTTTAGAAAATAAATGCAGATTTTAAAGTGAAATTCCCAAACATGGAAAACAAAGAACAATAATAATTCTTGTCATTTGTCATTCCACATATCCATTTCTTTTTTCTTTGATATCGACTTCACATATCCTAATCTCATATTCATTAACAAATTTTTGTTGCAACATATTCACGATCGGATGTCGCGTAACCCCCCGATCTATATTCGAGACCGTTAATATACCCTATATATCTATTTCCAAAAAAACATACATTGCATTGAATAAATTTTAGTCACTTTCCTCTAATGAGTACCAACAAAAATTCACAAGACATCACTATCACTACTCCAAATTTCAGCACATAAACCGAAACTAACTACAAATGACATAATATTGTATACACATATGTGAGTCACGATGGGTCTAGTGTCTTAATTGTTGTGTTTCCTCTAAGTGTTATGCTCTTCCATTGGATGTTCGGAGTCTTGTTTTACTACATCTGAAAATAACACGTAATGAGCATATACAAGCCAAGTAAGGTAAATTAAGAATTTAAAACAGAGTTATAACAAAAAATTATTAAACTTCTAACTCGGTGTCCCTTATTCTTTCCACTTCTATTACAAAACTCTATCTTTAGAGCCGTCGAATGCTTCCGTAGACCCCTACCTTCCATATATCACATGCCCAAATTTCACAACCCAACTCTACCTCACCATAACCCCTCATCCAGCCCACCAGCACCATTGGCTCACCAAAGAACATAATACCAAAAAATATCACTACATATTTCATACCCTAAGAATAATACATAAACAAATAACTTACCAAGATTAATTAGATAAAACTATTAATATAACAAAGCAGTTTCAGTGTATAAAGTCATACAAAGAGCAGTTTTTAAACGACCATACAAACCTGTAGATCATATCATCGATATCTATATACCCGCATCTGCAACATTCACTGTAGATGTTAGCCATTGA
This sequence comes from Carica papaya, assembly GCF_054855325.1. Classification (NCBI taxonomy): domain Eukaryota; kingdom Viridiplantae; phylum Streptophyta; class Magnoliopsida; order Brassicales; family Caricaceae; genus Carica; species Carica papaya. The sequence goes on along the minus strand of NC_142310.1, from coordinate 22,405,737 downwards.
ATAGCCGAACACACACACACACACGTCACCTCAATAAAATCAGCAGCCAAACAAGTAGATATAGGCCATAAAGTGGCCTCACACACGCACCAAACCATATACTCAACGGCCACCGAATGGCCATACACACACAGTTCTGCCACTGACAGCAACCCACCGACCACCTCAAAGCCACACACCCACACCATTCTGCCACTATTACCCACTCATAGGTCACCTAAAGGCCACACACACATTATTCTACCACCACTGGCACCCACCGGCCACTATACAGCCACACACTCACCTCATTCTGCCATTACTAGCAATCAACCATTGAATAGCCACTCATGTAAACACACACAGCCATCATCAACATACCAGAATATACACCCCTTCAAAATACCTTCGGTGCTCCTAATACTTATCTATTTCACCTTTCCTTATGATCTCCACTAAACTCCATCTAATCACATGTTCACTTGATTTAGACTTCCTAGACCCCAATCCTCTACCTACAACATTGTCTAGGACTGAGACTCACTCCTAAGTTCCTCTATGTCGTACCTATTTTAGTTAATCCTCTACTCCTACAACAACTATCCATTTCCCTTCCCCTTCTACTCCTTGCAAATTAGAAAAGTAAGGATTCAAGGTGCGTTGCCATAACAAGGTTTGAAATTTGAAATTTCTTTACCTCTTGCTTCCATCTTTCTCTATCTCAAAAAAATTCTCTTTAATCCTACTTCTCCTAAGGTTTCCAATCACACGTCGTACTTTTCCCTTGTTTGCCTTAGTATGTCTCATCTCTCTTCCTTCTCAGTCTCGTTCTCTTCTCCTTCCCTCATCTCCTTTCCTCTCCCTCTTTTTTTTTCTTCCTAGACTCCCCTTTTATATCCCAACCCAACCACAATCCTCACTGTTGAAACTCCTCTACCCATCCCAACTGCAATCCTAACTGTTGAGAACATTTCTCTAAATTTTCCCCTCTAAAATACACCTCAATACATTATAATATCCCTCCTTAAAAGAAATTGGTTTCTCAAATTTTATTACATTACCTCAAAAAGTTGAGGATGGTTGGCTCTTATCTCGTCTTCTCGTTCCCGGGTTGCCTCCTCATCAGAGTGATGTCGCCACAATACTTTTACCATAAGTAACGTCCTACACCTCAATTTTTTCTTTTTTTTGCATGAGAATATGGATCGACTTCTCCTCATAAGTCAAATCTCCTCTGAATTGAAGGGCCTCATGTTGTATAATGTGTGTCAATCGGGTAGGTACTTTTGTAACATCAACACATGAAACACATCATGTATCCCAGCATACCTCAGAGGAAGTGTTATTCTATAAACGACTGTACCCACTCTCTCAAGGATCTTGAAAGGCCTGATGAATCGAGGGCTCAGTTTTTTCTTCTTCCCAAACCTCAACAAGCCCTGCATTGATGACACTTTTAAGAATACATGATCCCCTACCTCAAATGTCATATCCCTTTTTCGGTTATCTGCATACCCTTTTTCTCTACTCTGTGCCGCTTATAGGTTTTTCCTTATCACAAACACCTTTGCAGTAGTTTCTTCCACCAATTCTGATCCTAACAATTTTCTCTATCCAACCCTAGCCCAATAAATTGGTGACGGGCATAACCAACCATACAGAGCCTCATAGAAAGCCATTCAAAGATTGGCATGATAGCTATTATTATAGGCGAACACCATTAAGGGTAGCATCTCCTCCTAATTTCCTCCAATATATATGACTAATGCCTATGGCCTGTTATAAACCCCTCTAAAATCTACACATGAATCGGGGATCTTTATCTGAAATAATTGATATGCAGATCCCATGTAATCTGATCACTTCCTTGACGTACAACTTGGCTAACTAGTCCACTGAATCAGAAACCTTCATGGTTAAAAATAGGAGGACTTAGTTAGACAATCCACAATCACTCAAATGTTATCTTTATTCTTACTAATTCTCGGTAATCCAGCCATAAAATCCATCGAGATATGTTCCCACTTCAACTCTGGTCTCGGTAAAGGTTATAGCAGTCTCCATGATTTCTGATGTTCAACTTTTACTTGTTGAGACTTCAAGCATCGTGACATAAATTTAGTAATGTCTCGTCTCATCTCATTTTACCAATAATGCTACCATAGATTCCTATGCATATTAATACTCTCTGGATGCATAACAAATCTCGTGTTGTGAGCCTCTCTGAGAATTTCTTTTCGTAAACCATTATCATTGAAAACACACATCCGATTCCTATATCTGAATACACCGTCCCCATGTATATTGAACCCTATTGACATCCCTTGTTCCACCCTTCTCTTAATTGACTGTTAAATAGTATCAGACCCCTGACCCTCCTTGACTCTCTAAATTAGTGTTAGTTGAGCTTTCAAACTAGCCACATACTTACCTAGATGTTGTTCTTGTATCTCCATCCATTGCATGGCTCCATGTAATTCCCATTTAGATACCATCAAGTGTTCTAGTAACCCTTCTGGCTTAGAGCATCTGCTACTACATTTTCTTTCCCCGAGTGGTAATGGATCATATAATCAAAAATCTTTTAATAAATTCATCCATCGTTTCTACCGCATATTAAGTTCCCTCTATGTAAACAAATATTCTAAGTTCTTATGATCCGTATAAATTTCAAAAGTCTCTTTATACAAGTAACGCCGCCATAATTTTAAAGCATATACCACTGCCGTTAATTCCAAGTTATATGTCAGGTAGTTTTTTTCATGTATTTTCAATTGTCTAGACCCGTAAACAATTACTTTGCCATGTTGCATTAATACACAACCCACTCCTAAACGGGATGCATCACTATACACTACATAACCCCCGTCCCTATAAGGAATGGCCAATACTGGATCCAACCTACTTGTCAAGTTGGAGGATTGCCTAGTGAAGATCCACACCAACACATAGCCAGTTTCTTTGAAATTTTTGATACTTTCAAGTATAATAGAGTTTATGAAGGTGGAAAAATGTTAAGGCTTTTTTCTTTCTCTTTAAGGGATAAAACACATGTCACGAACCATACCCCATCTTATAGGATAATGACCAGATTATACTTAAATCACATCGACTTGAGTTAAGTAAAATAACTTAACTTTATTAATCATAACACAGTCGCAAAAGCGTTACATCCCTTAATGTGAAACATAAACATATGTACGAGACCCTAAATTTCTTTGCTTATATTACTAAACAAAAACATAAACAAATATTCTAAGTGAATTTTCGTTTGAGTTTATTAAAGTTATTCTCACAACTGTCGTCCCACTCAAATTTTGCATTCTTCTTAGTAAACTTAGTCAATGGTGCCGCAATGCTCGAGGATCCTTTAACAAACCTACGATAATACCCTAATAATCCCAAAAAAGTTCTAATCTCAGTTACTGTGCTCGGTCTATCCCATTTCACCACGGCCTCCACCTTTACAGGATCTACAGATATTCCATCTCTTGACATAATGAAAATGATATATAATCTAGCTAGAACTCACATTTACTAAACTTGGCATACAATTTGGCCTTCTGAAGCATCTCCAATACAACTACCAAATGTTCAACATGTTCTTCTAAGTTTTTGGATTATATTAGCATGTTATCAATAAAAACAATCACATAACAGTCCAACAGAGGTCTGAACACCCGATTCATTAAGTCCATGAATATCATTGGTGCATTCGTTAATCCAAACGGTATGACCAACAATTCATAATGTCCATACCTAGTACGGAAAAGCCATCTTTTCTATATCCTCTGCTCTAATTCTCAACTAATGGTACCCCGAGTGCAAGTCTATTTTTGAAAATACTTGACCTCCTTGTAATTGATCAAAGAAGTCATATATCCTTGGCAATGGATACTTGTTCTTTATGTTCACTTGGTTCAGATCCCTATAGTCTATACACATCCTCATAGTCCCATCATTCTTCTTCATAAATAACACAAGTGCGCTCCAGGGTAATACATTAGGCCTTAGGAATATTTTATCTAATAATTCTTGCAACTGTTTAATCAACTCCAACAATTCTGACCTCATCATCCTATATGGAGCCTTGGAAATGGGTTGAGTTCCTAGTTGTAGCTCTATAGTGAATTCGACCTCTCTGTCTAGTGGCATCCCAAAAAGATCACCTAGAAACGCATCAAGAAAATTCCTAACCATAGGTATTTCCTAAAGTGTGATCTTTTTAATCTTGTTCCCTATCAAATACACTTGTGAGAATTTACATGAAATTGATATACTTATGAGTATTAACCATACTTATAAAAATCATGATTATTAAATGCAAAGCAAGTAAAGGATATATCCACAAATCATTTTGCCCAACCCACACTAATCTCTTAATTCTCGTTAACACTTTACATCACTTTGTATTTATTTATTGATATATGTATGTATACACATATATATATTTTATATGGAAAAAGGCTCATCATTAGGGATTTTAAACATAACCTCATTACGAAAACAATCTACATGTGCATGATGTGCAGCTAACCAATCCATACCCAATATTACATCAAAATCTTTAATATCTAATAAAATTAAATATGTTTCAAATTCCCTTTCAGCTACTTTTACCTTACACGGTCTATACACTTCATCAATATACAATGCACCACTAGTTGGTGTGGATACCATGAACATGCAATCTAACATCATTAACTCTACCCTCAACCTAGATACAAACATATGTGAGGTGAACAAATCGGTCACTCATGGATCAATCAGAACTCTTGCAAGAAAGTCCAAAATATAAAATGTACCTTGAATAATCTCTTGGATCGCCTTTGCATCCTGAGTAGTCAAGGCAAACACCCTAGCTAGAATCATCAGTCTGTCAGGCTCCATAGGCATATGATAGTCATGCACAAGATGTTGAGTACTACCACATCTATAACATCCCTGACTAGTAACTATATACGGCCTATCTCTAAGACTCCTACCGCAATGCGAGCACTCTGCATTTCGCTAAAATATCTAATGACCTGGAGTTAAATCATGAACAGTCCTTATTTCTTCTCCCTCTGACTCAATGGTGGTGGTAGTAATCAGTGATTGGGGAGTCCCTTATTATACTCAGTATGCTCTCTATGCAGTGTCTCTATTAATTGTGTCTTCTCTAACATAGCTTAATAGATAGGTAAGGCGAACACCGCCATCTGATGGTACAACTCCAGTCTCAGCCCCCTTTTTAACCCTTCTAGCTTTTTTTAGTTCATTCATAATGACTTCTGAAGCAAAGCGCCCAAATTTATGTATCTCTCTGCATACTCAACCACTAGCAGCTTCCTTTGACACAATTCTGCGAACTCAATCTCTTTCCTTTATCGGAGAAAATCCAAAAAATATTCAGCATTGAAGGCCTCCAAAAACACCTCTCATGTCACTGGATGAATTAAAACTCATTTCTTTATATTCCACCAATGTTCTGTAGACCCTCTTACCATAAACGTGGCTAGTTATACTTTTTAGTCAGCTGTAACTTCTATCACATCAAATAATTTTTCTATTTCTTTGATCCAATCTTCAACTACCATCTCCCAGGATATCTAATGAGGCTGTCGACTTATCCATTTATAAATTCAAATACCCTTTTTATTTTTCTTAGTCTCAATTACCCAATCAACATGAATACGTAAACCAGTAACGCACACCAAACAAGGTAACAAAACATCAGGTTCACAATAATTCAAACCATAATAGATTAAACAGTGATTCATACATATGAAACCACAGAATAAACAATCAAACACTATACTGCATTTAGACTGTGAAGTACATCAAACAGGAACAGACCGACAATTACATCAGGTTCGGCCTTATTAGCAATCTCAATTAATTATACATATCTATTAATTCATAAAATATCGTTTTATCATTTATTAAGCTTTAATGTCGTGATAGAAAATAGGGTGAGGGATCCTTACTTATTTCGAAGTCTGAAATTGGGTTCTCACTACGCGTACGGGCAGTCCCTAGATTCCCTAAATTTTTTTTCGAAAATTAAAACACACTTACAGTACCTGCACATGTCCCCAAAAAACTCCAAATCAGACCCAGGGCCTATTCGGCCAATTTCAGAATTCTGGCACAGTGGCTCCGCCGTGCTCCGGCGACGGTGCCACCGCCCACGGCAGTGATCCGCCTCGGGTTGGCCGTTTTTGGCCTTTTTGACCGAATTCGGCCAAACTTGTATTGATTCCTGTGATAAAACACTCCTAGGGCCCTCGGTGGGCCAAACAAATTCAAAAAACTGAGACTTACCGGCAGTGGAGCTCTCAGGTGCGGAAGCTTCTCCAGCATAAATCACAGTTTGGTGTTTTGCTCCAGTCAACCTGTAGAGAAAAAGACGGTGGTCACAGTGGTGTAAAAATTACATCGAACAGGAATCGGGAAGGGCCTTATCGGAGGCAAAAACTGAGGAAATCCGCGGCGGTGCCGTTGGGCTTCGGCGGTATTTTTCGGCCAATTGGCCGGTGGTTTGGTTCCGATTTGGCCACATGTGCATTCAACATCGAAAATCGAGCCAAGGGGAGAAATTTTACCTCGTTTGGCGGCAGAAATGTGCTCTAGTACGGCGGTGGGTGGCGGCGGTCGGTTCCTCTGGTGGCTAGGTTGTCTTTTCCAGCGAGGACTCTGGCGGCTAGGGTTTGGAGTTGGGTGTGGATGAGATTATTTATAACCCTTCCCTTTTAATCTAAGTCGTCCATCACGATTTAATTTGCACTGTCCGATCGCGATTAAATTAGAAATGAATCTGGGTCGTCCATCGCGATGCAATCTGGGCCGTCCGTGCATGATTCAATCTGGGCCGTCCGCACGCAAACAATCTTGGCCGTCTGTGTGCGCATTTGATCTGGACCATCCGTGCACGCAGGAAAGGATCTCAGCCGTCCAATCGTGCGCACGCGGATCGCCCACGTGGCCTATTCCGCGTGGCCTTCCTGCATCAACGTCTCTGCCACGCGACATGTCCTGGTTGGCCGGAGCTGCTGACATGGCTACTGACGTGGCACAATTCTTCTAAATTGCGTTTTTACCTCCGGTTTCCATTTTTTTTTTCAAAAACATCTCCAGAATCTGAATTTTCATCCTTTTTTTCCAAAATTATTTTCAATTAAACCCCAAAAATAATTTTATCCATTTTATTATTATTATTATTTTTATTTCCCATTAAATTAAATTAAACTAAATTAAAATATTTATATTATTACTTAAATGAATAAATAAAAGAAAAAATTAAAATAAAAATAATTTATAATAATTCCAATAATAATAACAAAATAAAAAAAAAATTTGGGTGTTACGCTACCCAACAATAACCCCTCATCCAGCCGACCAGCACCACTGGCTCACCAAGGAACATAATATCAACAACAATCACTGCATATTTCATACCCTAGAAATAATCCACCAAAAACTAACCAACCAAGATTAATTAGATAAAACTATTAATACAACAAAATAATTTCAGTGTATAAAACCATACAAAGAGCGATTCTTAAATGGCCATACAAACCTGTAGATCATATCATCGATATCTATATACCTGCATATGCAGCATTCACTGCAGATGTCAGCCATTGAATAGTTGAACACACATACACACACGTCACCTCAATAAAATCAGCACCCAAAAAAAATAGATATAGACTACAGAGTGACCTCACAAACACACACACCAAACCATATACTCAATGGCCACCAAATGACCATATGCACACACATAATTCTGCCACTGACAGCAACCCATCGGCCACCTCAAGGCCACACACTCACACTATTCCGCCACTATCAGCCATTTACTAGCCACCTCAAGGCCACACACACACTGTTTTGCCACCCTTGGCACCCACCGACCACTATACAGCCAAACACTCACCTCATTCCGCCATTATAGGCAATCGGCCATCAAATAGCCACTCACACACACACACATAACCATTATCAACATACCAGAATACACACCCCTTCAGAAGTCCTTCGATGCTCCTAATATTTACCTATTTCACCATTACCTTCATATCTCCATTAAACTCCATCTAATCAAAAGTTTACTCTATTCAGACTTCCCGAGACCCTAATCCTGTGCCTACAACATTATCTAGGACTGGGACTCACTCCTAAGTTCCTCTATGTCGTACCTACTTCAGTTAATCATCTACTCCTACAACAACTATCCATTTCACTTCCCCTTCCACTCGTTGCTAACTAGAAAAGTAAGGATTCAAGGTGCATCGCCATAATAAGGTTTGAAATTCAAAATTTTCTTACCTCTTGCTTCCATCTTTCTCTATCTCAATAAAATCCTCTTCAATCCTATTTCTCCTACGGTTTCCAGTCACCACGTCGTACTTTCCCCTTATTTGCCCTGATACCTCTCCTCCCTTTTCCTTCTCGGTCTTATTCTCTTCTCTTTCCCTCCTCTCCTTTTATTTCCTTTTTTTTTCTCTTTTTTTCTTCCCAAACTTCCCTTTTATACTGAACCTAACCACAATCCTCACCGTTGAAACTCCTCTACCCATCCCAACTATAATCCTAACCGTTGGAAATGTTTCTTTAAATTTCCTCCTCTAAAATACACCTTAATATATTACATGTCATACATATCAATTTATCATCAGAACATATTTATATTCGAATACTATACACATCCATCAAAACACATCACATTCATGTTTAGACAACTTGTATTCTCATGTATAAACACCATCACATCATATCGAATATATAACCAGATGTAATATATATATTAGATCAATTCATTTTTCTCTTTTATTTAATATTTAGAGTCTCATATACCTTTAGATTTTACCGCGTAATGCCTTTTTTACCAATATCATTCAGTACATAGAGATCTCCTCTACATGTGGATACTCAAACATTTCTATAACTAGTGAGTGATCGTTGGCCATCCTCATACCCCAACATATATGAGCGTCACGATCATTGATTGCCCCCACACCTTAGCCCATGTGGGCACCATAATTATCGGTCATCTTCATACCCCAACCCGTATGAGTGTCATAACCAATTGGCCACCACCGTACCCCAACCTGTATAGGTGCCACTTTTTTTCTGTATCCACAGTAGGTTTCTCCCCGCACAACCAAAACATAATCCTCATCTTTATCAACTCACATATATTTGTGTTGTCATGTTCATTTATTAAAATAATTTATTTCACATGCAAACTTTTCATATAATCTTGCATACAACATGCACATGATATTTTTCTCATACTCAATCTGTTATGTTTACATGCACACATATACGTATACATATGCATAACACACTGCACACGTATAATTACACCCAGCAAACATCTCATGCGTGAATGAACAACCAATCACTTATTTACCTTTGATAGTTTTTATATGTATTATAGATGTACTAACTATGTACATATATTTATAGTATAACACACACTCTTTACATATGCATGCATATTGATGCACACCCTCACAGCAAGATACATGGATACACACAAAAGCTCGCATATATACAGTAATATAGATGTAGATACTGACTCACCCACACTCATAGACATATACAATACAATGTACATCGCATATCATAAATACAACTACATATATACCTATTTACAGCATATGTACCTAAAACACACAACATATTTGCACCCATATCAATATACATGCATAATTAATTTACATACACACCCATATCGGTTGTTGCTTTCGAATTCGAAGCTTGTTTGAAGAATAGTTATGGATTCTTCAGCGAACACAAGTTTGTAGATAATTACAAATGTACCCTCAACAACTATTTACTCAAATAATGATGTACCTAATTCCATTATACATATGCTCATGTAGTTAAAAAAAATGTGTGCATATAGACATCGAGTTTTAAAAATATTGATAGGATGACATGCACAAGACTAGTTCTGTCATTGCCAACTTGCTTTTGTGCAGTATTGTGCTTTTAGCTATCAATAAACTGAATGATGATGCTTAAGTTGGGGCTAAAAAACATTTAAGTAATATTAGTATTGCGAATTTCCGTCTAATTTTATGTTTTCTTGTTAGTATTTTATAAATCTTCCTTTAATTTATAACTGTTTGGAGATAGAAAAAATGAGAGAAAAAGAAATAAAGAGGAAAATCATTTGCTAGTGTGGCAACCTCATGGCTACTATGTGGTTGCCATGGTAACAATATTTTTAAATTTTATGCCTATGTAGACATATTGTCACCATGTAAGCATATGTCTAACGTAAGCACACGCTTATGTAGACATATATTTCACTCAATATAATACTCTGATAGTAAGAAAAATTGTCAAATCATAACACGGTTATAATATTGGATATAGATATAAATTTATTTATTGTTTACAATTTAAAATGTTATAAGAAGAGTGAAAATTGGATAAACTACCAAATTAATTCTTGAAAGTTGATACTTTTTACAAGTAGACCTTACGATTTTTTTTCAATTCTATTTGTTTTAAATGTCCAATTTTTTTCTATTTCTTAACCAAAAAAATAACTTAACTGATTAGATAATATTTGAATATTTTAAATAGAAAATGATTTTTACTAATTAATAAAACTAATAAATTAATAATAATAATAATATACTTACTATTTTTATTATTTAATTAATTAGTTAAAATCATATTTTTTTGAGTTATTTTTTTAAAAGCATTCAAATATGAACTAACTATTATAATTTTTCTGGTTAAAAAATGGAACGAAACTAAACATTTAAAATAAATTTAAAATGTTAGGTATCAAATTATGACAAAAAAAATTAACAAAGATTTAAACTTAACATTTTTAACAGATTATTATTAAATTAATTTTATATTACTGAAAAAATCTTAAATGATTAGATAATATTTGAATATTTTTAAAAAATAAATTTTACTAGTTAATAAATAAATAAGTCTGTTTTTATTATTATTAATTTACTAATTTAATTAATTAGTTAAAATTATATTTTTTTAATTATTTTTCAAAGTATTTAAATCTGGATTAATTATTTTAGTTTTTCTTCGTTGAAAAATGGAGCGAAACCGGGTATTTAAAATAAATAAAAAAGTTACAAATTAAATTATAACAGAAAAAGTAATAGAAATTTAAACTTAAGAAGTGATCTTGAGAACTAACATGGTAATTTACCTTAAAAATTTATATAAACTATTAATATCTTTTTTTGTCCAAAAGTAGACACTATCCCTAAAGCACACATAGAGGAATAATCATGGATTTCTAGTAAAGCAAAAATTAAGATCCAAGTCTTGTCTTACTTAAAGCTCAATAAAAATGTCCTTCAAGAAAAACTCAATAAGAATAAATTAAAGTTTCAAAAAATGGGAGGAGATTTTGCATTATCCTTCATATCAAAATTTCAGATTTGTTCAGACAAACAAACTAATATTTATTTAAAGTTGATGTATGAAGAAAAGAAAAATCAATTTGAATAAGTTGAAATTTTATCTTTAAAAGTAAAAATAAAATAATATATTTAAATTCCATCAATGTGTTTGATTGGAGAAAATTATTGGTTATGGTCATTGAATAATATAAGCATAGCAATTAATAAATGTTGGCAAGATTTGTAAAGGCCTAAAAATTAATTGAATAATAATATTGAAATTTATAAGATATTAGCAAAAGTAATTAAGAATTTAGAGTTTACATTCATTACACTGTTTATTAGAATGTCTAATAGAGTTACGAGAATGTCTCTTAAAGAAAATTAAAATAACATAAAGAAAAGTATAACTAAAAACCTATGGGGTCAACCTCCACTACGCAACTTTGATAGAAAATGAGAGGCAACCTTTAATTACTAACTTTTTTGCTACTTAAGATCTAAATATTAGTCTTCTTGGTCTGAAATGGTTAATAAATGGAAATGAGTTACACTAACCTACTAAAAATATCAACACCTTACTACTAATACGGAAAATCAAATATTGGTAAAAATCGCAAAACAACCAAGGGAGGTATTTTTCTTTTTAAGTAAATTCATTTAATTTTAAAAACATTCATTTCTTACTCACCATTAAGTTTTCCAGATACCATTTATGAATGAAAAAACCATAATAGTAATACACATCATACATTTTAAAAGATCAACAATAATCAGATTTTACTTTTTTACTTACTGGTGTCGTTGGGGGTCCATAGGGTTTCCCACTACACTTGGACCTAATATCTAATCTATTAATCAACTGGTTGTAACCATACCCCGTCTGGTAATGGATGTCAAATGTACTACCGCCTCAATACCCCGTACGATACGAATGTAAATAAAATACTTCCCAACCCCTTCTGCTATGGGACTTCTTAGTCTCGTTCGACTAAAATAACCTCCACGATAGGGTTTGCCCTATGTACCGGGTCCATGCACCCTTTTCTATGACACCCGGTAAGCCTTTTTAGTTTGATAACATTAACTAACACATACATGTCCACATCATCATTTAACCACCCATTACACAATCTCATTTTATAATTATAGGATAATATGACGATATAATTAAATAGACAATGTAATTTAATACACGATAATTAAAGAAAGAGAAATCAAGATGTTCATTCAAACTTGTTAATTGATAGGGGTAAAATAGTTGAGTAAACGAATCAATGAAAAATCAATTAAACCTAATAAATTAAAGAACATGTAGTAGCAGTAAGCAAACAAAACAGCATAGCAAAAAATGAGCAGTACAGATAAAATAAGATAATTACATACTGACCAGTTACCAGCTCCATCAGTGACCTGTATTTAATTAATTAAGGGTTGCCAATATTTATAAATTTGACTATTTATTCTTTATTAGACTTTAATTAACCGTAACGGGAGACAAGGTGAAGGATTCTAATCCCGAATTGGTGTTCGAAATACTGCCTTTTTTACTGCACTTCTTGGCAGTTCTCGGATTTCTTGGATTTTTCTACGAAAACCAAAAACACGCGTCAAATGTCCCAGGAATACTCGAGAAATGACCAAAAATGGGTTTAAAATTTTGTGATGCCGGTTTAGGGTTCCAGCACGGTGGCGCCACAATGCTTCGACGCTGGATCCGCCTCCTAAGGCAGTGCCTCCTCTCAATCTGGCCGGTTCTAGCCGATCCTATGTTAAAACGTGCAAAACTCGAGGTTAGTTGGTCTTTATTGGCAAAAAAAAAATCGAGACTTACTGGCAGGTGGGGTTTCCGGTGCGGCAACTCCAACGTGTCTCCTTCGCAGTCGGAATTTTTCTTCGGTCGCTCTACACCAGAAACGAGTCAGGAATTCAATGGTCAAAAAATGGAAGGGAACAGAAAGGGAATTTAGGCTCACCTGAGGGGTTTTAGGTCGCGGGTGCAGCAGCTCGGTCGAGCTCCACCCTCTGTTTCTGGCTTTTTCTTTGATTTTTCGATGTTGATATGGGTTTGGAGTGGCTTAGAATCGAAATACGAATCAAAAAGGAAGAAAAAAACTCATCTTCCGGCGTCAGTGGGGGTTCTGATACGATTGTGATAATGGTTGGCTTCTCTTTCGACCGCTCTTCTTCTTCTTCTCTAGCAGGCTGGTTACGGCTAGGGTTAGGGTTTCGGTAGAGGAGGAGTTTAAATACTCCTCTCCCTTCAATCTGGATCGTCCGTTCGAGGATGCGTGATCCAATTTCTGTCGTTAGATCCATCTTATTTGGAAGACAAATCAGGACCGACCGATCAAATGCATCAGGACCGTTCGATCGCACCTAAAGAAAAAATAAATGTTGGTCGTTCATGCGCGCGGGAGTGAATCTGGATCGTCGGATCGGTTAGCACGCGGATTGCTTACGCGGCTTCCCACGTGGGCGCTTATCTGCGTGTCTGTCACTCGGCGCACGGCGACTGGTCGCACTACTGACATGGCAGTCTTACGTGGTCACTTTTCTATTTTTTTCACTTTTGCCCTAGTTTTCTAATTTTCTTTTCAAAATAGTCCTTTATTATTTCCAGTTTGGTCCTGATTTTGAAAATTATTTTCAAATATATCCAAAATGTATATTTCTTTAAAATTTTTAAGAAAAAAAGTAAATTTAAATTTTTTAAATTTATTATTAATATAATTTTGATTATCCCGAACTTAAATTCTGGACTCGGGTGTTACAAGCTTGGCTTAGCCTCTAGTTATCTTACCTTCATATATATTTCTTCTTAACAACTATAATATATATATATAGGATGTATCATATCCTCTCTCACATAAAGATGAATCCCATATAAAACTTTTTTTCAATTATTTATACGAGAGAATCTATATATACTTACCTTTTTCAATTCTTTGTACTAGAGCATGGATGGTAGTTTGATTTTTTTTATTCTAATGAAGAGTAGATAATCTAGATTTTAATCCACACTCTAATAAAAGAGAGAGAATGGAAAGCATGTGTTTAATTTGTGTAATTAACGTGTCCCTACCTCTCTAATCATATTAAGCTTTTCTTTTTCCTTTTTTGACGCTAACGAAAGTTGGGTTTTTCTTCTTCCTTTTGCTTTTTGTGAGTTGGGTTTATCCCCTCTCTACAATTTCTCTTGTCTTTCTAAAAGATAAAACCAATATATATACATATATATATAACCAAAAAGAAAAGGATTAAGTTGAGAATTATTCTTTTGTAGTTATCTTAATAAAATTAATTTAAATATAATATATATATATATATAGTGGAGTACTTTTGGTTAGAAGCCGAGTATGAACGCTCTTTTAAATGATTTAAAATAATATATATATATATTACAAATTAATTTAAAAGAATTTTTAGGGTTGGTCCAATTTTGGGATTTGATGATAATAAGTGGAGCCCAAATATATCTTTGGATAAGATATTTGGAGTTGTTGGGATGTCAATGCACGTGAAATTCTTAAACCCGCGGGTTTTACCTTTATCTTTATGAATTTTTCATTCCTCCATTATCATTATTTACAATTTGATCTCCCGGCTATATTCTTTTTTCTTAGTAAATATATATATATATATATACTTTTCAATTAATTTCTATACACTAAAATAATTTAGTTTTTGAAAAATATTAAATAGTAAAAATATTTTAGTTTGTATATTCCCCAACAAATATTTGACTTTGAGACTCTCCCAAAACTCTCAACTCCCTCCTTGTTAAATATAAATATAATATCTCTAAATAAAAATTCAAATATTTTAATAAATAGTATATGTACATTAACTATAGTGAAAATTCTTAAAAGAAACACACAAATCATATAGTTTAATTTGAAGATACACCCTCATATATAGAGAAAAAAAATGCAAATTATCTAATTAAAAAATAGTTGCTTAATATAAAATGCAACCTAAATTTAGTTGCACTACACGTAAAGAGTATTTAACATAGATTTTTATTTTAAAATTAATTATTAGAGTTTGATTTCTAATTTTTATTCTATTTTTAAAATCAAAGTTTTTTTTTTATATATATATAACAAATAATATAGATTGTTAATAAATTAAACAAAAGTATGACATGTAAAAGCAAAGATTGGATATATAAGTGCATATATACCCTATACATCGAATTTTCACACTTCCCTTCTTCTTAGTTCTTTTGTTATTACATTAAACATTTGTGTATTGTCTTGGCTACACAAACATTAGATTTTAAACCTTAAGTTGTAGTAACTATCAATTCTAATCTTCTTTCTTAGTTTCAAAAGTAGCATGGTAATTATAACTATAGTATAACTAAGAATGTTTGAGCTCCATAGAAATTGTAAATTCATATTAATTCGATAATAAAAAATGAGAAAAAAATTTATATAAATGTATTTGTTAGAATGTACACTAGTGCAGAGGATCATATACCAACAGTTCATCATTCTTTATTCAAGAGTCATGGCTCTCGTCACACAAAAGATGAATACGTGTAATGCAAGAAATTTTTTACAACAAATTTTGTAATCATTTACTTTTGCTCTCATAACACCTGTACATCTTTCATTTGTACAAATGTAATTTTATACATAATGTCAAAACCCAAAATTTAAATAGAAATAAATTAATAAATCAAATGCGAAAGCGAAATGATAGAGTTAGAATTTACATTCCTTACATAATAATTTAGAATATCCAATAAGGATACGAGAATGTCTCTTCTAAAAGAACAATCGAAAATTAAAAAAATAAACAAACAAACAAATAGCTAAGCATCCTATGACGACCTTCACTAACTTTTGAAGGGAGTTCGGTGGTAAACTACTCACAACCCTCTTGTTGATCGGGATTTGAATCTTGATCTTCTTGATCTAAAATAGTTAATGAAATGGTGAGATACACTAACTCAGTAAGAATATCACACTAATCAGATATACGAAAAATTGAAGATTAGTAAAAATTAGAAAATAACTAATAGAGCCCTTAATTTATATAAATTCATTTACTATAAAGAAAGTCATTTATTTCATATTTACGTAACAAGTTTTTTTTTCCAAAAATAACCTATGAAAACTATATCTATACACTTTTTATTATCACATATAACATAACAAGAAACAATCATT
The DNA here is from genome assembly GCF_054855325.1 of Carica papaya. Taxonomy (NCBI): domain Eukaryota; kingdom Viridiplantae; phylum Streptophyta; class Magnoliopsida; order Brassicales; family Caricaceae; genus Carica; species Carica papaya. Next base: position 22,389,194 of record NC_142310.1, on the reverse strand, counting down.
TTTTATTTTTTTCCGCTTACCGGTACCCCTAGGGGTTCATAGGGATATCCTCCTACTCGTGAACCCAATATCCAATTAAACAATTAACTGACCGTTCCCATACCCCTTCTGGTAATGGGTGTCAAATATTCCATCACTTTGATACCCCATTCGATATGAGGGTGAATCATATCTCACAAACTTTACTAGTAAGGGACTTTCTAGGTCCGTCCAACTGAGGTAACATTCACGGTAGGGTTTTCTATGTACCGAGCCCGTCTGCCCTTTGCTGGATACCCAATAAGTCTTTCTCATAAATATTTTTATCAGCATAACAATCAATCATACAATAACCATATCTCATTTTATACTCACAGTTCACTTAAACAACAATATAGTTTAATACAGCTAAATAACCAATGACCGAAATACTGACAAACAATGCAGGAAAAATAAATAACCAATAAGACACTTAAATTTACAAATTCAGTTAGCACAGTATAATAGTAAACAAATAGACAATACAGAAAAATAAACAAGAAATAAAAATGACCTGAACTAACTGGTTTCAACTCTATTAGTGACCTGTAATTATTTTTAAGGTTATCTAATTTTTCATAAAAATGCACAATTATCGATTATTATGCCTCAATTTGACGTAACGGAGAAAATGGTGAAGGATCATTACCCGAATCGGTATTTCGGGACGCTGTGTTATCTACTATGTTTCTTAACGAGTACCAGATTTTTTGAATTTTTCTTACAGAAACCAAAACACTTGTCATGTACCTAGAAATACTTTAGAAACCTAAAATCAGTGTCCAAAACTCGTTCCGACCAATTTTGGGGTTCTGGCACGGCGGTGCCGTCGTGCTCTAGCACCGACTCTGTAGCCCACGGCAGCAGTTCGCTTCAGCCTAGTAGATTTTGGCTGATTTTTGGGTGATTTTGGTCGTATCCCTGCAGAAAAATACGTCAGTGGCCTCGGTTGGCCAAAAAACAATAGAAAATCGAACTCACCGGCAGGGAGGACCTCCAAGTGCGGCAACTCTGCCAATTCTCCTTCGTGACTGAGGTTCTTTCTTTGGCCAACCTGCATAGAAAGGACGGTGAACGTAATGATCAAAAAATTACGTAAAACAAAAATCGGAAAAGGGCTCATCGGAGGGGTTTTGTGACTTTGGTCGCGGTAGCTCCGCCGAGCTTCGCCCCCAGTTTTCGGCTCACTCACTGTCCCTTTTTCTCTGATTTGGCTATGGAGGTACTCGAAATCAAATTTCGAGCTGGTAAGGGAAAGTTTTACCTCTTTTAGCGGTCGGCAATGGCTCCGGTGTGGTGGTGGTCGGCAGTCGGCCTCCTTCTTTAATGTCTGATTTTTCTTATCCGGTGAGGGATGACAGTTAGAGTTTGGGTTTTCATGTGATGCAAGGTATTTATACTCATCCCGTTTTGATCTGAATCGTCGATCGCGATTAATCTCGTCCGTCCGATCGCGTCTAAAGAAGAAATAAATCTGGACCACCCATCGAAATTTGATCTCGACCATCCGATCGAGTTTAAGGAAAAAATAAATCTGAACTATCCATCGTGATTTGATTTCGACCGTTCGATCGCCTTTAAAATGAGAATAAATCTGGACCGTCCACGCGCGCGAGATCGATCATGGGTCGTCCGATCGTAGGGCACGTGGATCGTCCGCATGGCACCGACATTAGCGTGCCTCGCCACACGACGTGCTCCAGTTCATCGGGGTTGCTGACTAGACAGTTCTACGTGGCACAATTTTTTCTATTTGCACTCTAACCTCATGTTTTTAATTTTTTTTTTCAAAAACACATCTTGAACCCAAATTTTCACCTATTTTTTTTAAAATTATTTTCGATTTCATCCGTAACTTATTTTTTTTCATAAATTCAACAAAATTTAAAATAAATTAATTCAAAAATAATTTTTTATATAATTTAGAATGTTAAAATTGATCCAATACCAAATTCCGGAAGCGGATATTACACATAACAGAACTTTGAAAATTTTCTTCTATAAATAGAATTTATTTTTCTTAACAAAAAATAGTTGAGTTGTCCATCCATATTTATCTATTTTTTTTTTTTTTGTATTTAATATATATATTTTTTTCTTTTTAAGATATATACTCATCACGTACGTAATTAAATGTTGTTAGCTAGTCATAATTATAAGAATTTTTTTATTTACTTAAAATAATTTTAATTTGTATTCATATTGGATATATATATATATATATATTCTGTTGTTTGGTGCTCGGCTCGATTGCCTATCCCCAGCGTGGCTCAGGTCAAGACGGATCTTGAATTTCATGTTTTTAGTCAAGATCTATCTGATCCTGATTGAGACGCAACCATCTACATGTCCCTTGACTAAGAAGACATGGAATCTTTTTTGAGTGTGTGTATGTATATATATATATATATATATATATATAGGAAATTGATTAGACGACAATACGTAAAAATGCAGACACATAAAATGTTGTGTTGTGTTTGTGTGTACAGAAAGAGCGTAAAATGGAAATTTCCAACTACCATACCTAACCTTATCTCATTATTTGATGTTTTAAATACATACCCATGTGGGTTCACATTTTCTTTTATTTGATGCAAAAGTTATTAAATATATTGTATAGTACATGTTTAACATTTTCATGCGCACTTTTTTTATGTGTTTATTGATTAATAATTAAGTCAAAAACTATAATTATCTTATACATAATCAGCTTTTTCCAAGCGTAATTACTTTTTTTTTAGCACCAATCAAATACTAATTTCTATCTTTAATCATTTCAAAATACATTACAATTATCCCCTCTCAAAATTTGCTGTGAATATAAATTAATCTCCAATAGTTAAAATTACTTGGGGCTTATTTATATTATATCGAGTTTATTTATAAATCTACACTTATTTTAACAATTAATGTGATGAGTGTTGCCTGTGGTTACTAAAAATTTAAATTTTATGTGAAATTAGAACAATACACTCTAAATTATTACATTAATTTTGATAAAATTTCAGTATGGAGTCAATCTTTTTTCACCATAATACAGTTTACAATAATTCTTAATAGAATAAAGTATGAGATTATAAATAAATTTCACAATATTTTTAGATTTATTCTAAGTTTAATCGTTATCTTATGATTTAAGGAATTAATTTAATTGCAAATAGACACTAAAAATTACGAACTAATTAGGACAAGTACACACTCATTATTATGAATTTAGTATATATACGTACATATATATAATTAAGAAAGAATGCTAATTTAGTGGCGTACCACATGTAAGACCTTTAGATTTCCCCTCAATCAACGCCAAAACACATGATGAACACGGCAGGCCAAGTAATATTAATTTATTATATGCTTCAAAATAGCATCTATCGTTTCAGAAGACCAATATATTAAATTAGTTCATATAAATATTTATATATTTTTTTGTAGTTTTAGTTTTTTTTTTCTTTTTTTTTTTTGTTTTTACTTTCAAAAATATTTTAACATGGTCTATAACACTACTAAAACACACGCTAATACCGTAAATAGATCTGTCATGTAGTTAGCGAGTTAAACACATGGTTAATTTTTGATTGAGTAAATTTTCATTTCAAATATCATATCATGTGGCATTATAACATGCAAAAATAATTTAATTTGTAATCATTTAGTAATGTAAAAATAAAATTCTTTAGCCATGCCGAAGTCATCCTCAAACCATCTCTTTCTCTCTCTCTCTCTCTTCTTTTGCTACTACATTTTCCCATCTCTAACGACTATTCACTCCACCGCAACCCTCTTGTCTTTCTCTCTCTAACCTGTCGATCGTCAACCTCAGGTTGGCGTCGGTGGCCCTTGTTGCCTTCATTCTGGTTCAGCTCAAGCACGAGCTTGAGCTTCTTCTTCCCTTCTCCTCTCTTTCACTGCTCGTCCTCCTTATCTTTGTCTAGATAATTATTGTAATCGATGTTGTACTTTAAATTTTTTCATCAAATAAATAAGGTAAAAGATTCGTAATATATGATGTAAAAAGAAATTAATTTAATTACTGGTAATTCAATAATAAATATCATTTATTTTGTAAAAATTTTATATTTTAGTTTAAATTAGGTAAGACTAAAGATGGTTTGACTCGTAATATGTAGGCATAAGAATAACATTTTGTTAATATTTTATGAACTTGTAAATTTGGCAAACTCAACTAGGTTAAAATTGGTTGCAACATTTTAAACTATTTCTTGATCTTGAAACAATATTAGTTCTTTGTATCTTTTTAACTTTTTTACTTATCAAGGAATTATTAACTATTTTATTTTTTTCTTAATAAGTTGGAGACCATAGTACCAACAAAAATACTATTACTAATAATTTCTAACTTTCCAATATCTATTAGCAACATATTTATTTATAAAAAATATATATTGCTATTTTCTTCTCCAAAACTACAAAAGAAATTTACTAACAGATCTAACCAATGTTCTTGTCACTAACTTGGTTGTTTGAAACCATTAAATTCACTCTTAATGAGTTATAACTATCTACAAAAAATGATTCATAAATGATGCGGTTCAGACCACTAGTTATTAGCAATTTAAACTTCTATTGGAAAAATAGGAATTTTGCTAGTAAAAATCGAATTTCATTAATAACTTTTTAAAAAAATCAATTTCTTAATGAAAATTTATTGATTGATGATTTAGTCCATTATGTTACTAATTAATACAACTTATTAAGATAAAACTATAAGAGTTATCTAAAATGAGGGAGAAAAAAGCTAAAAGATGTAGTATCTTTTCAAAAAATTGTTGGTAATTTATTCTATTGTATATTATGTTTGAGTTATTTCTCAGTGTATGAACAAACAATGTTAAATTCATTTAATAGTAAAGAGAATTCTTTGCTATATAAAAAACACATAACTTATGGATTAAGCGGATTTTATATGCATATTAGACTAGTGGTATGAATAATTGGTGCTCCATAACAATGATATGGCTTTACTAAGTTCAACTACAATCTTACAATATAGTAAAAAAAATAGACCATTATAACTCTTTCAAGTTGTAAAGTAGAATATATAGAAGCTATTATGTTGATCGAAAGGGTATTTGGTTTAAGAGGCTCATGCAAGAAATGGTTTCCACATTCGTTACTCAATCATCTTTTATTATGATAACGAAAGTATAATAAAACTTGGTATAAATCTAGTGTTTGATACACATAGAAAATTTATTTCAACTCAATTTTATTTTATTCGAGAGAATGTGTTAACTTACACATTGAGTTGTATAAAATACGAATTAAAAATTAAGTTGCTAATATCTTTATTAAAGTACTTGCTAAAACCAAATTTGAAGTATTGTTGACACTAAGTCTGCACTAAGGAGGAGTGTTAAAAATTAGTGCAATTACTATTTTATCATATTAGTTTACAACTCATTTTTATTCTTTCAATTATTTATGAGTCAATTAGGGGAATGGTCTTTTGTTTTTACAATAAATTTAGGAGCATGTTAACTCCTTTGGTCGAATTAGTCTTACATCTTTTTAGGACATTTCTAATATAAATGGAAGTCTACAATCATAGCTTGCACTAGCACGCTACTTCATTTTTTTTCTTTTCTTTTTTTCATACTTGATTGATTAATACTAAATTTACGTTATTTGAATTGTTCATTTTGTACTAAGTTCTTTTATTTTTTTTAATAAATAACTCATAAAATGATTATCTTAACATTATTTTCTGATAAATTTTTTTTTTTTTTTTTCATTCCTAGGCACTAGATGTTTCATTTTCTATAAATGTCATTTGTTAGATGATAACTACCAACCCAATTTTGGCTAAATTTATGAGCGTGGGAAAGTCAACGGTATATGCATGCTTGGTGGTGGAAACAATATGATTATTACATAGGTTAATGAGTTAATTACAAGAAAGATGTGGAATTTGCTTCAAGTAATCATTAATTGGATCTTGTGATAATTTTACCGGGTCTCCTTGCCCAACGGACATGACCTTGATTATTATAAAAAAACACACACACATATAACACGTATGGGTGTGTGTGTGTGTGTGTGCAAACTAGCATGCATGCGAACGTAATTTACGTTGACTCGCGGTTGGTGGAAATAATTTCGTCGTCAGATGATTATTTTGTCTTTATAACTTTGTAATACAAATATATTAATATAATATATGGACTTTTGTATAATATAATATTAAGAGAGAGAGTAAGGGTGGGAGAATACGACAGGACACGTGGCCATGAATCACGATGGAGGGTGGGTGATGTCACGGGCGGATATTTTCAACATCTGTCTGCGGGCGAGCATATAGAGCAAAGGCTGGGGACCAAGTCAACATTCAATAAAGTCACTGCATGTGATTAAAAAGCATCCTCCTACCGGTAGTTATGGAAGTTAACTGTCAACTTATTTTATATATATATATATATAACATTTATTATTTTATTTAGGGAATAAGCTATGGTCTGACTAGTTGTTATTCAATTAATATGAAGTTTATTAAATTATGTTGTTATTCAATGTGATCCATTATAAACTTAGCTAAATGATTGTTAACAAATAAAGAATTTAAATTTAATAAATAAAATTCATTTAAATATATCTGTAGTCAATGTAAAAAAAAAAAAAACAGAATTCAAACTATATTTGTTAAAATGTTTAGTTAATTTATTTGAATTTTTTATAAATAATTAAATGCTAATTTTATTTTCATCGAACAAATGATTTTTGTTATTTAGAATATTTAAAGGTGTAACAATCTCAAAAAAAAAAATTAAAATTTTAAATTTTAATAATTATTATCAGAGTCACTACTAATACTATTAAAATTTATATTGGTGATGGTATTACCAAGAACATATGACCATTTTCATGCTCACAAACCCTAAAAAATGTGAAACTTCTTACTTGAAATTGTTTAATAACTTAAAGCTTTTTATTGCTTTATACTGTGAAAAAATAAAAAATAAAAAGATACTCATTACTTGAAGTCCATTTTCTTTAATTATCTCAAACATCATTGTATATTATTCCAGCTCCATTACTTATTTTTTATTTCTAATAAGTGGCATCAAATGATGTATAAATTATGAAATATCTAGACTTTCTAAATATAATATAAAGTATATTTACAGTTTATAGAATTAGATTTCATAAAGAAGCTCATCTATAAATAGAAATGAGTATGAAATAGTAAATTCACTTCAAATATCAATCATTAACAAAATAAACTGTTACCTTTAAAAAGGTGGGGTAAAAAAAATGAAGCACTTGATTAAGTGTAACCTAGCACTTTGGGAAAATTAGGCTACTTATTGCTTTAACCCCACATAAAGCTCTATACTCAAATAACGGAAGCTAAATATCTTAAAGGTACCCTCTCTTATGTCTTCTTCCATTTAGGGTAAAAACGCTTTAATTTAGAAAAGTATAATGGGAAATAGGAAATTGCTCATGTTATAAACTTATATATCCTTAGGATCCAGGAACACCATCCATATTTGGATGGATCCGTAGATCCCATCACTTCGCACCTTCATTCCCCTCCCTTCCCCTATAAGGTTAACAAGTAATAAAGTGAATTAGCTCAATTTAGCCCTCTAATTTTACTTGTAGCATTACTAGTGATGGCAAAAACAATCTATAACCTACTAAAATTATTTAAAATATTAGAGACTGTTCCAGACTTTAACTTAAACTAAATCAAACCAGGTTGGGTTCTGAACAGCTCTAACTAGGGCCCATCTAGTCCGAGTTTCCATGGTAAAAACTCACCCAAACTTGATTCGATATTATATATAAAAAAAAAAAAACTATAAAACACACACTTTTCACTCCTTCAGTTCCTCCTCTTGACACAACAAGCCACCTTTTTTCTTTCGAATTCCAAATTTCTTTCATCTCAACAAATAATCACCTGACTTTCTTTCCTTATCTTCATCTTCATCTTTTACTCTAGAGTTTAGCCATCCAATGGTGAGTCGGTGACACAATCTTCGACTTCACCTTTATATCCTACCAATTGATATGAGGTCGTATTTAAAGGGTTTCATTTTGTGTTTGATAAACTACAAACTCTAGTCCAAAATATAGTTTATATATGTTAGGACTCAGAGCATCTCAGTAGGATTTTTTTTTCATATGGGTTTTCTTCAGCTTTAACATATAAGCCTAATCATTTTTACCTAAAAAATGACTTAATCATATTTTTAGTTTCTTGAAAATATGTAATTGCAGTAGAAAATGAGTTGATCTATAGTCTTCTTTTTTGCCTATCCATGTTCACTTTTAAGGCCAATTTTTCCTCTACATATTAGTCATACAATCGATATATAAACACACACACACACACACACACACACCCCACATAAAAATACCTTATAGTAATGGTCACTTTTGATAAGATAAAATTTGTTACTAAAAGTTAGACATATATAAATAGAAATTGTTGATAAAAGTTATTTTCATTAATAAATGTTACTTATAGTAATAAACTTAATTTTGGTTAAAAGTTATGTTATAAAAGTAGAAATTATTTATAAAGGTTCAACATTTACTAATAGGTGAACTTTCATTTGTAAAAGTTAAACTATATAAACAATTTTTTTCTATATATCTTCTTATAAAGTTCCCATTAATATAGAGTCAATATTCATTGAGATTTTTGTACCCCAACTTTATTTAATATAATTAATGGATTATTAGCCCATTACCTTGTTTGGAAAAGCCGAGCCTAATTTTTTTAAGAACATATAATTTGCTCTAATTTCATCTGCAACTTTCATTCAGCATTCATCCCACATGTTATAGCTTCTCATTGTTCATCGATGGCACAACTTCTCAATATTCATTGGGGCTGCAACTTCTTCATCTTTTATAAGTCGTGCTCTCATCTTTAGCTTCCTTCACCATTATACCATGTCCTCCTTCATTTCTTTACTTTGTTGCACCTCCTTTTGCTTCATTTCCCTTCCTTATCTTAATGTTTGCTCTTGCTTAAGTTCCCTTTTTCATTGTCATGCCATCTCTTGCTTCATCTCCTTCTTCATATATTCTTTTTCTCAAACAAGTTGTCAATAAAAGAAATTACAGTTCTTAGGCTGAAAATAGAATTGGTTTTTATTTTATTGGATTTCAAGCTCAATCCTTACCTATCAAACTCTAGTGTTTTAAGGTATAAGTTTTTATTTTTTGGTAAATATAAAAGTCGTCTTTTATAATTCTTTATATATTCATTGTTTTATAGCATTTGATGTAGGTTATCTAAGAAACAATTCTAATTTATAGAAAAGCATTGTTATCTTCTCCTAGAAATTCTTCTATCATCTATGTCATAGTTGTTGTTGATTTTGGATTAGGTTTATTTTATGCTGACAATGACCAAAGTTATCATGATGTTTTATTTCCACTCTTCAATTCAATTCTCTTTTTTTAAAAAAAAAATCTTTTACAAGTTATATTTGGCTTGTTTTATTGTTTGAATAGTAAGATTTTATTGATTCTATTATTATTGCAATAACCTAGTTGAATTATCAAGTAAATTTACTAGTTTGGTCTTTATTCATCATTCAAATGATTTATGCTTTTATTGATTAGAAGCCTTAGACCTCATTTTAAAATCTTTTTTGTTGCATTTTCTTCCCATTACAAATAATTGAATGGAAGTTCATTTAACTAATTTATCTCTACAACTATTATAGAGAGTTTCACATAGCTTGTTTTAGTTTTCTTTACTCCTTTATTTAGAACCAATGTAATTTAATTTGTCTTATTTTTGTTCTTTTCTTCATTGTATTTTTTTATTTTTTAAAGGTCACTTTGTTTCGGCCAATTTTGTGTTTTATAATATGAAGAAATGATAGAATTTTATTAAGAAACTTGTGTTTTGTTCTTAGAGCTATATTTATGGAAAAAGTGAATAGAGAAGTCACTCATTTGTTATGTAAGTATATTAGTTGACCAAAGTGTGAGGTTTAAATACCTCTCTTCCCTTTATCCTGACCGTCCATTTGTGTCGACGTGGAGCAAAGAGAGTCGTTCGATTTGAGACCCATTTAGGCAGATCCATGTGCAAATCTGGGCCATCAATCATGATCCTCCAGAGTGAATCTCGCCCATTCATCGCTCCACCATTGGATCTTCACACAGCTAATCAAAGTCGTCCGTTTGAATTTAGGTAGGATTGGGATCTCACTGTTCGTGCGAGTAGGAACAAATGTGAGCCTATTGAATCGCCCAGGCACGTGGATCGCCCGTGTGGCTCCCGCGTGGGACTTTGTGCCAGTGTGTCCACCACACGGCGCGTTCAGATTCGTCGTTGCTGCTGACATAACCATTCCATGTGGCTCGCATTTTTTATTTTTGTGATTTGACCCTCCATTTTTAATTTTTTTTTCAAATACAACCCCCCTTATTCATAGTTTCACCATATTTTTCAAAATTAATTTCAATTTCATCCAAAATCTATTTTTCTTTAAAAATTAAGAAAAAAAATTAAAGTATTTTAATTTATTATTTCGTTAATATTAAATTATCTCAGGTCAAATTCTCAACCCCGAGTGTTACAGATGGAGTTCAAATTATATATTTTAGATTATGAACTGAAAGTTTTTGTATAAAAATGAGATACAGGTTGCTTTTGGTAAAAATTAAGAATATTGCTAGTGAATATAAAATTTGTATATTTTAATTATATTTTAAATTTATATATATAGTATTTAGAATTATTGAGATAATTAAATTTGTAATTTAAGTAATACGTAAATATAATATATAAATATATAGAATGTATAAAGTTTAGGTGGAGAGAGAGAGCCGTATACTAGATTTTTCAATGCTCGAACAGTTGGTATAGATATATTTATATATAAAAAACTTGTACAAACAGAGTTCTGTTTATATATAGTGAAATATTTAATAACAAAAATCTTCTATTTGTACAAGTCTCGGTCGACATTCCAACAATTCTTTGGAACCGTTTGAAAGAATTAATTGGACAAACCAAAGAGGGTTTCCTTGGTACAGGTTCCTTTAGAATTATGAACCCATAATGACATTTTCGTGTCATTAAATTAAATTTTTCTTGAAAAAAATATATAATTTAGCTATTTATTTTTGTTTGGAAATTAAAAATTTTTATAGTTACATAATAACTTGGAGTTGTTAATGTAATTATTTGTTTAATTCTAATTAACCTCGTGATTTGACCCATTTTCGTGTGAGAATAAGTTTTATATAGTAGGAATCGTCAGTCAATTAATAAAATTAAATTAAATTATCAATTTCTGGTATAGAGATACAAATCAAAAATTAAAAAAGCAGAAAGACGTAGACAGCCATTCCCTTAATTAAGCATGCTGTTTAGGGTTAAAGATAAAATATAGTAATTAATTACTTCTAATCCTAATCCTAATCCTAATCCTAATCCTAATACTTAAAAAATGGAAAAGAAAAAAAGTTGGGGCTCTGTGACTTTGACCATGTGTAGCTACTAGCTACCATGCTTGTGTGTGTGTATATGTACATATATATACACACATCTGTGCGTATATAATATATATATATATATGTATATACATAAGGTGATGACACAGACAGAGACAGCCGATAGTCTCCACTCTAACTGTTCGTCGTTGATATGAGCCGTGTGAAGTCTGGTAACTAGAAAAAAAAAAAAAAAAAAAAAAGAATCTTTTGAGAGTTCTTCCCAACGGCATCTTTGACCCCTCATCATGCATAGATTTTTCAAAAAAAAAAATAATAATTAAATTTGTATATAAATAATAAATAAAAAATAGTAAACATAAACATGAAATTATAAAATTATAAATAGTAAGCATAATCATGAAACTACAAAATCCGAAAATATTTTTAGCAAAATATTTTGTTTGTAATTTAAATATTAAAAAATATATAACACTTACATATTCTTAAAAATAAAATATATATATATATATTAGAATGCTATTCAAATTCTTATTGGTATTTATATATCTTAAGTATAATTATGTAAAATTAACATTGAAACTTTTAAAGCTTAGGAAAGCGAAACTAAAAAAGGAAAAGGTTTCTAAATATAATGGGAATTTTTATTTTGGTTGAAATTAACTTTTTCTGCGTAGGTATTTAAAATAAATAATAATAATAATTATTATTATTACTAGAAAGGAGCGTAGCGGTTGTTGTCGGTTTTAGGCAGTTGAGCCACGTGGGTACACGTGCAGTTGGTTTGATGGTTAAGGTGGTGTATTGTGGGACCCATCATATAGAGTGACGGTTGACCGTTCATCTGTACGGATTATTTGGCCCCACCTATCCCAACTCCTGCCGACAAATCCTACTCTCTCCATCATCATTTTTTTTTTTAATACATAAATTTGATATTAAAAAATAAAAATTTAAATCTCAATCCAATATGTTAATTATTTGCTGAAAAATAAATATTTATTATGCACGTACTGTTTGAAACACGGTTATGTGTAGTGTTAGTGGAGGAAAACTCTAAAAAAATAATTAATTATTATATGAGAAAGGTGGTGGCACATAACAAGCTTTGGCTGGTTGCCACGTAATTGTAAGAGATTTGCATGTACAAGGAAGATTTGATGAAGAGATTCCCGCGTTCTGCCGACATTTTTCAACCATTGGTTTTCTTTTCGCTATCTCTCGCTTTCTCCGTATGCATGCGTATAGCTTGTAAAATCATGGAGAATGTTAGCTTACTTTCCATAACTTCTTACTCTAACATGTTTTTTAGAAATAAATAATAAAAAATATGATCGATGCTAGTTGTAATAACATTAATAATTTTAATTTCATAAAAGATTACGATAGATAATTAAATTATATTTAATATCTGGTACCTAAAATTTAAAGAGTGATAATTTCTATCATGTCATTAATCTCTTATCAGTATTTATCAAAATTTTTTTTATTTTTTAGACTCGTATAAATATAAAAATTAATTATAAGATTTAATTTTTTATTTTTAACATTTTTCAATAGTATCATTAAAACTTTTTATTTTTTTAAAAAATTTCTTTGAAATCTCCTAGTTCATTAGCGTACTTTAGCTCATATTGTTTTAAATAAATAATTTCATTCATTTAAGTTAAAGTTGTGATTAATATTAAATAAATAAAATTTATCTAGTTTGCACAAGTTGACACAACATGTAAAAAATAATTATAGCAATATAGTTGGTGATGAGAATAACAGTTCTCATATTCTTTTTAAATGATAAATCTAAAAAAAAGATAAATTATAAAGATTATTTAGACTTTTAATGTATTAGTCATTCAAATAGTACTTATTCACCTCTCATGAAATAAATAACATTATTTTCTTATAACAAATAGTTTCTTATCCTACTAGTAGAAAAATCTAATCTCAAATTTTTTAATATGATAAGGTATAGAGCGCTGCTCACTTGACATCAACCATATCTAGTAGATGAAAGTAGTCTTAAAGTAAACTTCAAAATAAAAGGTTGATTATAAATACTAATTTTACAAACATTAGATATTAAATTTTTTAAAAAATAATTCTAAAAAACTATAATATAATGGTTTGAACTCTATTATTTAAAGTAAATATTTTGGGTTGAATCCGGTAGTAACATTATATATGTTAAAATAATTTAATATTAAAATTTTCACAATTTTTTCATAATCAACCCAATAGATAAATATACACTTTGTTCTAATATTTTTTTTTTTATCACGCGTTGTAAAATAAAAGCACATTATTATGTTTATTGTTAAACTAACTACTTCTTAATATTTAGGAAATAATCTCTTTTTATATACTTCCTATACTTTTGTGAAGTTGCTATCTTATAAAATTTTGTTTTCTTCCCTTAATTTTCATCTATTTAGCTTTAAACTTGTATGTGTTCACGTTTACAAATCCAAACACATAGAAATC